>NC_052072.1:38811524-39132149 GCF_015852505.1 Tachyglossus aculeatus
TTTCAGTGCCCGCCAGCAAGTACACAGGGCACAATGAGCCACTGAATGCTGTTGGAGTTTTCTTGAGTAAGTTAATGAAAAAGTACTTGACTGGGGTTTAGGAAATGTGGTGGCACAAGCCCTGTGCCTGCAGTGTTTACAGACATCCTGGGGAAAGGGGGCAAAGCTTTTGAAAGAGCATAGGGCAGCTAAAACCGAAGTACTTCCCTGGCTGTGACATAGTGACAACAGAATCTGGTTCAGCTACTTTGGAGGTTAGGCCATCTCTTAGATGCAGAGGTCTCTCTGCTGCCTGTTCCTGTGAATGCATCTATCACAGCATCTCTTAGGACGTTAATCCCCCTGGCAACATGACGGTGGTGGATCCGACTATCATAAAATTTTCCTCTGTATTCCCCTGGGCCCAAATCTCAGAGACGAGGGGGACGAGGGAAGCGGGAGCAAGCGGTGAGGCAGGAGCAAATATTTTAAAAATTAGCTCCAAGTGGCACCAGTTTTAAAAAAGTAATTAAATATTTTGAACTGACAGCAGAAAAGCAGAGGGCCTTTGAGCTAGTGAGAAAAGACTTCATTTCTCTTCCTCCACAGAGGGAGAGCTTTAAGAATCTCAGCAGTAAGAACAGCATGTGGTGAAGAGGAGTGGACAGAGTGAGACAGGAGTTGGGAGGGAGGGGAAGGAAGCCTGGCCACTGCTATTGTTGCAGTAGTGGGAGCAGCGCTGAACACGATGGAGTGTCCTGTGAGGAACAACGAGGCTCCTGAACTGAGAACCTACCCAGAGGAAGAAGTTATAGTGCCACTGTCATTTTCATCCTGGCCAGTCTTGTTCCCCTCGGGGCATCATGAAGTGCAATTAGTGAATAGGCAGGAAGGGGTATATAGCACATTGAGCTCACATTAACCAGCCACAGGCCAAACTGGAACTAGAACGTGGGTTTTTTTGTTTTGTTTTGTTTTTGGTTTGGGGCCTTTTTTTTTTTTTTTTAATGGGCTTTCCAACACTTGACACTACTTTTGTTCCAGGAAGCCATGTGTTCATGGCTGACGGAATGGAGAGGTGAGAAAATAACTGTTAAATTCCTGAGGCACAAAGAGGCAGTCTGGGAAGGTAAACAGAGACCAGCAGTTGATAGAGAGTGTGAAAGTCTGGCCAGTAATAGCTGGAGAACTGTGACTTTTCACTACTCCGGAATGAGTGGACAAATAGCTTTGTTCGGCCATCGTTCCCGTTACGTAATATTTGCATTACAGAATTGTTATGGTTCTTTCTTAGGGGAAATGTGGCAAAAACATGGAGGGACTTAGGTATCTATGGCAGAAGAAGAAGTATTTGGAAAGAGCAGGCCTGGAGTAATTGTGGGAGGTGGGGAGAGGGGCAAAAAGATCAGAGAGAAACCTGGCCAAAGGAAGCAGGAGAATCAACAGATTACCAGGCCAGAATAGCCACTCCTCTGGTCCTCAGTTCTGGGCGTTTTCCTGGTGCTCACCCCTCCTTCCCCTTGTTTTCCTAGGCTAGCCTTTTTTCCAGCCCTAAAACAGGATAGATGTTGGTTGATTTATGGGAACCTCCTGAATCTTGCTCAGTAGCTTCTGCTATACTATTGCATTGCTGTGGGAGATTATGAAATAGAGGAGGTAAACGTATTAAGTCTCATTTTATTAGGTTAGTAGTGAACTTTTAAGCAGAGTTGCATAATCTCCTAAGGAACAGAAGTGGAACCTTTTATGAAAGAGAAGTCCACCGTATTTTTGAAGCAACTTGCTGCTTTTTGGATGCCAAGAGCTTAATGCAGAAATAATAGAATGTCAACTTCTCGGGGTCAGGGAATATCTTTTATTTCTTTAGTGGCATTTTTCCAAGTGATTTGTACAATGTGCTGCACTCGGGCATACACTGCTGTGCCCTTGGGCAGGAGGTATGGGGTCTTGTTCCCTGGACCACCCTACATTCGACTGCTTAGATGGTTCTTTGGTCCCCAAAGGCACAGGAAGTGTTTCATGTCTCTGACAAGTCCTCATAGCAGGAGGTGTTCATGATGCTTGTACAAATCTCGTTCACCAAAGTCTGTGTTTTACAATAAAAAGCAAATAAACCCATTCAGGCTTTCAGTGGCTAGGAGAAAATAGGACTAGAATGTATGTTTTGTGGTCTAGGTGAACTGAGAAGTTTATTTTATTATGACCGGTGCCATGCACATAATTAAATGGTCGACTCTACTCTCCACTAGACGCGCTTCCAAAATATTGATGTCAGAGAGTGATTTGCCTAAACTTTCCATTAATATGGTTTGAGTTAGCCTTGTTAATCTAATCGTCACAAGATCGCCCACGATTACATGCAGAGTTATCTTCTGGACCTACTGTGCTAATTTCTTAAATCATTTTCTTTTTAGGATTTAGTACTTCCAAAGGTCAACTTGTCCGTTCCATATTGTATCCCAAACCAACTGATTTTAAACTCTACAGAGATGCCTACAAGTTTCTGCTGTTTCTGGTGGTGGTGGCTGGCATTGGATTTCTTTACACGATTGTCAATAGCATTCTAAATAAGGTATGGTGTTTGTGTTAGCTTCTGCGTAAACATATGCTTGCCCTTATGCAAACAAGCTTTATGAGAGGACTAGCCTGAACATGGGCCTGGGTTTCAGGAACTCTGCAGTCAAGTTGATTTTATATATATATGTGTATAAACATATAAATATGTATAAATATAAAATGTATAATGTATATGTATAAATATATACTTATATATGTGTATATAAACATATAAATATGTATAAATATAAAATGTAAATGTATAATATGTATAAATATATATATATATGTTTATGTGTGTGTGTTTGTGTGTGTGTGTGTATATATATGTATATATAAAAATCATATATGGGAAGTAGCGTGGCCTATTGGATAGAGCATGGGCCTGGGACTCAGAGGTTGTGGGTTCTAGTCCCGGCTCTGCCACTTAGTTGCTATGATACCTTGGGCAAGTCACTTCACTTCTCTGCCTCAGTTTCCTCATCTGCAAATGAGGATTCAATACCTCTTCTCCCTCCTGTTTACTCTGTGGGCCCCATGTAGGTCCCAATGATCCTACATCTACTCCTGCGCTTAGTATGCTGCTCGGCATATAGTAACACTTAACAAATACCAAGATAATCATACATATGTGTGATACATACATATCACATACATGTGATAATCATACATATGTGTGTATATATTAAGTGTGTGTCTGTATATAGGTATACACACGCACACTAATGGCTTTTAATAAAGCTGTAAAATTAAAGTGGGATTGATATTAAAAGAAAGGTTTGGAAGACTTCAGGGTTCTATTTAGAATGACAGACTTGCTCAATATATTCTGGAAGAGGCCTGAAAAGTAATAAAGGACACACCAGACCATCACTTCTGGTATCTGCTCTCAGATTCCACGTTCATGTACACACCTTTCTAGAACTGAGGCTATGATAATTAATGCTTGGTAATTGGTTTACAGAGATTTGGGGAAGATTTCTGTGTTGAAAACACTAGTGAATATGTTAATGCATCATCTGTTAAACTCGAAAAATTTGGTAGACTTCTTATATTTCTCTTTTGTGTTAAATATAGGTAGCAGCCAGTACCATTATCATTGAATCTCTCGATATCATCACAATTACGGTACCACCTGCGCTTCCTGCTGCAATGACTGCTGGAATTGTGTACGCACAAAGGAGACTGAAAAAAATTGGGATCTTCTGCATCAGCCCCCAAAGGATAAATATCTGTGGACAGCTAAATCTTGTTTGCTTTGACAAGGTCAGGTGAATTGAATGTGCTTCATACTAAATATTCTCCTTTACTTTGGTACTTTTTCTCCTTAGGTAATTGTGTTCCTTACTTGGGGTGCCTTTTCCTTATATCTTCTTCGCATCATTTCTGATGGACTCCCAGCTTGCATCCCTGAGCCACAAGTGGGAATTTTGGAATGGGAATTGCTGTCTGTGGATTCTTTTGGTCCAGAGAATTCTCAGAAAGTGGTTTGGGGTTGGATATAGGACTTCCTGGTTGGCTAAACCAGGTGCCCTTCCCTCCTTATCCTTCTTCCTCTTCCCTTCCTCATCCTTAGTCCCCAGAGGCAACAGAATTTCCATAGTCACTCTGGGATTAGCTAGCTGCTGTTTGGATTCAGCTTGGAGTGAACCCTACATGGCTGAGGGTGTGGGGGCAGAAATGGGGCAGATATTTTAAGGATTGGGAAGCAGATGGCAACAAGCCTCAAAACAGTCCAGAAAGCCAGCATTTTGGAGCTGGTCAGACTTGATTTAAAAACTGGAGTTCCGGGCAGAGATTTGGAATGAACTAGAGACCTGGGATAAGAAAGACTGGGGGCCCAGGTGAAAAAACTGTGGGGGCAAGTCACCCTTTTTCTCCCCCTCCCTCCCAAATAAAACAAAACAAAAAAACATGCGATTGTGGGTGGGTACGAATACAGTGCTCTGCACACAGTAAGCGCTCAATAAATGCGATTGATGATGATGATGATGATAAATGGTCACACACAAGGTAGATTAATACAAAAGGATTACAGTCATAGAACAGTTATTTGAGACCATTACCTTCAGATAATTGTATTTAGTTTCATCGATAAGCGAAGAATCATGTGAAGTCTGAGTTTGAAGAGGGTAGAAGCAATGGGATAGTGTTTGTCATCTGGGAACTGGGGAGAGTACGAATGGGGAGGAATATTAAAGGCCATGCTAAATGCTTTTTCATTTCTTAATTGCTGTTAACCTCTTGAAATGACAAAGTCATGATGAAATATAAATATTAATTTTCCTCTGGTAGGCTATTTATATCTTGCCAATACACTGAATTTACTATTAGATAGCTCACCTTCTCCAAGTCTAAGATTGTTATTAAAATGATTTTTAAGAAGTAGATAGTTGACATTTAATATAGTCTTTCACTAAAGAAAATTGGTATTTCAAAATTTATGAAAATTTTCAAATGAGCTATTGTTTTGAAATTAATGTTTGCATGGCCCTCAGGTACATCTCTCTCCCCCACCACCCCCTCCCCACCTCCCCCCAAAAAGAACCCTCATCACAAATGTATTTTCTGAGACTTCCTTATTCTTTAGCTGATTTTTTTCCATTTTTTTTTTTTTTTTTTGTAGACTGGGACTCTTACTGAAGATGGCTTAGATCTTTGGGGAATTCAAAGAGTGGAAACTACCCGGTAGGGATTAATTAAGGTCTAAGTTTGTTTTGGAGAGATTTATCATAATTCAATGTCCGTTCCTGTTAAACTCCACATTTTTAGCACATATATGATATGTTTGGGCTCAAAGCATTTGTGAAAATTGAGAATTAATTTAGCTTTCTTTAAATTTGTGGGTGTTGAAGTTGATATAAATCATAATGCTTCTGTTCAGAAAGGAGACATCAAGAAACATTTAGCTCCGATTTTTTTTTATTTCAAATCACGTCTTCAAAACTCTTGGTAGTAACAAAATTGTAACAAATGTGTTGTAAATTTGTTGTAATTCTCTATATTTTTGTTAAGTTTTCTTTTGCCAGAAGAGAAACCTTGCAGTGACAACTTGATAAAATCCCAGTTTATTGCTTGTATGGCCACTTGTCATTCCCTTACAAAAATTGAAGGTGTGCTTTCTGGAGATCCACTTGATTTAAAAATGTTTGAAGCCATTGGATGGGTAAGTTCAACATTTAATGTAAAATCTAACAGGAAATAGTGTGCTATGATGTTTAGACTAGCAGAATATTTTGGCTTGTTGATTATTTGGCTCTTAAAATAGTGCTCTTCTGCTCTAAATCTCCGTTAAGGTTAGTTTTTGAGGGTCCAGGATACTAGAAGCAGAATATTCTTCTTAACCATTAACAACCTTTTGTGATTTAGAATACTCTTCCACGTGAATTTTTTTCAGACTATGAATCTAAAAACCGTGATCCAAGATGTCTGTTTACTGCTATTCTCACGTAATTTTTCAATGAGAGGGTAGACCTCAAATTTCTATTTTCACCACCCTCTTCATTCCATTTCCCTTTGTCACTGGAGGACTTCAAAACACTGGACTCCTGGTACTGCATTCCTCTTTCATGTGAGTGATCCTTGAGTAGATCTCCCAAGGAAAACCAAAGAATTCATTTGGCATTTTTCGAGTTCAGCCTTGGACATCTCCAAGGCACTTTCATTGACCTCTTCTTAGGCTTTGCCTTTGCCATATCTGGCAATACTGCTCTTGATTTGGTAGCCTGGAAAAACATTGACTGTGTTTCTGTGGACTTTGACAACCAATATTCTCAATACTTGTACTGCTTACTTATGATAGGGTTCTTACAATAGTCCATTTACTGCCGTATTTGACAGACAGTTTTCCATAGGCAGCTTGGATGGTGTTTTGCCTACTACTTCCAAATGTATTCTGAATGTTGTCTACCTCAGTTCTGTAAAGGAAGATGGGAGTTACAGCTGTTTGGGAAATATAAAAGGCCGGTGGTAGACCTTGAAAACTCATTTTTTCAGTTATTCAAAGGCGAAGCATTGGATGCTTGAGGTAATTTTGAAATATTTAATTAATATCAGCTTTCTGCGATTGAAGTCTTTGTACTTGCAGGGGGATATTTCATGCTCATCCGTTTCTGAATCCCAGGGTTGAAATATGCTCTTTGGAAGCTTTTTGATCTACAGCCTTAGTTTTTTTGCAATAGAGTGGCATTTCTGTTTTCTTTCATATGTAGAGACTTATGTATTGGTAGAGACATCAGCACGTTTTAGAGATTTTGAAGTTCAATGACAGACATATTTTAGTATGAGAACAAACTGAGACTAAAGAAATTTTCATTAATCTTAATTTTAATTCATATGGAAGTTACTGTTGCCCAGATACAGCCTTTTAGATGGAAATGTGGGGATAATGGTGCAGTCATTTTTAGGCTCAAAGTGATCTCTTATTGGGGATGACTGATCTTATTCTGAGCAGCGGCTGATAGGAAAGCATTGTGACCGAACGTTAAGAACATGAGCTTGGGAGTCAGAGAACCCGGTGTCTAATCCCAGCTCCGCCACTTAGCTTCTGTGCGACCTAGGCAAGTCACTAAACTTCTCCACACCCAAATTTCTAAATCTGTAAAATGGGGATTAAATCTGATGCCCACCCTACGTAGATGGTGAGCCCCATGTCTGACCCGGTTATCTTGTATCTACCCCAGTGTACTTTTCAGGTTGGGGCATTTAGGAAACACGTAATGAATACCACAATTATTAGCATATTTGTACGGGCAGTCAAATTTCTGAAGAATCCTCCAGCTGATGAGGAAGACCACAAAAAGGCATTTTGTCCTTGGCATTTTTAAGGTATTTTCGATTTGCTGCAAATAATTAATATATTGCAACTTTTCATGATCTTAGCATAAGGGAAGCCTGCAAAAGACTGATGAGACATGCAGATCAGAATGCAGAAAATAATGGACCACTGGTGCGATGCCCGTTGATGAAGTCCAACGCTATGCTGACTGTCGCCAAAACAAGGCCTTTGACTCCTCATTAAACGCTATAGCTTTAGAGAGAAGCCAACTCCATACTACCACATCACCATTGAAAAATGCCGTTGGCGGTACCTTTAGCTACAGATATGGAGGGAATCCTTCTGAGATGACAACTTTTCAGTGATCTTCTAAACGTATCGTTCGCTGAGGCAGTAGGAAGCATAGAGGACTGGCCAGAATGGGAAGGCATGGCCTTAGCTGCAAATTTTGAAGAAATCTCTACCTCAGTCAAAGCTGTGAAAAATGGTAAACTACCCTGATCTGGTGGCATTCCTGCAGAAATCTGTAAGATAGGAGAAGTCTCCTTGCTTAGGTGTCTGGACTGTTGTTTTCACAACCTGGAATGCTGATATAATGGCAGTTCTCCTTTTCCAGCTCTTTGAGAGCCTTCAGTCTTCCTTTAAAAATTGAGGGAAAGTGATTCCATTTAGTTGGATCATTGAATCCTTCAGAATCCAGTCTCACTGGGAAACTAAATGATATTTTAAAGTGTAACACAGCAAATGAGTCATGCTAAACCCAAAAGTTCTCAGTACTTTTAATCCTGAGGTTATTTGAGCTAGTTTTGTGATATGAGGCGTGAATGATGATGAGTCAATCAAATTGCGCTACTTGGATCCTCGGTTTTGCCTTGTTGCCTTTTCCACACTGCATGTTTTTTCTAAGTGTTTTGGATTGTATTTTCTCCGGTAATTAAGGAACTTTGTTCCAATAACTCGTTTTAGATAAATTGGGTTGTGATATCCAAAGGAATGTTTGTGAGGATGGCATCAGTCCAGACGACCCTAAGTATAACACGAATCTCCTTTACTGTGAAGTTTGCCAGAATGAACCTCCATGTTCCTGGGGAACTGAGAGTAGTAATTTTTCTGAATGAATTGAGAATTTGAGATAAATTCATCCTCTCCCTAGATTCTTAGAAGAGAATTCCATTGAAATTAATCTTGCCTATGCTTTGTTTGCTTGTAATTCAATTTCAAAAGTTCAAGTGAATTCCAACTGTGGTTTTAAAGCTGAGCAGGATAGACCTTTTTGGAAATCTGGGATAATTTGATCAAGATTACTATAAAATTGCCTTCCAGTGTCAGCAGGAGCAACCCATATAAGTGCCATGTGACTGGCAATTTTGAAACAAAAGGAATTAGGCACTTCAGTTAGTTCATCAAGTTGGTTTATGAATTTGGTCTTAGAAAATCCAACTCAAGAAAGATACATTCCCCTTTCTTATGTGCCCTTTCAGAAGGTGTGTCTGTATTTCTGTACTTCTAGCTGTTCACCCTTCTGTACTTCTTGCTGTTTCATTCATGGACTGCATTGTCATGGTAAATAATAGTAGTAATTGTAGTATTTGGTAAGTGCTTTTCATGTGTTGAGCACTGTACTAACTGCTGGGGTTGATATAAACTTATCAGGCGCAGACCCTGTCCCACTTGGAGTCCCACTTGGAGTTCACAATGGGGAAGCAGCATGGTTCAGTGGAAAGAGCATGGGTTTTGGAGTCAGAGGTCATGGGTTCAAATACCGGCTCCACCAACTGTCAGCTGTGTGACTTTGGGCAAGTCACTCAACTTCTCTGTGCCTCAGTTACCTCATCTGTAAAATGGGGATTAAAACTGTGAGCCCGCCGTGGGACAACCTGATCACCTTATAACCTCCCCAGCGCTTAGAACAGTGCTGTGCACATAGTAAGCGCTTAAAAAGTACCATCATCATTATCATCATCGCAGTCAAAGGGAGGAGGCAGAGCTGGCATTTGATCCCCATTTTACAGATGACAAAATCGAGGAGCAGAGAATTTGTGACTTACCTAAGGCTACTCAGCAATGTGGTGGCTGGTTTAGAACCCACGTCTCCTCTGAGTCCCGGTTTCATATATCCTCCTTCCCCTAGGCCATACTGCTTCTTGTGAATATGTCAGTTAAATCACTGGGTAAATAGTATGGTGCAACGTTCTGTATATTTTCCTATATAACTACCCGTAACAGTCTTGGTATTTCAGGTCTGGAAATTGGTGGTATATATCTGTTGTCATGGGGGAGAAAAAAAACGCTCATGAGTTGTTTCTTTTACCATGGGCAACCTCCTTCAAATAAGCTACTCCAGGATACATAGGGGAGCAAAACCTTAATCTGGAAAGAAAGCCAGAATGGGTTTAGTTGAGTGGCATTCAATTAGCTCACCCCCTCCTACCTTACCTGAATGATCTACTACAACCGAGACTGCAGACTTTGCTCCTCCAATGCCAACCTACTCAGTGTACCTCATTTTCTTTGATTTTTGTCCCACGACCCCATGCCCATGTCCTCTCTGGCCTGGAAGTCCCTCCCCTTTCATACCCGAAGGACCACTGCTCTGCCCACTTGAAAGCCCTCCTAAAAATCTCAGTTCTAAAAGAGGCCTTCCCTGACTATGCTCCCATTTTTCCTATTTGTCGTCCCTTCTGCATCACCTCTGCACTGGAATCTGTACCCCTTAAGCAGTTGACATTCACCAGACCCTCAGCTCCACAACACTCATGTAAATATTCTTATACTCTCCCTAAGTGTAATTTATTTTGATGTCCATCTCCCCCTCTAGACTGTAAGTTCCTTGTGGCCAGGGATGGCATCTACCAACATTATTGTATTGTACTGTCCTGTGCGCTTAGTACAGTGCTCTGCACACAGTATTCACTCAATACCATTGATTAATCGGTTGACTGCAACCATGGTTGCTTTTACAACCATTGAGTATCTCTGCCCTAGAGTTTAAAGTTTGAACATAAATCCTAACTGTCACGTTGGGTTTATTTTGTGACAGACTCTATTGGGAGTTGAGAGCAACTCTAGACAACTTGGTTCTGACAGCCTGATAGATTGCATTAAGCAAGCCTCTTTTGACAATTTAATAATATCGCAGTATGTCAAAGAGTTCCTATTTTTTTAATAGACAGTGGTCATAGTTGGCGAATCAACTGAGCCTCACATGTGCTTTTCTCTCTTCCCACACCCCTGGCCCCAACTCTCCTGACCACCCCACATTTACTCCCCAGTTCACATTGTCACTGTCAAGTCCTAAAGTATCTGGGCTATAGATCTCTAAATCCGCATCCATTCCAAGGGAACATCTCTTGGTATTTGGGAGGAACTGCGTGGTGCTCAAAGCATGGTCTCCTTAGAGCCAGGCTGGAAATCTTATGCAAAGGGAATTGTGGGGCTAGTAGAAAATAACAGAGAAAAATGCAACTAATACGCTAAAGGGGCTGGAGGAAATGGGGTGATGCAGTGGTATCAAGTCAAGAGTAGTATGGTAAGGTTAGCACTCCTTAATCAGTATGCATAAAGACTGAGGGGGATGTGATTGAAATAGTTCATATTTGGAAGTGAGGTCACGATGATCACAAAATTCCCAAAAGTCAGAATTAAGCATCCATTGAAGCTTGAACATTCCCTTCAGGACAAACCTTATGGGCACAGTGTAGACTAAGCACGTGGAATTTTCCTACAAGAAGTTGTGTTAGCAGAAAATACTAAATGGCTTAAAGGAAAGTTTGAACCAGTTCAAGGACTACAGATTCATAATGGACAGAAAAGTTAGAGATGTTTAAAAGGTACATCTCCAACCCTGAAGATGGATGTAATATGGGGTAATTAGACTTTTCCTACAAGTGCTGTTTGGTACTACTTTTTGGATGTGAAAGGATGTACTGTGGCATTTTTAATACTCTTATTTTCAGAGCTGGCCTCCAAATTCCACAGTTCTTGTGAATTTAACAGATGACCTTGAGGTTTGCAGGAGATCTTTCCTCCACATCTATTCTAGATTTCTTTTGAGATTCTGCTAGTTAAATTGATTTCTAATATGTGATAGAACGTTTCTTTAGTTAAACACTATTTGCCTTTATTTTTACTTGAACGAGCATAGATTTTACTCAAGTTCAATAAACCCTTAACAGCTTATAGTTGGGTTGCAGTTTTGCAAATCAAATATTTTTCTTTCAGATTCTCGAGGAAGCCACTGAAGAGGAAACAGCCCTTCACAATCGAATAATGCCTACTGTTGTTCGCCCTGCCAAACAGCTTCTTCCTGAATCCAAGCCTGCAGCAAATCAAGAGATGGTACATATTCTAAAATACGATCCATCCATTAATGATATTTGTTGAGCGCTTACTGTGTGCAGAGCACTGTACTAGGCGTTTGGGCGAGTACACAATTAGAGTTGGTAGACACATTTGCTGCCCACAACGAGCTTACAGTCTAGAGCGGGAGACAGACATTTATTTATATGAATAATTATATGTAAGTGCCATGGGTGGGGCAAATATCAAATGTCCATAGGTTACAGATCCAAGAGAGAGGGAGCAGGAGAAAAGAGGGCTGACTCTTTTGGAGGAGGTATGACTCTAATAAAGACTTTGAAAGTAGGGAGAGGGCGTAGGTGGAGGGGGAAGGAGTTCCAAGCCACAGTAAGAACGAGGGAGAGGGATTGGTGGTGAGATAGATGAGACTGAGGCACAAAGAGCAAGCTGGCAGTAGAGGAGCAGTGTGTGGTTTGGCCTATAATAGGAGATCAATGAGGCAAGGTCAGAGGGGGCAAGGTGATTTGAGTGCCTTAAAGCCGGTGGCAAGAAGTTTCTGTTTGATGCTGGAGGTTCTTGAGGAGTGTGGGAGATGTGGACTGAACTTTTTATAGAAAAACGATACAGACAGAAGAGTGAAGTGTGGACTGGAATGGGGAGAGACGGGAGCCCGGGAGATCAGCAAGAGACGGTGAGCCCATTGTTGGGTAGGGATTGCCTCTGTTGCTGAATTGTACTTTCCAAGCACTTAGTACCATGCTCAGCACACAGTCAGCGCTCAGTAAATACGATTGAATGAATGAAAGGGTGATGCAGTAGTTAAGGCGGGATAGGATAAGTGCCTGGATCAGCCTAGTAGTAATTTGGAAGGAAAGGAACGGGTGGATTTTAGTGATTTTTGTGAAAGTCGAACAAACAGGATTTGGTGACAGATTGAATATGTTAGTTGAATGAGAGAGACGAGTCGGGGAACCACAAGGTTACAGGCTTGTGAGATAAGGGAGGATATAAGCAACTCTTTCATTGTTCATACCAATGTATTTGACAGGTTTTGGGGACAGGAAAATTACGTGTACCGGAAATTGAACTTCCATATAGTTTTATATCATTCAGATAAAATTTATGAACTCTTCATGAATGTTTTTAAATACTCCCACTTAATGATGGTTACTGAGGAATGATCTCAGATCCAGAATTGGGGTGATGTGGAAGGAAATACCTGGTACTTCCTCAAGATGGGGAGGAGATCTGGAATCACCTTTTTTTTTTCCAGTGAAACACCTGTAATTCTACAGTGATTTCATGTTTTGCAAAAGTTCTGGAACGAATTAACAGATTAATTCTTTTGTGTATTCCTTTGTTTTTAGGAGCTGTTTGAACTTTCAGTAAGTGGATATTTTTATGCCCTGAAGAAATTCATTTCTTGGTTGATGGATAATGCATAATTTGTGCATCCTTTGAAAATTCTGCAGGCCACTTATGAGATCGGAATTGTTCGCCAGTTCCCATTCTCTTCAGCTCTGCAGCGTATGAGTGTAGTCGCAAGGGCACTAGGGGACAAGAAAATGGATGCATACATGAAAGGTGCCCCCGAGGTAGTTGCCAGCCTTTGTAAGCCAGAAACAGGTAAAAGAAAGAAAAAGTTTCATTTAAAATTTTGATTGACCAGTAAAAGCATTTTAACAGGTCTGAGATTTCACTTTTTACCCCCTTAAAAACAGTTCCCAGTGATTTTGAAAACGTTTTGGAAGACTACACCAAACAGGGCTTCCGGGTTATTGCTCTTGCACACCGGAAATTGGAATCAAAACTTAATTGGCACAGAGTGCAGAATATCAGCAGGTGAGGATGAGTTACTTTTTTTCATAAACTTATTGACATAGACTATCAAATGTTTTGTGTTCATTATTGTATACCCACATCAAGGTTAAAGTAACAAATCTGACCATTCTTGATTCCCTAATTCCCCACCTTGGCTATTGGGCAGAGATGATTAACTTTTCAGGGACTCCTCGATTACTCCAAACAAAGCAGGGGTGCATTTCTAAGGATCAGTCTTTGCATTTGGTGGCCCCCGATCAAATTGCTCAGGGAAGTTAGCTCGTGCATGTTTAGCTGGCAGGATTATCTTAAGCAAATCAAACATGAAAAATTTGATTCCTACATTGATAAACATAGAAAGGAGGGACATTCATTCATTCAGTCGTATTTATTGAGCGCTTACTGTGTGCAGAGCACTGTAGTAAGCGCTTAGTTGGGACATAGTTGGGATTTTCATGAAAAGCAGAATCCTAAGGAGATGTGTAGGTCTAATAATGATAATTATGGTACTTGTTAAATGCTTACTATGTGCCAAGCGCTGTTTTAAACTCTGGGGTAGACACAAGTTAATCAGGTTGTGCCTCTGGAGCTACTGTAGGAGGGCTCGGGGCCTGACTGTGCTTGTGGGGTTCAAACACCCTCCCTATTTTTCCTTTCCAGGGATGGGTAAGAGTTGGGAACCACAAATAAACCTCAGTTCTCGACTT
Source organism: Tachyglossus aculeatus (assembly GCF_015852505.1). Lineage (NCBI taxonomy): Eukaryota > Metazoa > Chordata > Mammalia > Monotremata > Tachyglossidae > Tachyglossus > Tachyglossus aculeatus. The sequence continues at coordinate 38,825,664 of NC_052072.1, forward strand.
TTGGCTCCCAGGACCCCAAATGATCAGGGAATCATTTGGGGTCCACTCTGCTGTCCTCCCAAGGCTGGCTGCAAAAAGCTGGGAGATTTATCCCCCTTCCTCACCCCCCCGCTTTCCCAACACCCATCTCCGCTTCCTTAACAGACACGTCTCTCTGACAATCAGGAGACACCTAAGTCCCTGCTAAATATAGATAGGAAGTTTATAGCTCAAACTAGATTTTGATGGAAGTAATCTTTATAAATTAGACCACACTGATTAAAGAACCCCAAACCATACTGCCTCTCCCTTCTCCCTAGCGCATCCCCCTCAAGAGTTAACTTTCCACTCTCCCCAGGACTCTTTCTAAGTTCCTGAAAGTGTCATAGTAGTTCCTCAATTATATTGCTTTCAGCTGGGAACCCCGCTGAAGGGTTTCTCTCAGGCTTTCTGAATGCCAGGATGAAACTTCTGCAAATCTACATGATCATTCATCCCCCCACAAGCACATTCTCCAGGAGTCCAAATTTCTCTCTGTGCTTGCCTAAAGATTGATTTGCCCCAAATTAACTTAAAATAGCCAAGGGGCTTCTCCTCAATAAACTAACCCCACCTCTTTACTCAGTCCTCCCCTGTATTCTAAGAGGAGCAAACAGCTAAATACTGCTACTTAAACTAGCTTTGCCTAGAAAATTAGAGCGGTTCTTTCGTGCACTCTCTGTGGCAGTCAACATAGCCTGTGCAGTCATGTGTTCAATACATTTTGCTGATTGATGATAGATATAGGGGGCTATTTAGAGTAATCTTTATGGAAATCTTTTTTTTTCTACAGAGAAACTATTGAAAGCAACATGGATTTTATGGGATTGATTATAATGCAAAATAAACTAAAACAAGAAACCCCTTCAGTGCTGGAAGATTTGCATAAAGCCAACATTCGTACAGTTATGGTTACAGGTTAGAATTAATAGTAGAACTTTGGGAGGGAAAAAATGTTGTTTCCTGTTTGACCTGCTTTTATCATCTCTTCTTTGTTAATCCATGAGTCCAAAAGTGTGTCTGTCATACTACTGCTTTCTTCCTTGCTTTCCAGTTCTCTCCCCTTTTATACTCCCTCTCACACGTACACACAAAGTATCTCTCACCCCTCTTCAAGGCTTTTTCTTCCGTCATAAGAATCTTTGTCCTGAAATTGTATGGGGGCTTCCCCTTTCACTTGCTCTACAACTTTGGAAGTTGTCCACCTAGCAGTCTAAACCTGGAGGTTTTTCCGCAACACACATTAACTTTTTGATGACTTTTTCATTTCATTTGTAGCTGATTTTGCTTTTATATCTTGATTGGCAATTAGGTGATAATATGTTAACTGCTATCTCCGTGGCCAGAGACTGTGGAATGATTCTACCTCAGGATAAAGTTATTGTTGCTGAAGCACTACCTCCAAAGGATGGACAGGCTGCCAGAATAAATTGGCATTATGCAGACACCCTATCAAAATGCACTAATTCACCAGCAATTGACTCAGAGGTAATTTTAAGATTCAGGTTGCTTAATAGAATTTTCTTGTAAGATTTGTTTCTCAATGGAAAAATAATTCCAGAGAAATATTCAAGTTGAGATGGATTTGTCATGCCCCTGTAAATTCACCGAAATGGAATTACAGAAGTGGAACGTATCCATTTATGATCATCACAATAAAATTTTAGGTTATATGAAAACAGCAAAAGAGATTAATGTCTTTGAAGCTTTCATTTAATTTTCACCGAGTTATTTAACTATACAAATATGTCAGTATTTTTTGTTGTAGTCTACTTTCCCAAGCGCTTAGTACAGTTCTCTGCACACAGTAAGCGCTTAATAAATGCGATTGAACGAATGAGTGATTGAGATACACTGCTGTCTTCATCTGGAAAATGGGATACTAACATTGATATTCACATCACAAGACATAGGCAAGGAACAGAATTCTGAAAAAAGATTGACTTGAGCTTATTGTCATTATGACAACACTATTTTGAATATTCATGCACAGGTTATTCCGATTAAATTGGCCCCTGAGAGCCTAGAAGACTTTCAGATGACGCAGTATCATTTTGCAATGAATGGAAAATCATTTGCTGTAATATTAGAGCATTTTCAGGATCTTGTTCCCAAGGTAATTTTGGTCTGGTCTAAATCGTACAGTTTTGTTTTGTGAATTACACTACTAAAATATTTAATATTTTTTTAGTTGGTGTTACATGGCACTGTGTTTGCTCGCATGGCACCTGATCAGAAGACACAGCTGGTGGAAGCACTGCAGAACGTGGAGTGAGTAGTAGATATTTTCATTATGCAGATGTGACATGAGAAAGTTTTTTTTCCGGCTCCTGAGGACTTTTTCTGCCTAAACTCTACAGAACTCTTCAGGCCTTGCAAAAACAAAGTGATGTGGAGTAATCATAAGCCATCAGGGCGCTAGATATGCAAAATTATCCATAGCGTTAGTGCACTTTGTTAGGGTGCCTGTTTGAAAATTTCAACTATGGCTTTAGTTAAAAAAAAAAAAAGCTAGATTTGTCAAGAGGTTCTAACGTGTGATGTCGTTTTAAGATAAATTATAGGGGTATTGGCATCCATCACTTAGTTTCCCTGTATCAGATTCTGTTTATGAATTGAATAAATTTTGATTGTGTGCATTTAAAATCTCATATATCACCACTACCATATTCACTAGAGATTTTATATAAGAGAATATGGTTACTTTTGTTGATATGAGAGGCCAAGAACACACTATATATCAATGCTGCAGCAGCAGGACAAGCTGTTGGGACTGGTCACAGATAAGAGAAGGAGACTTTAAACAAATAATACACACCACCGATTAAGAGCTCTAAAATTCTGAGGACTCTTAATCTCTCCCCACCCTCTAATTTCATATTACACAGTTCCTAGAATTTGACAAGTTCTGAAGTCTCCTCTTTTTTTGGGGGGGGGGGGGATTTTAAATAAACTATTTTTGTATGTCTGTAAAAAGAAGTATAAATGACCAGTTATCTATCAGAAAAAGCTGTAATTTTTTTCAAGCAATTTCATTTATTCTAACCCACAAACTTTGTCCAGGATATGTTGAAATGCTTTATGTATTTCATTTTGAATGACAAAGTGATTATTTCACCTATTTCAAGTGTTGTGAACTTTGGAGGTACTCATTAAATACTTTTTGACTGTCAAGTTTTTTTTAAAATCATAAGTAATGTGAAAATGCACATTTTTAAAATTATGTGAGAAAATCACATTCATTTTCTCGACCAGGGAAATCTTGGGCTAGCAAACCATTTGAAATTACTGTATTGAAAAATAGTTATAAATGAGAGCATCTGAGTACAATTTATGGAAGAAAAGGAAATTCTGAAATATTTTTATTTCCAGTTACTATGTTGGAATGTGTGGCGATGGTGCAAATGACTGTGGGGTAAGTATTTTTATTAACTTAATTCAGTTTTTCCCTTTAGACTCTATAGACGGTCATTGCATTGTAAACGACACTCACTCGTTTTATTCTTGAAATGTACAGGCTTTGAAGAGGGCACACAGTGGTATATCACTGTCCGAACTTGAGGCTTCGGTGGCATCTCCTTTCACCTCCAAAACTCCTAGTATTTCCTGTGTGCCAAACCTTATCAGGTAACGTGGGAATTTTCTGAACTCTCAAAATACGTTCTAGATGAAATAATTTTTAGAGAAAATATTTACATGATGAAAAATCTCCGTTTAAGCCCCAATAACAGACAAGGTGAAGATTATGTAGGCAAGTAATCAACAGCATATACTGAATTCACCTCTGCGTCAAACAGGAACTCCTTACCAGTGACTTTAAAGCACTCAATCACCTTACCCCCCCCTCCTACCTTACCATGCTGCTCTCCTATTACAACCTATCCCTCACACTTTCATGCCAACATACTCACTATACTTCGGTCTCGTCTATCTTGCCGCCGACCTCTTGCCCACATCCTGCCTCTGGCCTAGAATGCCCTTCCTCTTCATATTTGACGGGCAATTACTCTCCCCACCTTCAAAGCCGTATTGAAAGTACATCAACCCGGCACAGTGGATAGAGCATGGTCCCCCGGGAGTCAGGAGGTCGTGGATTCTAGTTCTGGCTCTGCCACTTGTTTGCTGGGTGACCTCGGGCAAGTCACGTCACTTCCCTGGGCCTCAGTTACCTCATCTGGAAAATGGGGATTGAGATTGTGTCCGTATGGGGGACAGGGACTGTGTCCAAACCGATGTGCTTGTATCCACCCCACCACTTAGTACAGTGCCTGGCACATTCTAAGTGCTTAGCAAATACCAGAATTATTTGTTATTTATTATTTATTTATCTCCTCAAGAGGCCTTCCCTGACAAAGCCCTCACTTCCTCTTCTCCCACTCCCTTCTGCATTGTCCTTGCACTTGGATTTTCTCCCTTAGTTCACCTGTCCCTCAGCCCCACAGCACTTCAGCTCATATCCGTAATTTATATATTTATATTATTGTACGTCTCACCCTCTAGACTGTAAGCTCGTTTTGGTCAAGGAATGTGTCTGCCAACTCTTAGATTGTACTCTCCCAAGTTATATTGTATACTCCCAAGTGCTTAGTACAATTTTCTGTACACAGTAAGCCACTCAATAAATATGACTGATTGACTGAATGCTTTCTGATGTAGAAGGTTGGCCTAGTTGCATGGGAACAAAGTAGAAATCCCAGTCCCCTTCCTTCAAGGAATTTATGATCTATGTGCTACCCCTCTGTTGACTTGTGTTTTGCTCCTCTCTCTGTTCTTCCCCTCCTCTTCCACCTACCCTCTCCTCGCTACCCTTTCCCCATCCTCTCACCCATTTTCCCCTCCCTTATTCTTATAAAATTTTGGCCGACTTCTTTTAAAATAAAATGCATCATTGTTTATGTTGGACAACCGTTTTCTGACCATATTTCAACAAGAGGGTGCATATTTAAATATTTTCATTCACTTGCCAATATTTGTTTCTCTAGGGAAGGCCGCGCTGCTTTGATAACTTCCTTCTGTGTATTCAAATTCATGGCTTTATACAGCATTATACAGTATTTCAGTGTTACTCTACTATACTCTGTAAGTATTATCAGTTCTCACATCTTATAAATGAGGGCATGATATTAAAGAGGACTGTGAGCTCCTTACGAGCAGGGAACGTGTCTACCAACTCTGTGGTGTGGTACTCTCCCAAGCGCTTAGCTTCTGCCCAGGGCTAAAAAGACCCAAAATCGGCATCTTTGTGACGTCAATCAATCAGATTGATAGTGCGTTTACCATGTGCAGAATGCTGTACTAACCACTCAGAAGAGTACGCTATAACAGAGTTGATAGCTGCTTGCCCTGTCTACAGCGAGCTTATAGTCTAGATGACGAGCTTGCAGTCTAGATGGTAGCTCTTAAAAGTTTGCCGAACACCCCAAGTCCAATCCCACTTATTCTTCCCATAATAACGATGGTTCCACCCCAGGAAACTCCGCTTCTGCTTTACTTCCTGACATATAGGCCTGCATGCTTCCTGTGTGCAGAGCACTGTACTAAGTGCTCACTCTTAGACCATGGGCTGCTGATTCCCACACTCCACTCTTTTTGCGAAGGTGGGTTCCCATATGGTGTCCTGGAAGCTAATAGTAATGGTATATAGTCAGATCTTCTATAACATGTAGGGATCATGTTCCTGATGAACGACAAATTAAGGAAAGCGCGTGTTTTAGGACTCATTCTGTGTCCTAGCGTCATGTTATTTTCTACCCAGACGCATGTTGGGAGCACATTTTCTAATACTGCCATTATGTTCTGCCCAAACAGTTATTGAATATCTGTTATGTCAGAACTGTGGTGGAATTTTGGGAATAAAAAGCTTGATTCCAAGTGGAATAGGCAATCTCCCCATTATCCATGAAGTAGCAGATTTTAGAAGATAATGTTTTGTTGGAAAATTTGTGTTTTTCATTGCTGCTACGATTTTGAGAAGTTCAGTATTTTTAAAAACCTTTAGACAAAAAACCCCTGCTGTATTTGTAAATTGTATTATCTTTTGAATTGGCTCGGTTTGTAATATATATCACTGCATCTTGGATTAGGTTTTTTTTTTTTTAAATTTGATCCAAGTGAATTACTTGGATATTGCTACTTATGTAATTATATTCTCATAACCGTGTAGAATAATTGTCAGCGCTTCACGAAAAGCCACTTCTTTCTGAAAATAATTTTAAAATCGTTAAAGCTTTCCATGAAAAGTAATAAGGAATATTGTTTCTTTCCTTAGATCCTGAGTAATTTAGGAGACTCCCAGTTTCTCTTCATTGATCTGGCAATCATTTTGGTAGTCGTTTTTACAAGTGAGTATTAATGTATTTAAATATATTGAACTGTAGAAAATTGATTTATTTTATTGAAAAATGTGTGCATCCTTTTAAAATAAGTTTTCATCATAACTATAACTAAAGAAACCACTTGTTGCTCTCACACCCTGACTACCCTAAAATCTGCACCCTAAAAATCTGATGTTTCAGTAAGCAGGAGGAGAGGCACTGTTTTGGACCGTTCCAAAACTTCCATCCCCACAATACTCTTGGCCATGACATTTAGAAATTCCATGTTTTTGGGGTTTTTTTTACTGCGATGAGGCCCTAGGAAATGATAGTCCTTCATACTTCCCTCTGCTGAAAACCCCATCCAGTGTCACAAGAATCCCCCACAGTCCCCATGTTTTGATGAGGAAAGGAAAGCTACAGGTCTGAGTTGAGGACGAGTAACTTTAGGGGATACTCCGACTTCATTATGAGATTGAATGTTAATTTGTAAGAATTAAGTTTACGAGGCATGTATTGAGGCACTTTACTAGTCTCAGGGAAGAATACTGTGGTAACAAGATACATGTTTCCTGGCCTCAAGCTTAAAGTTTAATGGGGGAGACAAACGAAAATTATTTCCAGACAGTGAAAGCCGGAGGAAGAGCCTGGGTAAATTGGAAGCTACATGTCAGGATTATAAAACAGTTGAAAAATAACTGAATGTACAGACAAATAATATATGAATAAAGTGTACACGTACATACATTTTGCTGAGGATTGAAGCTTCTTTTATTTATTGGCATTTGTTAAGCACTTGCTTACTATGTGCCAGGAGCTGGGGTAGATACAACATCATCAGGTTTGATGCAGCCCGTGTCCCACATGGGGCTCACTGCTTTAATCCACTTATAAATGAGGTAACTGAGACACAGACAAGTGAAGTGACTTGCCCACGGTCACACAGCAGACATGCGACAGGGCCAGGATTAGAACCTAGGTCCTTCGACTCCTAGGCCTGTTCTCTTTCCATGAGGCCATGCTACTCTCAGAGTAAATGGACTTTAAAGATGGGAAGAGCTGTGGCTTGGTAGACGGGCAGAGAAGTAAGTTTCAGGTTGGGAAGCGCACACAGAGTCAGGAAAGTCGAGAGAGAGATGCGGTTAAGCAGGGAGCTTGGAAAGAGCAAAGGGTGGGAATTGGTGATAGAATTTGAAGGAAGATCTGTTTAAAAGGTGGGGGAGAGGGGCTATCATTTTCTAGTTCCAATACTACCAAGCTATTTTTAGCATTTTTTTTACGCTTATATTTAGTTACCTCCCAGGACTTGGCCACACTTATGTCTCTTAATGCTGTAAAAATTTAGAATATCTGCCCATCTTCAAATATGAAATGGCTTTTAATGCAATTTTATGGATTTTCAGAATATTTAATAATGGCCCAGAATAATTCCTTGGGCTATATATTTACTTTCTGAAAATTATTCTCAAAGGTACAATCTGATGGGCACATAGAATGTATTTTGAAAGTAGTAGTTGACCTGTAAATCTAATGACATTTCAAAATTGTGGAATATGATATATGTTTCTACTTTTTTTTATTATAGTGAGTTTAAATCCTGCCTGGAAGGAGCTTGTTGCACAAAGGCCACCGTCGGGGCTCATATCTGGAGCACTTCTCTTCTCTGTTCTGTCTCAGATTATCATCTGCATTGGCTTCCAAACTTTAGGATTTTTTTGGGTCAAACAGCAGCCTTGGTATGAAGTTTGGACACCACAATCAGAGTAAGTTCACTAAGGGTCCAAAGTTTTTAAATGACTACTTTTTAAAGTATATTATTGCAGCTGTATAATAAAGAGAATCACGCATATTTTAGACGCTCTTTATTTTACAGATGCAATCCTGACATCTCGGCCTTCTCGTGATTGCATTTGTGCTCATCCAGGGTGATTAGGATGAAGGAGTGACTCCGTAGCTTCTGAGTTCTCGGCGGTCGAGAAGTTAAAACAATTCAGTTATTGTTTCTTGGTGCTGTCCATACCTGTTGGGTAGACCATTCGTTTCTTTAGAGCTGCGTTCTCCCCACCCTCAACCCATCATTCTTGAAATGATGACCTGTCTTGAAAAGAGGAACGTGAATGTTTCGTCTACACAGATGTCCAGATTTGCTTCAAGGCATTGTTTGTGTTTTGGACTGACATCAAGCTAAAGGCTGCCTCTTTTCGTATGTACGTTCCGCTTTCGTATGTACGTCTTGTGTCTATTTCTATATTCCACCCATTGTTACCTGGCAGCAAACTTGGAGGACTGTCGCCATAAAACTCCCTGTTCTTGATTTGGTAGACCTCTGCTTGATAATCTTTAGGACGGGGAAAATGCCTCCTTTTCAATTGGCTCATTCTTTTTCTAGCAACATTTTAAAAGTTACTGAAGCAGTCTCTGCTGTTTACTGCTGCTGCTGTCTGTAAGGGCCATGGCCCGTTGTGTGCTATTGGAGCTGAGGCTGTGGAAAGGAGGTTGCTCTTTATTGAGCTCTTTGGCTGGTGTTTCATTGAACGTTATCAGGTTAGTTCTCTGCACATTGCTGCCGTTGCTACTGCTGATCACGGTGCTGCTGTAGTCTGGACAGAGCCTCTGCATCTGGACTAAAAGCTCGTTGTGGGCAGGGAATGTGCCTTCCAACTCTGTTAATGTTGTACTTGCCCAAGCAATCAGTACAGTGCTCTGCACAGAATAAGCATTCAGTAAATACCACTGATTGATTGCATCTGTTGAAGGCCCTTTTCTTCTTCCTTTCCCTCTCGTCGGGCTAGCACCTATGTGTACAACTCTAATTTATTTATGTCATTGTCTGTCTCCTCCTCTAGACTGTAAGCTCTTTGAGGGCAGGGAACGTGCCTACCAATTTTGTTGTGTTGTGTTCTCCCAAGCACTTAGTACAGTGCTCTGCACACAGTGAGCGCTCAAAGAAAACCAATGATTCAGTGATTGATAGATCCCTCCACATCCTGGAACCCGTTGTTTTTAATGCTCACATTAGGGAGAAAAACATTGAGCAGCTGTAAATCAATCAATCACTCAATCGTATTTATTGAGCGCTTACTATGTGCAGAGCACTGTACTAAGCGCTTGGGAAGTACAAATTGGCAACACATAGAGACAGTCCCTACCCAACAGTGGACTCACAGTCTAAAAGGGGGAGACAGAGAACAGAACCAAACATACCAACAAAATAAAATAATAGGATAGAAATGTACAAGTAAAATAAATAAATAAATAGAGTAATAAATATGTACAACCACATATACATATATACATATAAACAGCCAGTTAAGGAACCAAGAACCCAGCCTTACATGTGCGTGCCTGGGTTTGGTTCCAGTCAGTTTTGTGGACGGCCGCTGAGGTGAAAATAAACCGGGTCCAGATGGTCGTGAAAGACTGCCTGGCCCTGATTCACTCCTGCTAGCCAGGCCTAAATTTCCAGTTGTTCATAGTGAGCCATGGATCCAGGTTTTCTAGTCATTTTCAATTCTTTGCTGCCTCATGCTCAAGAACAATGTAGGTTTTAGACAACTTGCTCAAAAGCCCAGGATACTGACAAATCCAAAGCAGCCAGTAGGTCTGGGGAATCGTGTCACAGGACCTCTAAATGCAAGTGAGCATTACACTTCCCGCACACCTTGGCTTGAGGATGGATGCATTGGTCAGGGGTTCAAATCCCGGCTCCGCCAGTTGTCAGCTGTGTGACTTTGGGCAAGTCACTTCACTTCTCTGGGCCTCAGTTACCTCATCTGTAAAATGGGGATTGACTGTGAGCCCCCCGTGGGACAACCTGATCACCTTGTAACCTCCCCAGTGCTTAGAACTGTGCTTTGCACATAGTAAGCGCTTAATAAATGCCATCATCATCATTGCAGGGAACCTTAAGGTGCTGTTTCATGGGCGCCTACTGTATGCCGAGCACTGGACCAAGCTTAGTCCAGTGCTCTGCACATAGGGAACGCTCAATAAATATGACTGAATGAATGAATTTTATTTTCTTAATATGTTTTGTTGCCAACTTGTACTTCCCAAGCCCTTAGTACAGTGCTCTGCACACAGTAAGCGCTCAATAAAGACGACTGAATGAATGAATGAATTTTATTTTGTTAATATGTTATGCTGCCAACTTGCCCTTCCCAAGCGCTTAGTACAGTGCTCTGCACACAGTAAGCGCTCAATAAATACGATTGATTGATTGATTGATTTCTCTACCCTACGTGTATTTAGGGTGAGTCTGTATTCCTAAGTATTTTTCTATTTTTACGCAACAGGTTGGACATAGTTTAACAGTACTGTTAAGGTGACGTATTGTTTTTCTTTTATTTTCTAACCAAATATTCTCTTCTGTTTCTAGTGCTTGCAACGTATCAGGAAGTCAATATTCCAACTCTTCACTTTCTGACAATGAGACTGAACCTGATGCACACAATATTCAAAATTATGAAAATACTACAGTGTTTTTTATATCCAGTTTTCAGTACCTCATAGTGGCAATTGCCTTTTCTAAAGGGAAACCCTTTAGACAGCCTTGCTACAAGAATTGTAAGTTTAACTTGAATTATGCTGGCGCTTTTAATATGTATGTATTCTAAGTAAGAATGCACCAGGTCCAGTGGATTTGCCATTTCATGATGGGAATGTTCGTTTTTGTACATGAATGCATACTTTCTGAACAGGTGATGTAATATTGTGGGGGGCAAGCTCGAGTTTCTAATTATCAAAAGATATTAAAGTTCCATTTTGGCTGATAAGTTTTGTCTTAGAATCAGGTGACTATTCAAATCTATTCAAGTTAAGATTGAAGAAATTATATGAGTTTCCTTGTTCTAAGTAATTGCAGCTTTTTCTAAAACAGCTCATTTGAAGGAAAATATCTTGAAAGTGCTCAACTGAAAAATGCAATCTGAATATTTTGAAGTTTTGTAACAAACATTGCTGAATGAAATAATTGCATTTCAATTGGGAATGTTATTATAATGGATTTGATGTGGTTTTAGTACCAGATATAACAACAAAAAAACCCCAACACTCTCTCCAAGGTCACCAGTGATGACCCCCTCACAAAATCTAACCAACTATATTCCAGGCCAACACCTCTCAAACGCTCGACTACCTGCGACATCACAGGCAACTCTCTTTTCCTAGCTAACTTCTTGTTCTCTAACCTTAGTTTTACTGACAACAGTTTTGTCCTGCTTCTCCAGGCCTCTCTGGCCTATCCTTTTCTGTCTCCTTCTCCAGCTCTTCCTCTGCTTCCCAGGACAGACACCTCAACTCTCTGCTCTAGGTCCCTTTCTCCTCAATTTCCCCTCACTTCCTTGGGGAGCTTCTCTGCTCCTGCGGCTCCAAATATCACATCTTTGTGGATGGCTTCCAAATCCACCTCATTGCTGTCTTTCTGCAAATCTCATGTTTCCCCTGGCTCAGGGCATCTCTACGTGGATATCCTGCTGACACAAGCTCAGAAAGGTCAAAAACTCAACTCCTCACCTTCCCTCCCAAATCCTGTAGGCAACCTACCTTTCCTATCAGACTTTCTGACATCACTATCCTTCCCCTCACTGAAGCCCGTAGCCAAGGTACTATCCTTAACTCCTCGTTAAACCCAAGTCTTACCAATTCTTGCACCACAACATATTTTTAGGGTATTTACTAAGCACTTCGATGTGCCAGGCACTGTTCTAAGCACTGGGGTCGACACAAGCTAATCAGGTTGGACACTGTCCATGTAGCACGTGGGGACCACCGTCTTAATCCCCATTATACAGTTGAGGTAACTGAAACACAGAGAAGTGAAGTGACTTGCCCATGGTCACACAGCAGAGAAGTGGTGGAGCCTGGGATTAGAACCCAGGTCCTTCTGACTCCGAAGCCCCTTGGTCTTTCCACAAGGCCATGCTGCTTCTCAGGATCCAGCCCTTCCTTGCCAAATGAACCATGTTGGTCTAGACACGTAGTTATATCCCAGCTTGACTTCAGCAGTCTGCCTCCAGCTCTCTCTCTAGTTCGTACTTCACCCTGTTGCCCAAATTATCTTTCTAAAATATTGTTCCACATACATCTCTCCCGCTCTCTAACCCTCACATTGCTTTTCTTTTCCCCTCCGCAACAAGCAGAAATTCCCAACTGTTTACAATAAGACCCTCAATCGGCTTTCCATTAATTCTGTTGAATTCTCGCAAGCACTTAGTACTGAGCCTTTTGAGAAGCTGCGTAGGGTTTATTCTGTTAATCTGAAGTCTGTTTTTGGTTTAGATGTTATCCTTTTCTTCCAGTTCCACTAAGAGTGTTCAGGAGCTAGGAGCGTCTGCTCCTCTTCTTTTCTTTTCTTTTCTTTTCTTTTCTTTTCTTTTCTTTTCTTTTCTTTTCTTTTCTTTTCTTTTCTTTTCTTTTTTCTTTTCTTTTCTTTTCTTTCCTTTCCTTTCCTTTCCTTTCCTTTCCTTTCCTTTCCTTTCCTTTCCTTCCCTTCCCTTCCCTTCCCTTCCCTTCCCTTCCCTTCCCTTCCCCCTCCCTTTTCCCCTTCCTTTTCCCCTTCCTTTTCCCCTTCCTTTTCCCCTTCTTTAGCTTCAGGCATTGCTTCTACCCCAGCACTTAGTGCAGTGCCTGGCATATAGTGCTCAACAAATACCACTATTATTATTATTACTGCCATCTTCTGAAACCGAATTATTCCCCTTCCTTAATTAGCGTGGGCATCTCTGAAGTCATTTATAGGATACTATCGCATCTCATGATCATATTCTCTGGGGTATATTTTTCTTTCTGCTTGTCGTATGATTTTTTGAATAGCTTTATTATGATTTCAGAGGCAATTTCTTAAATAGAGGGGAACAGACTGTTTACTGCTCTAGATTTTAATGTTCTGAGGCCATTGTAGTAATACTGTCATTCAGGATCATCACCAGAAAGTCTGCCTTTTGCTGCCTTCTAGTACAATTAATTAGAATGAAAACAGGTTTAATTGACAGCTTAATTTTGTTTTAAAGTTATCTTTTAATCATCATCATCATCATCAATCGTATTTATTGAGCGCTTACTATGTGCAGAGCACTGTACTAAGCGCTTGGGAAGTACAAATTGGCAACATATAGAGACAGTCCCTACCCAACAGTGGGCTCACAGACTAAAAGGGGGAGACAGAGAACAAAACCAAACGTACTAACAAAATAAAATAAGTAGAATAGATATGTACAAGTAAAATAAATAAATAAATAATAGAGTAATAAATATGTACAAACATATATACATATATACAGGTGCTGTGGGGAAGGGAAGGAGGTAAGATGGGGGGGATGGAGAGGGGGACGAGGCGGAGAGGAAGGAAGGGACTCAGTCTGGGAAGGCCTCCTGGAGGAGGTGAGCTCTCAGCAGGGCCTTGAAGGGAGGAAGAGAGCTAGCTTGACGGATGGGCAGAGGGAGGGCATTCCAGGCCCGGGGGATGACGTGGGCTGGGGGTCGATGGCGGGACAGGCGAGAACGAGGTACGGTGAGGAGATTAGCGGCGGAGGAGCGGAGGGTGCGGGCTGGGCTGGAGAAGGTTTTAATGTTTGAACTGCTCCTTTACCAACAAAGGGAAGCGTATACTTACAGAACAGAGAGATTTGGCCTTTTGGTATTAACGGGTAGCAAGCCAAAATGGAAATGCATTTTTTGTCCTATTTTCCACTGTGAATGTCATTGTTGAGAAACTATTTCTGCACATCCTGATTGGAACCACAAGGGAGCACTGAGCACCAAGTACTGAGAGTGAGAACAATCCACTGAACTGCTTGCATTTCATCTTTAATTCTTCCGCTAGTACCGATGTGACCTGATTTATCGAAAATGGCAGTTTTTCTGCCTCAACTGTAGGTCGACTATATTCACTTTTCAACCACGTTGCTCGTTATGACTTGGATTGCCTCATTTTACGCAAATAGTGCACATCCAGTATAAATCCGAGAGGACCCGCAAGTTGTTGAACATGGAGGCCTAAATTGGAATAGTCCAGACGTAGGTTTAGGGGTTCACATGGCCTCCTCAAGCAACTTCTGGCTGGGATCATCCCTCCCCAGCTCTCATCAGTGCCAGGGTGGTTTTTAAAATGACATAGATGTCATTTTGTTCAATCACGATATCCTCAAACTGCAGGCTTTCCAGCAGAAAGTGCTTTAAATATACTTTCCTTTTTCCCCTTTCAGATTTTTTTGTTGTCTCTGTGATTGTTCTCTACATCTTCATATTTTTCATCATGTTGCATCCAGTTGCTTCTATTGACTCGATTCTTGAGGTAAGATGAAGTATTTGATGACTACACTTCATACAATCTATTCATGAGTGTTGATTTGCCTATGGTGCTCGCATCTAAGCCACTAGACTTTCTTTAGTCATGTATTCAATTTTTTAAAATTGCTAAAGATCCTAGATTCAGCACCTTCTGTTAATAATGTGTCTCCATAATCCAACCAGACAAGAAATTCTGATCTCGAATCCAAAGTCCTTTATGCCACAGTGTCTCTTGGGTGAAGTCTTTTAGACTGTGAGCCCACTGTTGGGTAGGGACTGTCTCTATATGTTGCCAACTTGTACTTCCCAAGCGCTTAGTACAGTGCTGTGCACACAGTAAGCGCTCAATAAATACGATTGATTGATTGAAGTGTTACATTTTATTAACTTGTCATTAATTTAAAGGGTCTTCAAACCCTCTGGGATTGATTGCATTTTTAAGTCAACACATAGGCATTATTTTGTAGGCTACCTTTCAAAAATATTGCCAGAACATTGCACCCTATCAACAGCTGTACTGTATTGGTAATATATTACATTTGTGATATCGATGAAGCTTTTGTCTAAATAGAATTAGGATATTAACTTTTTTTGAACTCTGTCTTGTAGATAGTGTGTGTACCATATCAGTGGCGTATAACCATGTTCATCATTATTATTGCCAATGCCCTTGTATCTCTCTTGGTGGAGGTAAGTGATTCACATTATCAGTTTGTTAATTTGCTGCTGTTTGGCCTTTCACTGGCATAAGCAAGTCTTGATTATCCAATAGAATGGAAAATAGGATAAATAAATCACCAGTAATCCTCAAATCTTTGAACCATTTGTCTTCTCTCCCATCAAACTTTTTAATAGAACTAAACTTAAATGGATCCACTTTACAGATAGCTGGTTGGAATTTCACTTTCATCTCAACACTTTGAGGAAGTGCAGAGAAACAGTGAAATATTGGTTCTAGAAAGGAGAAACAAGAGATGTAGCTAAGCCATAACAGGATCGTCGGTCCCTGAGTAATCCAGAGTTGGTTGATTTTTAGCTAAAGAGAGAGATGAATGCCACTACAATATTCATAACTTTTTATAAATGCATTTTAATAATAAAAGTAGGATGTACATTTTTTGTGGTACTTAAAATTTCTCTTTACAACTGTGGCTAAATGTCTTTTGATTGTTGAGAAATCTCATGATCGGGTATCCTCTCTCACTTTTCAGGTGAGGGTATGTTTCTTAGCCCTTTCTCGGGTTCATTAAGAAAAACACTAGATTTAGTAGCTTGGACTTTCTTCCCTTCCTCCATCCCAACCTCCTCTTTCCACTCGCTTCACATCAGTTTTGAACTAAATTTCTACAATTAAGAACAACCAGGTATCCCTTCAGGGCGCCTGTGTTTTGCCTTGTCCCTATTTTTAATTTAGATGTGCAGCCATGCTAGTAAGTCCGCTTTATAGTGCAGTTTTATTTACCACTACTGCTTAGATACTAAAAAAGGGACAAAAATTAGCCAACAGAAGAAGTGATTGTAATCTAAATTAAAATGCTTTTTTGGATGAACAAATGCCAGAGAATGTTAGAAAAGCAGTGCCTTTATGGAAAAGTACCTACAGAGCTCTACGGTTTATATTCTGATCAGGAGTGTCCGAATCATAGTTCTAATTTGTGTAAGTTATATTATAAAAATACAAATTCAGTTAATCGTTTATGTGCCAGTTCTGAGTAAATGAAATAACTAATGAAAATGGAATGACCTGAAGTGATTGTTACATTGTTTGAGATTTTTTTGTAAGTGCACATTAATAAGGAATGATTGCTAGCTTTTTAATTCTTCCCACCCCCTGGAATGTCTCTCAGAATTTCCTCCTTGATATGATCCTTTGGAAGGTTGTGTTCAGTCGAGACAAACAAGGAGAATATCGCTTCACTACACAGTCACCACAGGTTGGAAAACAGCGCTTACTATCAATTCTACAAGTGTATAGGCTCATTTAGTTGTGTACTGTGCATTCTTTGTAGTATATCATTGTGTGCGTGCTGCTTTGATACTCTCCCTTGATGTCTGGTATATTTCTTTTAAATTGTAAATTCCCAGGAAGTTCATAACATAATTTTTCTTGTTCTATGCACATTTTTATGTCTCTTCTCCATCCCAGTCCTAATCAAGTACACATGTAAGGTTCTTCATTTCATCCATAAAAAAATCGAGCACTCGGTCTGTCCGTTTCCATAATCTTGAACATGAGTCTTCATATGTCAAGAACTCTTGGATAGCGAGAGAGAGGAGAGTTTTGAAAGAGAAAGTATCTCAATTCCAAAAATGGGCTCCAGAGTTTTCAGCCATTAGAGGCACTTCTTTCTTTACCACTTTTCTTGAGTATCCCGATTCTATGTTGGAGTCTTTTTTAATCTTGATTAATTGCTTTTCATTTGCTGTCCCAACATCTGCCTTGGGTTAATCAGTCAGTTTAACAGTTGAAATCTTTGTCTTTGGATGCGAAACTGCCTTTACCCTAAAGCATATAGTAAGTGTTGAGGAATTAGTAAATTATTTAACCCACCAATGTTAAAAGTTTCTTTAGAAAGGGAATTGAAGTGTAGGTGTGGAAGGTTTTTTGAGAATATAGACTTTGATTTAGTATCTTGGCAACTGACATGTACTATGAGCCCCTTGGAGATTAAACAAGGAAACTTTCTGTGACTTGTGAGGAATAAATGGCTATAAAAAACCTAAGATCCTAAAGAAGTACTTGCCACCTTTTACGTGCTCTTAGGACTGATAAACCTAGTTGCCTGCTAGCTGTATAAAAAACCTAAGATCCTAAAGAAGTACTTGTCACCTTTTACGTTCTCTTAGGACTGATAAACCTAGTTGCCTGCTAGCTGTATATTGCACAAATCCGATTTTGGAGGAGAGGGTGGTCAACCAGTAGTATTTATTGAGTGCCTGTTGTGTGCAGAACACTTAACTGCTTAATAATTGTGATATTTGTTAGACACTTATTATGTACTAAGCGCTGGGGTAGGTACAAGATAATCAGGTTACACATGTGGCTCGCATTCTAAGTAGGAGGTAGAACTGGGATTGAATCTCATTTTACAGATGAAGGAACCAGAGGCTCCAAAAATTAAAGTAACACAGGCAGGGAAGTGGCAGAGCTGGGGTTAGAATTGTACATTCCAAGTGCTTAGTCCAGTGCTCTGCACACAGTAAGTGCTCAATAAATACGATTGAATGAATGAACCCAGGTCCTCTGACTCTTCCCAGTAGGCCATTCTGCCTCAAACACTTGAGTATACTATAAGTAGTATACAGAATGCGTGTGCCTACGCTCAAGAAACTTACAGTAAAGCAGGGGAGGCAGACACCACTCGGAGGTAGTAATAGAGATCTAATATGTGTCCATTAGTGCTACAGGAGTTTGTGAGCACGTAAGTCTTCAGGTCATGTTGAAGTGCTAGCTGGGGGGCTGAGAAATTAAATGGGAAGGCCTCTTGGAGGTGATATGATTTCAGAAGGACTTTAAAGATGGGAGAACATGAAAGGAAAGGGAGGAGGGTGTGAGTAAAAGATTGGTGGGGGGAAAAGATGAAATGAGGCATAACGAGTAGATTAGCTTTTTATAAAAAAAATAGAATTAGGCACTTACTCTGTGTCAAGCATTGTTGGAAGTCCTGGGGTAGTTACAAGGTCATCAGGTAGGACACTGTCCCTGTCCCACATAGGGCTCACTGTGTAAGTAGGAGGGAGTACGATTTACACCATCTTACAGTTGAGGAAACTGAGGCACAGAGAAGTTAAGTGACTTGCCTAAGGTCAGACAGTGAGCAAGCAATTGGCAGCGCTGGGATTAGAACTCAGGCCCTCGGACTCCGAGGCCTGTGCTCTTTCCACTAGACCACGCTGCTTGCAATGAAATGTTTGTGTGCTGGGGATATAGTGAGAGAAGAGAGTGGACTGGCTGAAAGAGCATCTAGTCAGTGTCTGAAAACCAGTGGCTTTGTGCAATTTATTAGAGATTCGGAGGAGTGGGGAAGCATGTGCAAAATGATTTTTTAGGTAAATTCTAGTCCTACCTCTGCCACTTATCTGCGGCATGAGCTTGGGCCAGTCATTTAGCATCTCTGTGCCTCTTTCCTTATCTCTAAAATTGGGATTAAGACTGAACCCTATGTGGGACAGGGACTGTGTCCAGCTACTCCAGTGCATCGTACAGCCCCTGGCACATAGTAAGTACCATTAAGAACAACACAAATAGGAAACACCTGTACAAGTAAAACCAAGGTAATATAGGATTTCCAGGAGAAGGGAGTTGTCCGCAGTGTCAAAGACAGTCGAACAATGCTCAACACTTAGTGAGTGCCAAAAGAACAAAATAAACCAAAGGGGGGAAAAAACCCAGTAAGGCACCAGCAGCTCTGACCTAGGCCAGTGAATACTCTCGAGTCCCGGGTCAACCCCACACTCAATCTAGTCCTCAGTCCCATGGCACCACAGTCTCCCATTGATCTTTCACAGCTAAAGCCTCAGTGGGTCCTCACCTTTGAAGTTTCAAGGTGAAGAGGCAGAACTCCTTCCTGCAGAGGCCAAAGAGCTCCATCAAAAAGTGCTGCCACAATGCCTTGGCCTCACTGCTCCTCTCTTTAGACTCCATGATTTTGCTTCTGTATTTTTTACTGTAAGGCTTTAGCATCCTTCCTGGATAGCTTCCTGAATACATTGAGCAGACTCTTGCTTCCAGAATATCCCAAGTCTATCATTTGTGTATCGATCCCTGTAGAGATAACGTGGCGTGTCTTCCAAAAAATTGAAATGTAGGTTTTGTTCTCTTTTTTCTGCGTATTTTGCTTTCCATGAGTGGCAGCATGTTTCCCTCCAAGGACGGGGCCATCTTTAACTTTGAATATTTCAATTAAACTAAACAGTGAAGACTTTAGGGAGTTGACTTTCGGGGCGGTGATTCAGCAATAATAAAGTTTTATTATGTTGATGTAATTGAATATTAAGTAGTCTACGTTCTTTTCCGTTTGACTCAAAAGTTTTGTTGTTAGCGTGCTATTCAAATGGGTGGTTTCAAACCCTGCAGAAGACATACAAAATGAGTTGTACGCGGAAAAGATGTGCTGTGTATTTAGCATAATATTCTGTTGGCAACATCATTGTGCATATTATAATTTGGGAGAATTTCTGGAGTCTTTGTTGTCTAGGATTTTTGTTTCAAATCCAGAAATGATTAATTTAGATAGCTGAGCCTTTTTGTTTAGGCTGATGTTTGATTTTTACCAAGTTAAGTAGTGTCACCTCACCCTTTAACTTCTTAGTTTTCATCACGCACAATCTTTATGAAAGAATGTGATCAATTCCCAATCAGTGGTATTTAGTGATTGCTTATTGTGTGTAGAGGACTGTACTGACCACTTGCAAAAGCACACAATAGTACAGTTTAGTAGGCATCTTGCAGTCTAGGTGGGATGACAGACATGAAGATAAAGTATAGGTAGGGGAAGTATATCAAGCACAATACTGATTTGTATTTGTAAGAAGATAATTATATTTGAATTCAGTTTTCCAGTACCTTTTTAAAAACACAGTGTCTTGTCCATTTTTTCAGCTGAGGCAAACACTATCTTGGATCATCTTGTTGTTGAATTGGGGCTTTGTTTCAGAGGAATTTAGGCATGTGGGGCTAATTAGGGCAACCCCCTTTCAACTAAACTATTTCTAATGCCAAATGATTCCCGAAGTATTTTTTTTCTGTTTCACTGCTTCCTGCCTTGTCAAATTCAGAGAGATGTAAATTAAATGCTGTCCTTTAATTTATCTCCAGAAACTTCTGCAACAATATTTCCTGCATTGGGTTCCCCAGAAAAGGGATGCAGAGAATCGATCAATGGTATTTATTAAGCACTTACTGTGTGCGGAGCACTGTATTAAGCGCTTGGGAGAGTACAATACAGAGTTAGTAGGCACATTTGGTGCCCACAGTGAGCTTACATTCATTCAATCGTATTTATTGAGCACTTACTGTGTGCAGAGCACTGTCCTGATCCCTTTTTCTACAAAACCGCAAGAAGCAGCGTGGCTCAGCAGAAAGAGCACGGGCTTGGGAGTCAGAGGTCATGGGTTCTAATCCCGACTCCGCCACTTGTCAGCTGTGTGACTTTGGGCAAGTCACTTCACTTCTTTGGGCCTCAGTTCCCTCATCTGTAAAATGGGGATGAAGACTGTGAGCCCCACGTGGGACAACCTCGATGACCTTGTATCCCCCACAGCGCTTAGAACAGCTCAGGAGATCCAATAGTAGTTCAGCACAAATTACTGTTAGAAATTATTCAACTGTAGATTAAAATTTAGAAAAATGCCTTCTACGTATTTTGCCCTAATACACATGTATTTCACCAACAATTTTGGTATCCTGAATTCATTTGTATTCACCCGAGAGGAAAAAAAAAATATTTGAAAGGGTTTGTTGCTCCAGAAATACAACCTGAATAATTCAGTGCTAAATTATTAGACATGCAGACAGCTTCTAAGAGTAAGAGCAAAGTAATAGGCAGTGACTGTTAAAGTGCAGGCAATACATTCCAAAAACAATGGCCACGAAAATGCATGGTTTTATTAAATTATTACATTTAATCTACCTTTCCTTTTTATTTCAGAGATTTCTTGGCCATTGCATCTTTAGAGAATGAATTTGTTTTTTGTTACAGTTGACAGGAATCTTGTTGCTGGTTGAGTTTATACCTGTTGACTGGAATTTATGTCAATGACAGGAATTTATTCTTGTCAGTGCTGCTTTGTCTCTGCCACCTGTGGAAAACATTGGCTGATTTAGGAGAAATTGTTTTAATAACAGGATGCCGATTGGGATAGCATGACTCACATGCTGTTAGAATTTATAAACAGTATTTTAATTTCCACCTCATAGCTCCAGCATTTTTCAGACAATTGAAACCAAAGCCGGTGATGTCGCCATGTCTTGCTTCTACAATTATTTACTAATACCAATAATGTATACTTGCCCTCGTTGAAAGGTGTCTTGCCTCCTAGTTTTACAAGCATTAAGCCTTAAAACACCAATTATTAAAATGAATAAACAGAGGTAAACCCAGTCATTTTGCAAAGCTCTCACAGACAAGGTAGGGTTGGGATTGGAATTCCTGATTCTGATTTCAACCCCTGTTGGAATCTGTAGACTCACATCAATGCTTGTTAAACTGCAGTTAGGCTATAGTGTTCGTTTTCTTTTGCTCACAATATATACTCAGTTTATAATATTAAGCACTACATTTCTGATCTCTGTTGATGGGGGTTAACGTCTGTATAGGCTGATGCATATTTTATTGTGGTGTGAAGGAAGACTGATAGTGCCACTTCTAGATACATTTTTCCAATATATTACTAATACCTACCTTTCCCTCATTCATATTCTCCCATTCTAAAACTCAAGAGCAATTGTAGTCTCCCAGGACAGGTACTCTCGGACATTTGGATAATTTGGGGGCCTTCTTTAGTGGTCCCAGGAGCAGGGGAAATAATGTTGCCTTTGGCCTTCCTTGGAGCTACAGTGGTCCATTTTGTATTTGAGAATTATTAGTGACTTTGGCCTTCTTTGAAACGGGTGAAGATGGGAGGATTATTTCTGATGAAGATGAGCCTTAGGTTTTAGTTTTCTGTAACCTCTCCCAAACCCTTTCCAGTAGGTGACGAAAATCGGAGCTTCTTTCTCTAACCCCGACTAGGAAGTGATGAAAATCAGAGCTTCCGTAGCCTCCAGCTTCCTATACTTTGGGGTATTAAGTGTTTTTGCTTATCTTAGTCCTATGGGATTTTTATCATGATGCTCTCACTTGCACAGTAACCCCTTTGTACCCTCTCCATTGTCTCTTGTGTTCCACCTCTAACTCATCTTATCCTCATTCCAACCTATCTGCTCCTTCTCTTTATACTGTTTTATGTTTGTGTGCGTGTGTGTCATGTGTAGTATCTTTCTACTAAAAAAGCTATACTAGCATGTTTGTTTCATTCCAGTTTTCTGGTGTATATGATTTGGGGTGGGAGGTGGAGGACTGGGAGGTTTTTTTCTAGTAATAAATAAAAAACAAGTTTGGTGCTTATATAGCTCATTCTATTTTTAGATTTATAACAATTGTACACTGTTTTATAGGGATGACATTTTTTTGAAAAAGGCGCATAAAAATGAAAAAGTGATTGTCCATAAATAAATGAATTTTAGTCATTGGTTGCACCATAGTCCACCGATTAATATATATTCAAAGTAGAGTAGAATGTTAGTTGCACAAAAGTGAGAGTAAAGTTTATGAAAGGTCTAGCTACTAAACAAAATTGGGCTTACCTCTCTAGAAAAAACAGTTTACCACATTTTCTTTAAATAGCTGATTGTTTTGTTGTTTTTTTAAATTTTTCCTATCCTATCCTTTTGAATGTGTGAAAGAATGGTAGGGCACCCAACATGTTATAACACCAGTAGTTTTTCACTTTCCAAAGTTTTGTTAGCTAATTCCAACAAGCTTTTGAAATTGGCTGTGCATGGCTGAAAACAGAAGCAGCAAAAAAAGAACATTTCTCTGACATGCAGTGGCAAATTACTGTGGTAATGACTGTATTATAGGCCTGTTCAATACGAAATAATTTACTGGTTTTGAGGTGGGAGTTGGGGTTAACCATCTTCATTCCTCAACCTGTGTTTCGGTGAAAGAAGGGCTTAAGTGGCATTCATGGGTGTCATTCTAAGGTGTCACTTCCCTACCCATGGGATTCGGAGTAAAATTAGGGTACTTCCTAGGCTGTTTACACCTGTCCTTTTTCACTGTTTTGAGTTTCTCAGGAGAAAATCCCTGGGAAGGACCATGTCAGATCAGGACTAGAATTCCGGACGTTTTTTGCCCCCTTCTGAGCTATCTCAGCTGAGTCGATTGGTCTTTCCCTTTTCCTACCCACATTCCGGTGGTGATGCTATTAGTGAAATTGCCAAAAGCAGAGAACAGAAAGGAGGAGGAAGACCAACAGGCATGGGTAATCCATAAACTGGACCATCAGTGTCTGAATAATTGAGAGTTGATTGTAATATTTTTATGTGTTCGGTACAAAGTTTTTTTTGGGGGGGTATCTCCTTTTTCTATATTGGATGTCTATTTAAAATACATTTTTAGTACAATATACAATTTTTGTCAACTCAATTATGTTCTTCAGCCTACTCTTACCCATTTTTTCTTTCGCTTCTTCAGGAGTCCGTAGCTCAGTGGAAAAGATGCTGTTTATCTAGGGCATTCGGCTGTAGAAAGAAAACACCAAAAGCAAAGTACATGCATCTAGCTCAAGAACTGTTAGTTGACCCCGAATGGCCCCCCAAACCCAGAACCACAACAGAAGCCAAGCCTCCAGTCCGGGAGAATGGATCATATCAAGTCGTCACGATAACGTAACAGTAAATCTCAGTGGCATCTTTCAGAGCAGTGTTCCGAAGAATGTAATTTGAGGCCCACTTTCAAAGTTTGTGTATATATTGTACTAATGCCAAGTGCACATGTCCACATTTCAAATTATGCCCATTAAGATATCCAGGTCATAAGGATCGATTTCAGCATGTACAAAAGAAAGGAGGAAAAGACAAGAAGGATATCGCCTCCATTCTTTAAAGCAATGACTTTAACCTTTTTCCCAACCAGTAGGTTTATAAGAATACTTTGTATTTTCAGAGAATGTCCGTTCTTATTGATTTGGAAGATAACTGCTGTTTTATCTTGGGTGCACTTGTAGGCTTATATGCTTCATGACTTGCATACTGTTATGTACAAGCCCAGGCTTTGGCGAAACCTTGTCAGTTTGGTCTTATCACTGCTGCGTGGCTATCCTGGGTTATTTGTTTCCTGCTCTTTGACTTGCTTTTGACTGTCACAGTTGTAATTGGAAGTGCATCACTTTTCATTGCTTGTGGTAGCAGAAGCCTCAGGCCTTCAAAGAAATGATCTTCCTCCCAAAGACCATTCTGTACCCTGCGTGTTTGCTTATGTTTTGTGTAGCCCCTGAGGTTGGGTTGGGCTTGTGTAAATTTTCAGAAGTGATCGGATATGATTTCCGCTAAAACGAATCACTAAGTTCCATGTTTATTTTTATCCTCAGGGTTCTTCGTTATCATCTTTGGTGTTCCTCAGATATTGTAAATTTGTCCTATTTCATTTGGTTTCCGTAGGACGTTTGTGTCAGTAAATATCTTGAGAACTTTCACAGCAATGTAGAGATTCGCTTCGTGTTGATTAAATGTTACTGGCTGGGTCTGTTAAAACCAAGTGGAAGTGGAGAATTGGCCATCTGTTACGTGGCAATTCTCAAGGTAGATTTCTAAGCCTGAATTATCGACTTAGGCCGTTTCCAGGAACAGATTAACCAGATATTACTATTATTCTCCACATATGTTTTATAAATTCACCCATTTTTTCTACTGTTTAAGCCGGCATTTATTTAATTGGAAAAATCAAACAGTGGGAGCACCATAAAATAACGTACCATCATTCCTGCTATAACATGGAAGTTTTCTTCGTGGAGAATCCTTCATATCATGGGAAAATCACATTTTAGTAACTATTGATTGATTGGAAATTAATGGGTTAGAGGATAAGTGGTTAGAAGGTACCACTGCAACGGATATTTTTAAGTACACTTCCTATATCATTATGTCATGCACGGTTTAAAAGGCTTTCCCCGTTGTGCATTATTGTACAAAAACACAAAGGCAAAATAAGGTACAGTACAATTGTTCTGAGGCAGCAGCAACAATCCTTGACCTATGCTATGCGCATGTGCACAACCATTTCTTCCTAAAGCAAATCTTGGGCGCCCTGTGCGTCGTGTCATACCCGGAACAGAGTCGTGTTGCGGGAAGAACAATCCCTAATTCTTCCAGTGTTTCATATCAACCGATCAGTGGTACTTTTTGAGTGCTTACCGTGTGCAGAACACTATACTAAGCACTTGGGAAAGTACCGTACAACGGAATTAGCGGACGCATTCCCTGCCCATATCTCATTTTTGGCAGGGAATGTGTCTACCAACTCTGTTATTGTCATACTCTTCCAAGTACTTAGTACAGTGCTCTGCACACGGTAAGTACTTTATAAAAACCGTTGAGGATGAGGATGATTGAGTAATGAAACCATGTTATGGCAGAAATGATTGTATCTTTTTTTCCCTCTTAACGTGTTACTCTACATTTTTTTTTCAATTCTAATGCTTCGAGAAGTTTTGGAAAAAGAAAAGATGGTAGGTTTTGCATAACTGTGACTTTTTAATCTGCAGTGATATTGGAAAAAATACAAGACCATTAGGTGAGATCCGATGAAATTGCATAGGGCTGGTTTTGATGTTGGGACTAGCACAAATGCGAGTAAGCAAATAACTTTATCATGAAAGTTTTGGGAAGAAAATTGGTATTTGGGGAATCAAGGAATATGTTTTATTAAGTTTAGCAGAATGGTCAAATACTTTCCAAACACATTTTTCAGCCATGCATTTCCAAAATAGTTTGTAATTGTCAAAGACAATTTCAGGACACAAATGACTTTTTTACATTCTTTATTGTTATGGATGAATAAGAGGGGACCAAAGCCCTTGATTTAATTTGAACATAATTTGCATTAAAATGGCCATTACACCAAATCTATCTATACAGTCGATTCCTGCTAAGATGCTTATGGCTGTGGTTTAGTGTACTTTTCCTTATATTTTCCAAGTTTCAAATTTAGAAGCCATGTAACAATTCCCACAACGTTGTTCTCCTTTTAAACTTCCTTTTAAAATGTACAGGCCCAAATAATGTCTTACACACTTGGATCACTGTTTTGACATTGCCACTGAAGGTACATAGGATTATCATTGTGCAAATGTTTCCAGAAAAAGTGGATGACCAGAATGTTAGCCCATTCTGTTCTCAAAATACTTTTGTTCCGTGAATATATAAGTCTATAAAGCTATGCATCTTAGACCTTTTGAGCTGTGATTTAGCATCGAATGCTAGTTGCTTACATGCAAACTTTTTTTTACTTCAGTCAAAATATGCACAAGGATTCTTTCAAAAACAATTCTTTAGTGTTTGTTCAAAACCTTAGCTGCTTATTTCAGAGGCGGACGTACGTGGTTAAATTATTGGCTAATTTATTGCACCAAGTAGCAGCTTAACAATCCTAGTGACCTAATTGCATTTACTTCTTTAACTGAGAGCAATTATTGCCAAGAGCAGATCACCTATTTTTGAAGCCTGCTTTTTTACCTCTTTAGGGTTTATATCAGATTTTATATTTCATCTGTCTATATGGTTTTCAAAAGTTGTGGATTTTTAAGTATGTGGAAAAGGCTTTGTAGAGGGAAGTTTAAATTTGAACCTTGAATAGGTTTATTTGTAAAATGTAACTGATGGCTTCCAGAATATGTAATTATTTAAAAAAAAAAGTCTTGGTGAAGATTCTCAAAAACTTGTGAATTCAGGTGAGCAGACTTAATTAGTGGTTCCTACGAAAAACCATTGATAGGTTCCTTCCTTTCCTTTCTACTGTGTAGGTCAGCGTAACATAGAAATGTTGAGTCTGAATTTCATATTAAATTATTTGAGTGTATAAATACCTAAATTTTAAATCTGTACATGTCTTATTTTGATGTATTAAGATTTATAAATATTGCAATTTAAATTTTATTTATGCACATGCTTAAAGGACTGGTGTGTCCAGGAAAGTAATTGTTAAATAATGAAATGTAACTTTTTTACTTTTTAAATAAATAACCAGATTTTTAAAGTGTGTATCCCTCAGGGTTGTTTTTAAGGTTTTTTCCTCAAATATAATTAGTGGTAACTGTATGTTTTGTATTTTGTAGCAGTCTGCTGTAAAAAAAAAAAATGCTGCAAATAATGCTTGAATAAAAATGGCCGAGCCAACAACATGAAAAAGATTTTTAAAATACACATTTTATCACCTAAAATTCAAAACCATTACCAGTTGCACCTGCATTTGAACAAACTGTTGCAGTTTATATTTTTTCATTTTCATGAAATGCAACAATTTGACAAAAGCATGGTAAATACCTGAAATATGTCGGTATAGTATGTTTTAAAAAAGTTATAAATGCAGTAGCCTAACCTGAATGAAATAGAAGCTTTAGAAATTGCATGCAATTTTGACCTCTGAAAAGAGAATTTTAGTATATTTCTGGGGAAAGAGTGTGTTGAACACTTAGATTCTGGATGTTAACTTTTGTACAGCTTGTGCATTTATGGCTGTTTTAAATGTACTATAATCTGAAAATTATGTGAACATGAAATCGAATCAAAATAAGTCATTTCCTGTTATCATTTCAGGATTCCCTGCAGCTTGGCTTTTTCGAAGTTGGTTTATATCAGAGGAGATACTGTATCTTTATATTTTAAAATATGTATTGCTGCTCTAGAATGGTACCCCTTTGTCAAAAAGGCAAACATGCATAATTGTAAATTAAAAACTGTAAATAGCCTTGTGAGATCATTTTCTGATTAAAGCTATTCAAAAATAAATCTAAAATGAATTAAATAACTTCATTCTTTCTTACAATTGTTTATTGTTGCATTTTTCCAAGTCCAGTTATACTACGTAGCTACTCCCATATTTCCTCCGTCCATCTGAACATGGTAAGTTCATTCAGTCGTATTTATCGAGCGCGCACTGTGTGCAGAGCACTGTACTGAGTGCTTGGAAAGTACAATATAGCAATAAAGAGAGACAGTCCCTGCCCACAGCAGGCTTAAAGTCTGGAGTAGGGGAGACAGACATCAGAACAAGGAAGCAGGCATCAATATAAATATATATAATGTATATGTTTAGCATTGAATGCATAGAGTTGCATATATATGCAGGGGAAGAGCAAAGGGAGTGAGTCGAGGTGATGCAGAAGGGAGGGGGAGCTGAGGGAAAGGGAAGGCCTCTCGGAGGAGGTGAGCCTTTAGCAGGGCTTTGAAGGGGGGGAGATTCATTGTCGGATTTGAGGAGGGAGGGTGTTCCAGGCCAGAAGTAGGACGTGGGCCGGGGTTGGCAGCGAGACAGGCGAGAACGAGGCACAGTGAGAAGGTTAGCACCAGAGGAGCGGAGTGTGCGGGCCTGGGATGTAAGAGAAGGGAGGTGAGGGAAGAAGAGGGAAGGTGATGGAGAGCTTTGAAGCCAATAGTGCGGAGTTTTTGTTGGATACGGAGGTTGATGGGCAACCACTGGACCATTTTTGAGGAGGTGGGTGACATGCCCTGAACATTTCTGTTGAAAGGTAATCCAGGCATCAGAGTGAAGTATGGACTGAAGGCGGGAGAGGCAGGAGGGTGGGAGGTTAGAAAGGAGGCTGATGCGGAAATCCAGTCGGGATAGGATGAGAAGCAGCGTGGCTCAGTGGGAAGAGCCCGGGCTTTGGAGTCAGAGGTCAGGAGTTCAAATCCCGGCTCCGCCAGTTGTCAGCTGTGTGACTTTGGGCAAGTCACTTCACTTCTCTGGGCCTCAGTTAACTCATCTGTAAAATGGGGGATTAAGATTGTAAGCCCCATGTGGGACAACTTGATCGCCTTGTATCCCCCCCAGCGCTTAGAACAGTGCTTTGCACATAGTAAGCGCTTAACAAATGCCATCATCATCATCATGAGTGATTGTACTAACGTGGTTTGGATGGAGGGGAAAGGGCGGATCTTGGCAATGTTGAGAAGGTGAAACCGGCAGGATTTGGTGACGGATTGGATACGGGGCGTGAACGAGAGAGCCGAGTCAAGGATGACACGGAGGATGCGGGCTTGTGAGACTGGAAGGGTGGTTGTGCCGTCTACAGTGACGGGAAAGTTTGGGAGGGAAGATGAGCTCTATCTTGGACATGTTGAGTTTGAGGTGGTGGATTGACATCCAGGTAGAGATGTCCTGAAGGCAGGAGGAGATGCCAGCCTGGAGGGAGGGAGAGGGAGCAGGGGCGGAGATCTAGATTTGGGTATCATCCGCACAGAGATGATAGTTGAAGCCATGAGAGCGAACGAGTTCTCCAAGGGAGTGAGTGTAGATGGAAAGTGCATTTTCTAAGCACAATTTACTTCTTTAGAAGGCAAACTACATCGTCGAAACTTCGCTGGTATGAAGGGGTATTCTCATTTTGAAATAATATCTCTCCACTTTGAAGTAATATCTTTCCACCCAGAATAAGGCAGTAGTATTTCTTCGACAAAAATATTAACATGATCTCAAAGTGTTTCGAATATATTTAAGCCTGGCTCTGACTTCAACCGTGGAGAATGTTAGTGAGATTATGTGCATTTACCTTGCTACTGAATTTAAGTAGCGTCTGAAATTACTGGGTTATTTTGGATTTCAGTTTTTTTAGGGTAACCGAGTCGAGCTATGTAAAGAGGTCAAGGTGCGAGGCATGCAGCTGAGGCCTGCTTTGGTCTAGAGGAAAGGTAACAGCCTCTAAAGGTTTGGAGGCCTGGGTTCTAATCCCCTCCCTGGTATGAGAGTTAAAAACTACTGTAAATACACAGGAGGGTTTAGAATAAATCACCGAGGAGTGCTGAGATAAAACTTTTTCTAGACTGTGAGCCAGTTGTTGGGTAGGGACCGTCTCAATATGTTGCCAATTTGTACTTCCCAAGCGCTTAGTACAGTGCTCTCACACAGTAAGCACTCAATAAATATGATTGAATGAATGAATGACTGCCGACCACGCATGCTAATGTTCTCACTGGTCATGAAGTGTTTTAAACCACCCTTAGCCTAGTTCATTCCCCTCTGGTGACATTTCTTGGTCTTCAAGCAGTGTGGCTCAGTGGAAAGAGCCCGGGCTCTGGAGTCAGAGGTCATGGGTTCAAATCCTGGCTCCGCCACTTGTCAGCTGTGTGACTTTGGGCAAGTCGCTTAACTTCTCTGGGCCTCAGTTACCTCATCTGCAAAGTGGGGATTAAGACTGTGAACCCCCGTGGGACAATCTGATCACCTTGTAACCTCCCCAGTGCTTAGAACAGCGCTTTGCACATAGAAATGCCATCATTCCAGCGCTTAGAACAGTGCTTCGCATGTAGTAAGCGCTTAATTGTGATGCCAATTTGTACTTCCCAAGCGCTTAGTACAGTGCTCTGCACATAGTAAGCGCTCAATAAATACGATTGATTGATTGATTGATTAACAAATGTCATCATCATTATTATTAAATAGCCAAATGGCCAATATGAGAGATATCAAGTGGTACCTTGTCCCAAAATTCCCAAGTACAAGTATTCGTGGAGCATATTTTGATTTTGGCCTAGAGAAGCAGCATGCCCTAGTGGATAAATTAAGGGCCTGGGAATCAGAAGGACCTGGGTTCTAATCCTGACTCTTAGACCTTGGAGAAGTGACTTCACTTCTGGGTCTCAGTTACCTCATCTGTAAAATGGGGGTTGAGACTGAGCCCCACGTGGGACAGGGACTGTGGCCAACCTGATTTTCTGGTGTCTACCCTAATGCTTAGAGCAGTGCCTGGCACATAGTAAATGCTTAACAAATATCATTTAAGTAAAAGGAGAGCAGCAATGGGACCGTGTCTTTCTCCAGCACAAGTTCCAGACCTTGTCCTGTTAAGCTTTCCG
Organism: Tachyglossus aculeatus; assembly: GCF_015852505.1. Lineage (NCBI taxonomy): Eukaryota > Metazoa > Chordata > Mammalia > Monotremata > Tachyglossidae > Tachyglossus > Tachyglossus aculeatus. The sequence continues at coordinate 38,856,900 of NC_052072.1, forward strand.
GAAACATGCCTAAAAATGCCGTTCTGCCGTGGGAGAAGGCTACAATACTGCTGCCACTTCTGGCTGATAATGGACATCTGTCACTCTCTTGCATTCAGGTATGTGATTAAGGGCCTCAAACAGCATATTCTGTCTCACCGTCAACTTGCCGATGCCTGGCTTCTGTTAGGAAGACTTCAGGATGGAGAAACTGAGTGAAGGGATTGATTAAAGCAATAACGATATGCAGTTGTAAGCCCAATGTGGGCAGAGATTGTCTCTATTGCTGTATTGTGCTTTCCAAGCACTTAGTAGAGTGCTCTACACACAGTAAGCGCTCAATAAATGTGATTGAATGAATGAATTAGCACCACAGGCCCTCCACTACTTCTCACAATTACACTCTCCACTGCAGCAAGGTGTGGATCGCACTATTATCTCGTCTTACAAATAATCAGACCGAACTCTAAGCAGTCATCGCTGCAGTCAGTCAATCGTATTTATTGAGTGAGCGCTAACTGTGTGCAGAGCATTGTACTAAGCACTTGGAAGAGTACAATATAACATTATACACAGACACATTCCCTGGCCAAAATGAGCTTATAGTCTAGACTAGGAGTTTACAATCTAGCAAATTTTCTCTCCTGTCCTGCCAGATTTGCTGGCTGGATTTTGCCCATTCTCAGTTGAATCTAGAGATGATAATAATAACTGTCATATTTGTTAATAATCATGGCATTTGTTAAGAGCTTACATCGTGCCAAGCACTGCTAAGCAGTTACTATGTTCCAGGCACTGTACTAAGCGCTGGGATGGACACAAGCAAATCAGATTGGACACAATCCTTGTTTCACATGGGGCCCACAGTCCCAATCCCCATTTCACAGTTGAGGCGACTGAGGTGCAGAGAAGTGAAGGAACCTGCCCATGGTCACTCGGCAGAGGGATGTGGTGGTGTGATGAGCCTCCTCCTCTAGACCTTTTGTGGGCAGGGAATGTTCTGTTTATTGTTCTACCGTACTCTCCCAAGCACTTAATACGGTGCTCTGCACATAGTAAGGGCTCAATAAGTATGATTGAATGATTGAAGACATGGCCAGGCAAGATCTCGCCTTAGTGGCCCTGAGTGAGATATGACTGCTTGATTAATTGGGTGCAGAAGATGTTGATGCTCATTATGTCTTTATTGAATTGGCAAATTGCTCAAGGTTATGTAGCCACTGCGATCAAGTCACCTTGTTGTAACATGGATTTACATCCTGAGAATCAATCAATCAATCAATCGTATTGAGCTCTTACTGTGTGCAGAGCACTGTACTAAGCGCTTGGGAAGTACAAGTTGGCAACATATAGAGACAGTCCCTACCCAACAGTGGGCTCATAGTCTAAAAGGCCCTGCTGAGAGCTCACCTCCTCCAGGAGGCCTTCCCAGACTGAGCCCCTTCCTTCCTCTCCCCCTCGTCCCCCTCTCCATCCCCCCATCTTACCTCCTTCCCTTCCCCACAGCACCTGTATATATGTATATATGGTTGTACATATTTATTACTCTATTTATTTATTTATTTTACTTGTACATTTCTATCCTATTTATTTTATTTTGTTGGTATGTTTGGTTCTGTTCTCTGTTTCCCCCTTTTAGACTGTGAGCCCGCTGTTGGGTAGGGACTGTCTCTATGTGTTGCCAATTTGTACTTCCCAAGCTCTTAGTACAGTGCTCTGCACATAGTAAGCGCTCAATAAATACGATTGATTGATTGATTGATTAAAAGGGGGAGACAGAGAACAAAACCAAACATACTAACAAAATAAAATAAATAGAATAGATATGTAAGATGTAAGCTATGCTGAGAAGATTCAACGATAGCTTTATGGTGCTCCTCCTGGATTGAATTTAGTCTTGCCACACTATTACTATCAGTATAACTACAGCCCTCTCTGATAAGGAGTGTGTGATAAGGCCAACTATAAACTCACCATTCTAGTAGACTTCAATCCCGGAGTTGGTTAGGATTTCATGGCGTGTCCTGATGCCTTCTAAAGCAAACCTGAACGGCACTTTTCTTAATGTGTATGTGAGTAATCCACACTTGGGTGAGGATTCTGTTCGGCAGCAAAAAGCAAGCCACATGGATGCACAATCAGATGCACAAGCACCGTCATGATGGCCCTCTAATAGATTGTCATTTCAAATCATGGCGAACTAAGTGTCACGAACGCATTCCACAAGAGAAGCATCTGTGTTTCCCCCCCACTTGTCTGCTGTGTGACCTTGGACAAGTCACTTCAGTTCTCTGTGCCTCGGTTACCTCATCTGTAAAATGGGGATTGAGACTGTGAGCCCCATGTCGGGCAGGGACCGTGTCCGACCCAATTTGCTTGTATCCACCCCAGTGCCTAGTGCAATTCATTCATTCATTCAATCGTATTTATTGAGCGCTTACTGTGGGCAGAGCACTGTACTAAGCTTTTGGGAAGTACAAGTTGGCAACATATAGAGACGGTTCCTACCCAATAATGGGCTCACAGTCGAGAAGGGGGAGGCAGACGACAAAACAAAACGTGGAGATAAGTGTCAAAATCGTAGAATAAATAGAATTAAAGCTATATACACATTAACAAAATAAATGCCTGGCACATAGTAAGCGCTTAACAAATACTACAGTTATTATAATTTTATTATTATTAGAAGTGCCTTGAAGCCTAGTGAGTAGTGAAGCAGTGTGTTAGTGCTAGAGAAGCAGCTTGGTCTCGTGGATAAAAGGATGGGCTTGGGAGTCAGAAGGACCTGCATTCTAATCCCGGCCCCACCACTTGCCTGTGACCTTGGGCAAGTCACTTAACTTTTTTGTGCCTCAGTTCCCTCAGCTGTAAAATGGGGATTAAGACTGTGAGCCCCATGTGGAACACGGACTGTGTCTAACTCGATTTACTTGTATCCACCGCAGTGCTTCGAACAGTGCCTGGCACACAGTAAGTGCTAAACAAATGCCACAATTATTATTACTATTATTAGTAACTAACCCCGTCCTAAATGCTGACAGAACAATTACAGACCGATCGCACTGCAGGATCGCACTCCTCCCCATCCCCCCCGCCCTACCTCCTTCCCCTCCCCACAGCACCTGTATATATGTTTGTACAGATTTATCAGTCGATTTTACTTGTACATATTTACTATTCTATTTATTTTGTTAATGATGTGCATTTAGCTTTAATTCTATTTGCTCTGACGACTTGACACCTGTCTACATGTTTTGTTTTGTTGTCTGTCTCCCCCTTCTAGACTGTGAGCCCGTTGTTGGGTAGGGACCGTCTCTATATATTGCCGACTTGTACTTCCCAAGCGCTTAGTCCAGTGCTCTGCACACAGTAGGCGCTCAATAAATACGATTGAATGAATGAATGAATGAAAAGACCTGGACAGGTGGACTGAACAATTTAACAGTGTTCTCAGTTACCCTTCAGTGTCTGGAGCAGTTTGCTATAATTAACCCTCTCATTTCCGTCACCCATGTCAGAGAGGCAGCATGGCTTAATGGAAAGAGCTCAGGCCTGGGTGTCAGAGGACTTTGGTTGTAATCCCGAATCTGCCAATTGCTTGCTGTGTGACCTTGGGCAAGTCAGTTAACTTCTCTGGGCCTCTGTTTCCTCAACTGTAAAATGGGGATTCAATACCTGTTCTCCCTCCTACATAGATTGTTAGCCCCATGTGGGACAGTGACTGTATCTGACTTAATTAACTTGCACCTTCCCCAGTGCTTAGAACAGTGTTTGATTCATAATAAGGGCTTAACAAATCCCATTAAAAAGCAAACAAAAAAATACTGAAGGCTATAAATCAGGCTGAAAGGGCCCTAGTTCAAATGGCATTCTTATGGATGTAACAAATGGGCAGCCCCAAATTCTCCAGAAATCTCCAGACCAGCTGGGTATTATCTGGGTCTGGGGGTAAGGAGCCAGAGGAGTTCAGAGATATGCACTTGATCATCTGCAAAAGAGCCTCATGTTTATTACTACACTCTCCCAAGGGCGTAGTACAGTGCTTTGCAACTAGCAAACACAAAATAAATACGATTGAATGAGTGAATGAAGTGATAGCTCTTGTGGGATTCTTCTCCAGGCCATTTTGGGAAAGATCCTAACCTGAATTATGTTGTACTGTCTAACAGATCAGCTGGTAGAAAAAAATACTGTGTGAAAGCTGAAGTGGGTTTTGATCTGGAAGTAGATGGGCAGACACCTTTCTCCTCCTGGGTACATTGCTGGAGATAGAATCATGTGCCTGTGATGGAAATATGTTGCCAATTTGTACTTCCCAAGCACTTACTACAGTGCTCTGCACACAGTAAGCGCTTAATAAATACAATTGATGATGATGGAAAGGTTAAAGAAACTGGGGTTTCAAGATTGAGATCATTTTGGGCAGGGAAAGTGTCTACCAACTGTGTTGTACTCTCCCAAGTAAGTGCTCAATAAATGTCACCGATGAAAAGAAATCTAAAGGTAAGTCAGTAGTTGTAAAGGAAGTGCTCAAACTTGTACTCTTCACAGAATACGCGGACTTTTGCAGAAGAAATGGAAGTGGACATGGCTGGATTTACACAGGCCAAAGGAAGGGGAGGGGAAGGTGATTTTGCATACATATATTTTAGAATATAAGCTCGTGGGCAGGGAGTATGTCTGTTATTGTTATATTGTACTCTCAAGCGCTTAGTACCAGTGCTCTGCCCACAATAAGTACTCAATAAATGCACTTGACAGATTAGAGTTGCTCAATGTAGACAGCCCAGAAAATTCAGATGCCAAAATTAACATATTTAGCCTGAATAAGCTGATTACACCTTCACAGAAAATTTAGTTTTTTTCCCCTCCCTGTCTAACCCCTTTTTGAGGGATATGAACCAATATGGAAATTGTCTTCTAGCTCCTATTTTCATATTTAACTATTTTAACTTACTGTTTGAGATGAACTTTTAGCGGTAGAATTATTTTGGGGACTGTGTTTTGACATGTTCTTATCTTCAGGATACATTTAAGCCACCACTCTTCCTGTTCAAATTGCAGAATCATTTCAGCGTTGAAAGCCTTTGAGTTTCTTGCTAGCTTTCTTTCGACAGCAGCAGTTTTCCAGGTAAGTTCATGTAATTTTAATATTAATGTGATGGCAATTTATGGGGATGAAAACGTTGGAATGTGCACACTAGGCATGAAATTGTATAGTGAGTAGTAAGGTGTGACTTTTTGCAGATAAATGTAGTTTACTACTCGATCTGTTGTCGGAAAATAAAATTGAGCCCAAAGTAGAATCACTGATGATCCAATTGTTAATTTCTGACTGTTTGAGATTACACACTTCAACAGAAGAGATCTTTCAAAAGCTTTGTTTTGGGATATATTGCTCTGTTAATCATGTGGGCTTTAATGTTGGTAGATAGATTTTAGATTTTCACTCTCACTGTTAATATACTAATCTCATGATAGGTATTTTCACAGGGTAAAATAATGTAGGAATAGTAAACTGTTTCCAAAGAGGTCATTGTTCATACGTTATTAGTGTTAGGCTTGAATTTAAAAGTTTGAACAGAATCAGGATTGAGTAATTGTTTTTTCATTTTGCAAAATCCTTTTAATTGGAAATTTAAAGAATTGGCTGTCACACATTTATTAGGTTAAAATTGCCATGTAAGATGTGCCATTTTTCAAAGCCAGTACATTCAGTTCCTCCCTGTCATAAGGTTCCGTGTAGAATCATTAGTTATACTTGGACTGCAATGAAATTTAGTCTAAAATTTGCATTTTTCTTGCCTAAGCTATTTCATTCTGTAAAACAAACCAAAACAAAAAAAATATGTGTTTGTCAGTCCTTTTGACAGTAGACAAAGAGAAGCTCCACAGTATTGACTTCTAAATTACATCCGTTATTATTCCAGATACATATGTGAGGATGCTGGTCATTCTTTTCTTTGAACTTCTGCATCTTTCCCTTCAAGCGAGTACCTTCATCTGCCCAAAAGCCTGCAAATGTATTTTCCGAGATGCTATCCAATGTTCTGACATTAGAATTCAAGATATTGCAGTGTTGGACCTGCCTAAAAATATGACCCAGATCCTTATATCAGGAATGAGTTTAAGGAACTTGAAGGCTAATAGTTTTAATGGAATGGCCATCTTGCAGCGCCTTATTCTGACAGGAAATCAAATTTCTATGATTGATTCTGGCACATTTAATGATGTGGTAAAACTGAAAACACTGAGACTCTCTCACAATAAAATAGCCAGGCTCCCAAATGGATTGTTTGATGAACTGACGCTCCTTGAACACTTATTTCTAGACAAAAATAGTCTAACGAACATTAGCCAAGGCATGTTTGATCAATTAGTCCATTTGCGGGAGCTCTGTTTGAATAAAAATCAACTAAGATGGTTTCAGAGTGGGCTCTTCAGAAATCTTGTGGAGCTGGAAATTCTGGATTTATCCAGAAATAATTTGACAAACTTGCCTAAAACCGTATTTCACACCCAAACTAAACTCAAAACGCTTGCACTCTATTCAAACAAACTCACATATTTAGAGTCTGGATTATTCGGTAATCTAAGGGCACTGGTTGAGCTTCAGTTGCATGGAAATAATATCTACTCTATTGCACCAGGTGCATTTGACAGTCTTCAAAAGCTGCAAAGTTTGACTCTCTCTGGAAACCGCATACAATCGCTGCCTCGTGGACTCTTCCTTTACTTGCACAATTTGACCGAATTGACCCTCTCTGAAAATCCGCTGAGAGAGCTCCCAGATGTGTTATTTGGAGAAATGGTGAATCTAAGAGAAATGTGGTTGAATCATACCCAGCTCTACTCCATACCAGATTTTATTTTCAGCAACATGACCCATTTAGAGATATTAGGATTAACCGTGAACCCTAATTTGAGTGTTCTCCCAAAGAATGCATTTAATGGCCTAAATGAGCTCTTGGTACTTTCTCTGCACTCAAACAACCTCTCCACTCTTCATGAAGATAGTTTAACAAGTCTTCTAAAGCTCCAAGAAATTTCTCTCTGGCATAACAAGGTTGAAACCCTTCCAAGTTCCCTTTTTTTAAACCTCATGGACCTGGAGGTGGTTTACCTAAACAGCAATCAGTTGAAGAACCTTCCTGGAGTTTTCTCAAGTTCTTTACTAAAACTTAAAGAGATCGTTCTTGATGACAATCCATGGAAATGTGATTGTAACATTACCGAGTTCAAAAGATGGCTCCAAAAGAACCCAGAAGTTGTAAAGAATCCCACATCTCTACTTTGCAGCAGTCCTGAGGAATTAAAAGATGCATCTCTGTTGTCTTTATCTGATGATCAGCTCAACTGCCAGGTCTCTACTGAAGATTTTTCAGAAGTCCAAGTGTTTTCAGAGTTACCCTCCCCAAACACTGATACATGGATTACAAATGAACTAACCAGGCTGCGTATTTCAAGTACACATTTTTCACCCTCAGAAATTGAAGAGGACACTGAACGGTCTGGGTTTACTTCCACAGAAAATTCAGAAAACTCCTATCCAAATAAGGCAGACCTGTCAAGAATAATTGCCAAAAATGGACTTTGGGCCAGTAAATTTGAAGTTCCAAAGGAGGAGGGGTTATTTCTTAATTTGAAAATTCCATATAGTAAAGTGTTTTTTCTTCTTTATTTATTGTTTTTGGTCATGCAGGTTGTTTTCATTGTTATCGTTTCATTTATTGCCTTGAAAATACGTAAGCTTTTACCAAACCTTATTCCTCCAGTTGTTCTGACAAGAATTTTGACTCATGATACTAAAAACAAACCTGGATCCCACATAATCTGAAAGTGTTGATTTCTATTTTTTAGACATTCGGATAAGTATAATTAACAAAATATGGTGGAAATGGGTAATAGTGAAAATGATGTGCTTTGTGTGAAGACAGAACTTCATGGAATGTCATGCATTTTCCCCAAATCTGCTTTTACAGTATATATCAATCAAGCGTGGCTCAGTGGAAAGAGCCCGGGCTTTGGAATCAGAGGTCATGGGTTCAGATTCCGGCTCTGCCAATTGTCAGCTGTGACTTTGGGCAAGTCACTTCACTTCTCTGGGCCTCAGTTCCCTCATCTGTAAAATGGGGATTAAGACTGTGAGCCCCCGTGGGACAACCTGATCACCTTATAACTTCCCCAGCGCTTAGAACAGTGCTTTGCACATAGTAAGCGCTTAATAAATGCCATTATTATTATTATTATTATTATTATCATCGGAGTTTAGCCACAGTTTAGACCTCATATGGGGGTTTTAAGTTTCATTTTTTAATGTAGCATGTGCGCTCTATTCTGCACGCTCTGTGTGAATCCCTCCAAATAGATTAGACACTATCAAGTTTAAGCTTTGTTAACTTTTGCTTAAATTTTTTAAATGACAACTCACAATATTACGTCCCTTCAGCTTGATGAGATGGCCAAATCCAGTCACCTGCTTTCACGCAAAGCTAAAGAAATCCATCATCCATTTTTCCTTCCTGTCTCTATTTTATCCACCTTCTAGGTTTATTTCATCTATTTACCAATTGTGGGAGTTCTATCTATGTTTGTAGCCCTTGTTGTCATTCACAAGAAAGTGTGTCTTCCATGATCCTCCCACAGGCAATAAACTATCTTATGTTGCTTAAGAGACTTTCTGGGTTATTGGTTTGTCAATTGTTTAATCCAAAGAGAATATCTGTTGTCCTCTATTAAAGCTAATTCCTTTTGCTATTGCTTTTTATGTATTTTCAGGTATTTTTTGAAATTGAGTATAGTTATTCAAAACAGAGTGTTTTTATTCAATTCAGCTTCTGATATAGTTATGATTCTGATTCTTCTTTTGAAGGTGCAAGTGAAGAAATATGATATATGAAGGTTTTTTCCGGTGCCTTTAAAAAAACCCTTAAATTTTGTTGGATTCTCAAGTTAGTAGTGAATGTCAGAATAAATCTCCCTCACTGAGCCACTTTATCAGTTTGAGGTACAAAATGCCTTCGTCTGCCCATGTTCGCACCCTGCTAAAACCTGTGTGGACTCTGGGATTTGGGAGTAAATCTGCTATTTCTCGGACTGATGGGCTGGGAAGTGGAACCTTATCTATTTCCCACCTGTTCTTTCCCAGTGCTTAGTGGTGATGTTAATTAATAATAATAGTGGAATTTGTTAAGCACTTACTACGTGCCAGGGCACTGTTCGAAGTTCTGGGGTGGATATGAGCCAATCGAGTTGGACACAGTCCCTGTCCCCACATGGGGCTCACAGTCTTAATCCCCATTTTACAGATGAGGTAACTGAGGCACAGAGAAGTTCAGTGATTTACCCGAGGTCCCACAGCAGACAAGTGACTGCTTGTCCTTCTAGACTGTGAGCCCGCTGTTGAGTAGGAACCGTCTCTATATGTTGCCAGCTTGTACTTCCCAAGCGCTTAGTACAGTGCTCTGCACACAGAAAGTGCTCAATAAATGTCATTGAATGAATGAATGAATGAAATGGTGGAACTGGGATTAGAACCCACGTCCTCTGACTCTCAGAGCCGTGCTCTATCCACTAAGCCACACTGATTCTCCATAGTAAGCACTTAATAATACTTCTACTGAGGGTGAGAGGGAGAGATAATAATAATAATAATAATAATAATAATAATAATAATGCATTTGTTAAGCACTTACTATGTGCAAAGCACTGTTCTAAGTGCTGGGGAGGATACAAGGTGATCAGGTTGTCCCATGTGGGGCTCACAGTCTTCATCCCCGTTTTACAGATGAGGGAACTGAGGCCCAGAGAAGTTAAGTGACTTGCCCAAAGTCACACAGCTGACAAGTGGCAGTCGGCATTTGAACCCGTGACCTCTGACTCCAAAGCCCGTGATCTTTTCCACTGGCTCTGATCCCGGCTCTGCCACTTGTCTCTGTGTGACCTTGGGCAAGCTGCTTAACTTCTCCGTGCCTCAGTTCCCTCATCTGTCAAATGGGGATTAAGACTGTGAGCCCCAAGTGGGACAACCTGATTACCTTGTATCCATCCCAGCACTTAGAACAGTGCTTGGCACATAGTAAGCACGAAACAAGTACCATCATTATTATTCTCGAGGATCTTATCAGGCAGCCAAGGTTAATCGGCGAAATGGAATTTGATATATTAACTACTATAGCTTTTGTTCGTCTCCCGCTCCCTCCCCAGTCCCCGCAGATTCTGAACCCTTCATAAGTGAAAAACTGTCTCTAATGAGTGTCCAAGTGCCTAAACTAACATTCTGCACAGCCTGGTGCAAGAGATGCCGCTTGTATTGGATCAGGCCTGTGTCTCTGTGTGACCTTGGGCAAGCTGCTTAACTTCTCTGTGCCTCAGTTCCCTCATCTCTCAAATGGGGATTAAGACCGTGAGCCCCATGCGGGACAACCCGATTATCTTGTATCCATCCCAGCACTTAGAACAGTGCTTGGCACATAGTAAGCACGAAACAAGTACCATCATTATTATTCTCAAGGATCTTATCAGGCAGCCAAGGTTAATCGGTGAAATGGAATTTGATATATTAACTACTATAGCTTTTGTTCGTCTCCCGCTCCCTCCCCAGTCCCCGCAGATTCTGAACCCTTCATAAGTGAAAAACTGTCTCTAATGAGTGTCCAAGTGTCTAAATTAACATTCTGCACAGCCTGGTGCAAGAGATGCCGCTTGTGTTGGATCAGGCCTGTGTCTCTGTGTGACCTTGGGCAAGCTGCTTAACTTCTCTGTGCCTCAGTTCCCTCATCTCTCAAATGGGGATTGAGACCGTGAGCCCCATGCGGGACAACCCGATTATCTTGTATCCATCCCAGCACTTAGAACAGTGCTTGGCACATAGTAAGCACGAAACAAGTACCATCATTATTATTCTCAAGGATCTTATCAGGCAGCCAAGGTTAATCGGTGAAATGGAATTTGATATATTAACTACTATAGCTTTTGTTCGTCTCCCGCTCCCTCCCCAGTCCCCGCAGATTCTGAACCCTTCATAAGTGAAAAACTGTCTCTAATGAGTGTCCAAGTGCCTAAATTAACATTCTGCACAGCCTGGTGCAAGAGATGCTGCTTGTGTTGGATCAGGCCTGTGTCTCAAGAATTTGACCAGTGGGGGAGTCCCAAATCTCTTCCAAATTAGCTGTTTACCCCCTGGCGCTGCTTCCCAAGCCATGTCTCGGGAAGTGCAAGTCCCAACCACCCCATGGACCAGTCAGGGGGTGGGAAGGGGAAAGGGGCTGTGGGGACACTGCCAGTTGGGGAGTGGGCCCTGGTGGCAGTTATCACACCTGCTGCTCCTGGGCTGGGGATCTACACGCACTCCCTTGGTGGCCTCATTCGCTCCCACGGCTTCAACTATCATCTCTATGCTGATGACACCCAGATCTACATCTCTGCCCCTGCTCTCTCCCCCTCCCTCCAGGCTCGCATCTCCTCCTGCCTTCAGGACATCTCCATCTGGATGTCTGCCCGCCACCTAAAGCTCAACATGTCGAAGACTGAACTCCTTGTCTTCCCTCCCAAACCTTGTCCTCTCCCTGACTTTCCCATCTCTGTTGACGGCACTGCCATCCTTCCCGTCTCACAAGCCCGCAACCTTGGTGTCATCCTCGACTCCGCTCTCTCATTCACCCCTCACATCCAAGCCGTCACCAAAACCTGCCGATCTCAGCTCCACAACATTGCCAAGATCCGCCCTTTCCTCTCCATCCCAACCGCTACCCTGCTCGTTCAAGCTCTCATCCTATCCCATCTGGACTACTGCACCAGCCTTCTCTCTGATCTCCCATCCTCGTGTCTCTCTCCACTTCAATCCATACTTCATGCTGCTGCCCGGATTATCTTTGTCCAGAAACGCTCTGGGCATATTACTCCCCTCCTCAAAAATCTCCAGTGGCTACCAATCAATCTGCGCATCAGGCAGAAACTCCTCACCCTGGGCTTCAAGGCTGTCCATCACCTCGCCCCCTCCTACCTCACCTCCCTTCTCTCCTTCTCCAGCCCAGCCCGCACCCTCCGCTCCTCCGCCGCTAATCTCCTCACTGTACCTCGTTCTCGCCTGTCCCGCCATCAACCCCAGGCCCACGTCACCCCCCGGGCCTGGAATGCCCTCCCTCTGCCCATCCGCCAAGCTAGCTCTCTTCCTCCCTTCAAGGCCCTACTGAGAGCTCCCCTCCTCCAGGAGGCCTTCCCAGACTGAGCCCCTTCCTTCCTCTCCCCCTCGTCCCCCTCTCCATCCCCCCCGTCTTACCTCCTTCCCTTCCCCACAGCACCTGTATATATGTATATATGTTTGTACATATTTATTACTCTATTTTACTTGTACATATCTATTCTATTTATTTTATTTTGTTAGTATGTTTGGTTTTGTTCTCTGTCTCCCCCTTTTAGACTGTGAGCCCACTGTTAGGTAGGGACTGTCTCTATATGTTGCCAATTTGTACTTCCCAAGCGCTTAGTACAGTGCTCTGCACATAGTAAGCGCTCAATAAATACGATTGATGATGATGATGGGGAAAATTTCTGACTGCAGTTGAAGTCAGTCAGTCATTCAGTTAATCATATTTAAGGAGTGCTTACTGTGTGCAGAGCACCGTCCTAAGCACTTGAGAGAGTATACTACATTAATACTACATTAATTTCTAGACTGTGAGCCCACTGTTGGGTAGGGACCATCTCCATGTGTTGCCAATTTGTACTTCCCAAGCACTTAGTACAGTGCTCTGCACACAGTGAGCGCTCAATAAATACGATTGATTGATTAATAAACACATTCCTTGCCCACAGTGAGCTTACAGTGTAGAGGGGATGGCAGATATTAATATAAAGAAAAGAATACAGATATTCATACTATAAGTGCTGTGGGGCTTGGAGGGGGGATGCAGAAGGGAGTGGAAGAAGAGGAAAAGAGGGCTTAGTCAGGGAAGGCCTCTTGGAGGAGATGGGCCTTCAATAAATCTTTGAAGTTGGGGAGAGTCGCTGTCAATCAATCAATCAATCAATCGTATTTACTGAGCGCTTACTGTGTGCAGAGCACTGTACTAAGCGCTTGGAAAGTACAAGTCGGCAACACATAGAGACGGTCCCTACCCAACAGCGGGCTCACAGTCTAGAAGGGGGAGACAGAGAACAAAACCAAACATACTAACAAAATAAAATAAATAGAATAGATATGTACAAGTAAGATAAATAAATAGAGTAATAAATATGTACAAACATATATACATATATACAGGTGCTGTATATATCAAATATGAGGAGAAGCAGCGTGGCTCAGTGTAAGGAGCCCGGGCTTGGGAGTCTGAGGTCATGGGTTCGAAACCCGGCTCTGCCACATGTCTGCTGTGTGACCTTGGGCAAGTCACTTCACTTCTCTGAGCCTGTTACCTCATCTGTAAAATGGGGATTAAGACTGTGAGCCCCACGTAGGACAGCCTGATCACCTTGTATCCCCGCAGCGCTTAGAACAGTGCTTTGCACATAGTAAGCGCTTAGCAAATGCCATCTTTATTATTATGAGGAGGAGGGAGGGTGTTCCAGGTCTTAGGCAGGACGTGGGCGAGAGGTCAGCGGTGAGATAGAAGCGATTGAGGCTCAGTGAGAAGGTTAGCATTAGAGGTGCAACAAACATGACAAGCAGCATGGCCTGGAGGTCTAAGAACCTGGGTTCTAATCCTGGCTTTGCCTTTTGCCTTGTGTGTGACCTCGGGTAAATTACTTAATTTCTGTGGGCCTTAGTTCTTTCATTGGTGAAATGGGGATGCCTGCTGTCCTTCCTATTTAGACTGTGAGCCTCAAGACAGACAGGGACTGAGTCTGAACTGATTATCTTGTATGTATTCCAGTGCTTAGCACATAGCTTGGCACATACTATGTGCTTAATACCACAATTATCCTAATCATTAACAGCTTCCAGTTCGGCTGTTGCTGTGATGATGGGGCTGAGGAGGAAGAGGAAGAACGTAACTGAAGGCAGTCTGCCTCTCATAATGTGCGATCCTTAATAAATGTTTTAAAATGGTATTTGTTAAGCACTTACTATGTGCCAGGCACTGTACTAAGCACTGGGGGTAAACACAAGCTAAATTCAAGCTAAATCAGATTGAATAGAGAAGCAGCATGGCTTAGTGGAAAGAGCATGGCTTGGGATTCAGAGGACATGGGTTCTAATCCTGGCTCCGCCACTTGTCTGCCGTGTGATCTTGGGCAAGCCACTTAACTTCTCTGTGCCTCAGTTACTTCATCTGGAAAATGGGGATTAAAACTCTGAGCCCCAAATGGGACAATCTGATTATTCTGTATCTACCCCAGTGCTTAGAACAGTGCTTGGCACATAGCGCTTACTAAATGCCATAATAATAATAATACAATCCATGTCCCACATGGGGCGTACTGTATTAATCCTCATTTTGCAGATGAGGTAGCTGAGGCACAGAGAAGTTAAGTGTCTTGCCTAAGGTCACACAGCAGGCAAGTTCTGGAGCCGAGATTAGAGCCCCAGTCCTTCTAACTCCTCGGCCTGTGCTTTATCCATTAGGCCACACTGCTTTCCTGCCTTAAGCCTGTTGGGAAGGGACAGTCTGCCCACATAAGCCAGAGAACAAAGCGGTCCTGGGGAGGACAAAGAGGGGGGCAGAAGCACAGCCCTGCAACACTGACACACAAACACACACACACAGAAACTACCCCTCATGCCCAACTACTCCTGGACCACTGAGGACAGTGGGGACAGAAGTAATTGTGACATAGGCCGGGCAGCAGCAGCAGCAGCAGCCAGGGCTCCTGCCAATGCAGTGTTGGTTTGGCCAAAGCTGACCCTTTCAGGATTTTGAATGGATATTCCCATGTCACCTTCTGACTTGTGACCGTTTTTTGTGTGGCAAATGCCTCTCCATGGGACAGAAGGGTCAGTTCATCCCCGAGGATTAAGGAGGCAGCAGGAGTGACTGTGGTGACGGCTACTGGGGGATTGGAGGGCAGAAGCAGTCTTAGTATTTCATCTGTAAAATGGGGACTAAGATTGTGAATCCTATGCGGGATAGGGACTGTGTCCAATCCCATTAGCTTATAATAATAATGATGGTATTTGTTAAGCGCTTACTATGTGCAAAGCACTGTTCTAAGCCCGGGGGGGATACAAGGTGATCAGGTTGTCCCATGTGGGGCTCACAGTCTTAATCCCCATTTTACAAATGAGGTAACTGAGGCACAGAGAAGTTGTGATTTGCCCAAAGTCACACAGCTGACAATCGGCGGAGCTGGGATTTGAACCCATGTCCTCTGACTCCAAAGCCCGGGCTCTTTCCACTGAGCCACGTTTATGTACCCTAGGCACTTAATACAGTCCCTGGCACATAGTAAGCGCTTAACAAATATCATTTTTTTTTAAAGAGGACCAATGAGAAACTCAGGCGTTGCCAGTCTTTCCCCAGTCCCCTTTGCAACTCCAGGGCAAAGCTTCTCAGGAAGAAGCTTTGTTCTCAGAGAGGAAAGATAGTAATTTCTGATAACCACCCATCATCTTTCTGCAACAAGATATCAAATTTAACCTCTCTTGCCACCTGTTCATTCTGAGAAGTTGTTTTAATGGTCAAAACGTAATGCGAAAATCTCTGTCTCATATTTCCTCCCTGAAGTGGAAAAATAAATATTTTCATTGACGTCACAGCTGTGTTTTTATTATCTCCGTAAGACTAAAATTTGTGGCTGGAATTGTATGGAAATGTATAATTAAAACCACACCTTCGAGAGAAGACATTTTGGGTCATCAGCTTTTAAAGAAATACTCATTTTCATTAGGGTGTGCCAGCTGGAATTAGTAATTCCGGTGAATGTAACATGCGTGTATTGCTCAGTACCAACATATACCGAACACTCCTTCATTTGCCAAATGGAATGTGGAGGTGATTCAGTCAACCTAGTAAATGTCCAGGCCATTAATTTTGTAAGAAGGCTGGGAACATAGCAATTGAAACTGCATCGCCCATTTCAAAGCAACAAAATATGAGTTTGCATGCTAATTCTTTGATTTATTTCCGTTTTAGAGAGCAGGGGGAATGACGGCAGCAGGAATTTCTGGGATATTGATGATGCCAAGAGAGCACCATTTCTTCACTGGCCAGTAGTTCCCATTTGTCCTGTCTACTGGACCATAGGAAATGTTATTTCTGGGTTGGATCAATGGCCAATCCAGCCCAGTGTTCTTATACTAACCCAGCAGCATCAGAGAGTATTTGCAGAAAGAAATGCGATGGTTGCCTCAGCCCATGACCACATGGTGCACAGGTATGTGCCGTAGAACCTCTTTAACTTTTCCTTTTAATGCTCCTGATTTTCTCCCCAAGAATCGACAGCGAATCGTTATCATCATCGATGGTATTTATTAAGCAGTTACTACCTGCAGAACACCACGCTAAGCACTTGGGCGAGTGCAATACAACAAGGTTGATAGTCACAGCATTCGTGAATTCATTCATTAATTCAATCGTATTTATTGAGCGCTTACTGTGTGCAGAGCACTGTACTAAGCGCTTGGGAAGTACAAGTTGGCAACATATAGAGACGGTCCCTACCCAACAGCGGGCTCGCAGTCTGGAAGGGGGAGACAGAGAACAAAACATATTAACAAAATAAAATAATTAGAATAAACATGTACAAATAAAATAAATAGAGTAATAAATACATACAAACATATATACATATATACAGGTGCTGTGGGGAGGGGAAGGAGGGGGAGAGGAAGGAGGGGGCTAGATCAGATCAGATGAACAGATTTCTGGACCATGTTTGGAGTAGGAACACAGCTCGGAAAGGGAGGAGTGGGAGGGGACAGGAAAAGGAGTGGCATGAGGAGAGAATGGAAAGAAGCAGGACTGAAGAAGAGGGAGTGGAAAAGCAGCATGGCTCAGTGGAAAGAGCCCAGGCTTTGGAGTCAGAGGTCATGGGTTCAAATCCCGGCTCCGCCAATTGTCAGCTGTGTGATTTTGGGCAGGCCACTTCACTTCTCTGTGCCTCAGTTACCTCATCTGTAAAAGGGGGATTAAAACTGTGAGCTCCACCTGGGACAACCTGATCACCTTGCATCCCCCAGTGCTTAGAACAGTGGTTTGCACATAGTAAGTGCTTAACAAACTATTATTACTAAAAGGGCAGGAGGAGGAGGTGTGGGAAGGAGAGGGAGGAACTTAAGTAACCTCTATCCTTTTCCTACTTGGCTATGGGCTTGGCTTCCCTTCACTGCCATCACTGTCTCAAGCCTCAACCATTCTGCCGAGGATAGGAACTGTCCTCAACAATTCTCAATGACTATACTCAACAATTCTGCCGAGGACATGGGGCTGCTACTGACAGGGACATTTGCAGCCCGTGATGGTAGCAGCCACCCCTCCACCTTCCGATTGGCACCCATGGACCTAATGGCAGTTTTCACTTCAGCCGAGAAATGTGCTTTTGGCCGCCATCCATGGAAGGTCCCTTCCTTCTCTACCCTGCTGCTGCCATTACTGCTGCACTTGAGCCCATCACTCTTGCCAACCAGGCATTAGGCCCTTCAAGAGTAGGAGAGGCTCTCCAGTAGTGGAAACTATCCACCCAAATTTGGCCCATCATTCATTCATTCGATCGTATTTATTGAGCACTTACTGTGTGCAGAGCACTGGATTAAGCACTTGGGAAGTACAAGTTGGCAACATATAGAGGCGTTCCCTGCCCAACAACGGGCTCACAGTCTAGAAGGGGGAGAAAGACAACAAAAAAAAACATGTGGACAGGTGTCAAGTCATCAGAATAAATAGAAGTAAAGCTAGATGCACATCATTAACAAAATAAATAGAATAGTAAATGTGTAAAAGTAAAATAAATAGAGTAATAAATCTGTACAAACATATATACAGGTGCTGTGGGGAGGGGAAGGAGGTAGGGCGGGGGGATGGGGAGGAGGAGAGGAAAAAGGGGGCTCAGTCTGAGAAGGCCTCCTGGAGGAGGTGAGCTCTCGGTAGGGCTTTGAAGGGAAGAAGAGAGCTAGTCCATTCACTTTACTCAAATATGAATTTATCCAGGCTTCCTGAACCCAGGCCTGCACAATTTCTTTTTGTATTGAAGCAAACTAGCTTCCCCACAGCTGCCTGAAACAAATGTTTTCTTAAACCTTCTACTTTCAATCCTCGTGTGCTTCAATATTACGGCATTTGTTAAATGCTTAGTATGTGTCAGGCCCTGTACTAAGCGTTGGGGTAGATACGAACCGATCAGGTTCGCAGTCTGTGTCCTATTGCTCCTGTGAGGACTATGTGGAATTCCAAGGACTATGATTTTTGGGACTTTTGACAATGCTCTTTGGCAGGATCCAAACAAGAATGTTTTTGCCTTCTGTATCATCATCGTCATCATCAGTGGTATTTATTGAGCGCTTGCTATGTGCACAGCACTGTAATAATAGCTTGGGATCGTACAATACAATAAAGTTGGTAGACATGTTCCCTGCCCAGGACAAACTTACAGCATGGAGATCTGCAAACTTTTTCGGAATAATATTGTAAAAATGCCTGATATAGAAAAAGAAAGGTTGTTGGTGGTCATTGGTGATTCCAAATCAGAACCATACCTTTGGCCCCAGTATTCATTCATTCATTCATTCGGGTTTATTGAGTGCTGACTGGGTGCAGAGCATTGTACTAAGCACTCGGAAAGTACAATTCAGTAATAAAGAGAGACAATCCCTGCCCACAACAATTTTTTTTCTAGGAATTATTGGTAGGGAGAGAGGCAGTCATACAATTTTCTTAACTAGCTTATTACTTTTGCTGGAACTAAGGCAAACCTGGTTTAAAGAATATTAACCCAGTGTTCCAAAATTTGGCACTGCAAAGTAAAATACATTTTAAGTAGCAAATCTTCCTCACTGTCACCCTCACTGTCCTCCCACCCCACACCTGTATTGTATTTGCTGAGTGCAAACTGAAGACTAAAGAAATACACAAACTCTACCTTGCTTTTAGTGGCCCTAAAAGGTCTCATGCATTATTAGCCAGATCAAGTGAGGATCTTCTAGACTGTGAGCCCTTTGTTGGGTAGAGACTGTCTCTATATGTTGGTGACTTGTACTTCCCAAGCACTTAGTACAGTGCTCTGCACATAGTAAGGGCTCAATAAATACGATTGAATGAATGAATGAATTTGGTCATTGGTCTGCTGATTCATTCACTCAATTGTATTTATTGAGCACTTACAGGGTGCAGAGCACTGTACTAGGCGCTTGGAAAGTACAATTCAGCAACAGAGATAATCCCTGCCCCCAACGGGCTCACAATCTAGAAGACAGCTGATCACAATTCAAAATGGTGGGACATCATCATCATCAATCGTATTTATTGAGCACTTACTGTGTGCAGAGCACTGTACTAAGCGCTTGGGAAGTACAAATTGGCAACATATAGAGACAGTCCCTACCCAACAGTGGGCTCACAGTCTAAAAGGGGGAGACAAAACCAAACATACTAACAAAATAAAATAAATAGAACAGATATGTACAAGTAAAATAAATAAATACATAAAAGTGCTAGGCTGAGATTGTGTGGTTAGGGTAGTTTTCCCAGGATGTTGAAATCGCTGGACATTCCTACTACTGGTATAATAATAATAATAATGATGGCATTTGTTAAGCGCTTTCTATGTGCCAAGCACTGTTCTTGGGGATACAAGAAGGGGGATACAAGGAAATCACGTTGTCCCACGTGGGGCTCACGGTCTTCATCCCCATTTTACAGATGAGGTAACTGAGGCACACAGAAGTGAAGTGACTTGCCCAAAGTCACACAGCAGACAAGTGGCAGAGCTGGGATTAGAACCCATGACCTCTGACTCCCAAGCCCGGGCTCTTTTCACTGAGCCACGCTGCTTCTCATAGCATAGCTTGGTATCCTGATTGACAGAGGCTTCTGGTTGTCCTTTGTTCCTCCTTTGACTTTGTTACTGTTTTGTTGGTCTATGGGGAATGCCCTGATGCCTCCTCGAGCATCAGCAGGTTGAGAGACAAGGGTAGCAACTAGAAAACTGAAATTCTCTCCACCGATTAGGGTGACCTGCTGAGGCCCACATTGGAGCTCCAATCTTCCACTAAAAGCTTGTTGGTACTTAGCCTATTGGTTGTATTCTTTTTAGAAAAAATCCTTTCCAAAACATGTCTATTCCATAGGAACAACTCCCACATTAGATGATGGCCTAGTCAGTCAGCCAATCGCATTTATTGAGTGCTTACTGTGTGTACAGCACTCTAAAGTGCTTGGGAGAGTACACTATAACAATAAACAGACACATCCTCTGCCCACAATGAGCTTACAGGCTAGAGAAACAGCTTCATCAGTACCATCTTCGAACCACACTCATCAACAAACAGCAGGACGAAATTAGCAACGATGAGATCAACTCCACCAGCACTGAAGGGACAATTAAGGAGAATGGACGACAACAGGGTACTCAACAGCTGCTGTTTGGGAAACTGAAAGGGGATACATGAGTCAAGAGGGCTAAATGCAAGGTTAAAGACGTAGTGAAGCACATGGTCTCAATGTTAAGTAATGGTTGACTGTTGCTGGGTCACTACTGAGGGAACCCCTCTGCAATAATGGCGGTGACAAGGCTACAGGGAAGAGTAGCCTGGGAGTCAGAAGGATCTGGGTTATAATCCCAGCTCTGCTGCTTATCTGCTGTGTGACCTTGGGCAAATCACTTCACTTGGCCTCAGTTACCTCATATATCAAATGGAGATGAAGACTGTGAGCCCATGTGAGACAGGGACTGTGTCCAACCCAAGTCAGGTAGCTTGTATCTACCCCAGTGCTTAGAACAGTGCTTGACAGTTGGTAAGGGCTTAACAAATATTATTTGTTAAGAGTAACCTCTCTTTCCTTCTTCCTTTTCCTCCCCTCCCTCCTCCATTTATTCTACAGTAACAGCCGTCCCCATTACCACTGGGACCCAAGGTAGTTGAAAATGAAACATCTGAAACATCTGGCCAGGATGGCTCATCTGAGTGGTGGCTGATATTTATGGCATCGGTCCCCACAGCTCAGCACTGCAAGAGGCTATTCGTTCTCCTGACCCAAAAGCTGTTTGGGCAAAGGATGGTGAAGAACATAACAGCCCCAGCAGCAGATAAGTCCGCAACACCCTCGTTCTATTTCTTCCCTTCCTCTTTCTACCTACTCTTCCTTTTCTCTCTCCTCACCCCACCCACCCCCATTTTCTTCATCGTCTTTGTTATCCCTTCTTCTTCTCCACTTCCTCCCCCTCTTTCTTTTCTCCTCACTCTCTTTTCCTCTCTATCCTCTTCTCTCTTCCTGTCTTTCATCCTCTGTCTCCCCACCTCTCTGCCTTTGTCTCTGTCCCCTGAGCATAGTCCTTCTCTGTGGCCTAGCCCAAGCCCAAGCAGCCTACCTTGGGTTTGGATATATCTGATCATTCACCCCATTGTGTCATTCCTGTCCAGCCTGTAAGACCTCTAACTTGAAATGTATTTTATTTCCATGTCTAAACCCCAAACCTTTCAGCTCCGATCAAGAGTCCACTCTCTTTAAGTTCCATCCTACCCACTTTCAGGGGCTCCCAGGGCAAAGAGTGTCCGTCAGCTTTTCATTTTGCACCCTGCTGCTGAAAGATGTAATCTTCCTTTCCTCAAGCTTCCCACTGAGGGTTGTTCATTATTATTATTGTTATTATTATGGATTTTTAAGCACTTACTATGTGCCTAGCACTATTCGAAGCTCTGAGGTGGATACAAGTTAATTTTTCCCTTAGAAGAAATACCAGTTGGGTACAATCATGGTATTACGTGGTGTGATGCAAGCTTCAAGGTTTAGACATTACAAACTCCACACACCGAGTCTTTCTTTTTATACGCTTCCTGCAAAAGGTTTAATATCATATTACTCCTGTGAGTGTCTCTGATTCCTTGCTGATGGAGGGCGACTACTTGGTACATGTAATTATTCTTGGCTTTTGCATAGATTTTTCTCTTTCTAACAAATGTGCACTAGCCCCTTTCCCTTGGACAGTTGCCTTTGCTGCAGGATTTAGCAAGTTTGATAGTTTAGCAGGTATAATTTCCATGTGGGTAATAATAATCATAATAATCATAATAATAACGTTGGTATTTGTTAAGCGCTTACTATGAGCCAAGCACTGTTCTAAGCGCTGGGGAGGTTACGAGGTGATCAGGTTGTCCCACGAGGGGCTCACACAATCTTAATCCCCATTTTACAGATGAGGTAACTGAGGCACAGAGAAGTTAAGTGACTTGCCCAAAGTCACACAGCTGACAGTTGGTGGAGCAGGGATTTGAACCCATGACCTCTGACTCCAAAGCCCGTGCTCTTTCCACTGAGCCACACTGCTTCTCTGAATTTCTGGCTTTTTGGGTATCCAATTCTTAGTACTAAGGCCTCTAACTGGTCTGGGAGGAAATTTCATGTGAATGGAAAATATGATGGTTCTAGTCCTTTTGGGGTATTTCTTTTATTCCTCTGTGAATATTGTTACCTTTCTAGAGCAACAGCAAGTGTTGTTTTCTTGGTATGTAAAAAGGCCAAACCCAACACTTCAAAGAAGAGAAATTTTGCAAGAGGAGCAAAATCACTATCTGGAGTCTTTGTGCCTCTAGACATCTGTGTAGGCTGCCCTTAAATGGTATTTCACACTGAAAAAATATTTTCATCTACCATCTGGAGACAGGCCTGGCAACATCTTTGTTTAGAGAGAGCAACATGGCCCAGTGGATAGAGCATGGGCCCGAGAGTTAGGACCTGTGTTCTAATCGCACTCTGCCACTTGTCTGCTGTGTGACCTCAGTCAAGTCACTTAACTTCTCTGTGCCTCAGCTCCTCATCTGCAAAATGGGGATTAATACTGTGAGCCTCATGTGGTATATGGGCTGCGTTCAACTTAATTAGCTTGCATCTACCCTGGTGCCTGGCACATAGTAAGCCCTTAGCAAGTGCCATATTGGAAAAACAAAAACCCTGCCTGATGCTTCATGGGAGTTTAATTTAGGGTTGCAGGGAGGGAAAGGGAGTATCTAGTCATAAGCAGGAAACGTGCTTGCTTTGTTAGGCAGTAGTGGTGACGGGTTATACTGAGTCATCCGCATTCTTTCTCTTGGTGTCCCCACTGGCGTTCCCCCTGCCTGGAAGATAACTGGTAGGCTTAGGGGTACTGTACGTATATAGAACAGATTACCTCAGTGGGACTCCATCATCATCAACAGCAGCTGCTGGCTATTCACTCATTACATAAACCATTTTTGAGTTTATCCCTTAGACTGGCTTTAGAAAGGACAGGGGGATGGACAGGGAAGATGGAAAAGTACAACAAAACGAAACAAAAATCCCCATGCGGTCCAAAAACAAACCCAACAAGAAACCCAAAGGAAATGGAAGATACCAAAATAAGATTCCATGTGTGTGCAGTATTTCTTGAATACTGGGTTCTGCCCCTCAAGTCTCCACCCTGCTTTGTCCCCCTAGATACTTAATCCTTTCCAGGGGCTGATTTCCCTCTCATCGTACCCTTAGATTAGCGGAGTCAAGTCATAAGTGGACTGAAGTCCCTGTCTTCCTGAAGCCATGAGTGACTTCAGAGAACTGCCTAGGGTAGAATGAGTTTCCTAAAATCATGTAGAAAAGCCTGAATAATTTCACTGAATGTAGACCAAATCATGTTGCTCATAAGGAGGCAGTGTGACCAAATGGAAACAGCACAGGTCTAGAGTCAGGAGACCTATGTTTTAATCCCAATGATACCACTTGCCTTTTGAGTGACCTCGAGCTTGTCAGCCTCTCTAGGATACAGTTTCCACATCGGTAAAATGGAGATCATATATCTGTTCCCCCCTCATCAATGGTATTTATTGAGCACTTATTATATGGATATGCTACCAGAATGAATGCAGATGGAAGTGGGGCATTCAGGGAGACATAATAATGATGGCATTTATTAAGTGCTTACTATGTGCAAAGCACTGTTCTAAGCTCTGTGTTTATGGCGTTGCTATGGGTCGGACACGACTCGACAGCATAAGACAACAACATAGCAGAATACTGTACTAAGCGCTTGGAAGAGTACAGTACAGTCTAGAGGGGGAAACAGACATTTATATAAATAAATAATTTATAATATATGATAAAAAGATATGTGCGTAAGTGCTATGGGGTTGAGCATGGGGCGAATATCAAATGCCCAAAAGTTACAGGCGCACTATGAACCCTGTTTGAGATTGGGGCTGTTTCTGTTCTGATTAACTTGTATCTACCCTAGTGCTTAGCACAGTACTTGGCAAGTCGTTAAAACCACTCTTCTTATTATTATAGTCATAAACAAAATGTTTTTTGACCTGACTAAAGTCGGTGAGATCCTTATTTTGGAGGTCCACTACATTAAATCATAATCATATTTTCATTCTCTTCTAGAGCCCAGGATTTTGTGTATAAGTTTGGCCTTTTTAGCCATGCCATCCATTGCCCATGCTTTCAGATTCATAGATGAAGCTCCCTGGGTCAAAGCCTGAGGAAAATTCTCTTTGACTGATGTCCAGGGCTGGTGGAGAAATAATAAACAACCCCTTTACCACATACTTAGGAGATCCAGTTATCACACTGAAGCAAACAAAAAGGAAGATATGCATGATACTATTACTGGGGCGGACTCAGTGATCTGTTCAGTCCTGGAATCTAACCCCAACTGTGGCCTCAGTATGTTTTGAGTAAACTTAAGATGGTTACCCTCCTTGATATTGACTTTAATGGTTATAGATGCACCATCTAGCCTCCCCAACATTTCCCTGTATAATTCCCCTCCATGAATCCATTTGAAATTCTTGTCCCTGAAAACAGACATCAGCATGTACTTACCCTCCATTAGTAAGGCAAAAGTTACATTGGTTTATCCAAGGGTCCTTACCCAGTGCTTAGAACGGTGCTTAACATAGAGTAAACTTTTAACAACTACCATATAAACAAACAAACAAAACCCTGGTGTGGTGTGAAGTACCACGGATTGAAAAGCATGGATTTAGAGGAACTTCAGATAATCAATTTAACGTTTTATTCTGTATGTTTGTATGTTTTATAGCCGCATTATAAAAACGGTGGGGTGTGCTTTTCCATCAAAAAAGAATCCAGATAGAGTGGGTTTAAATGAGTTTCTTTTAAAATAAAATGGGGATGATTGTAATTTCTCATATGTGGGAAGCTCAAGTGAGTTATTCAAGTCACTATAAATGAATGCCAATTAAATTTTTACTGCACCTCATCCCACATATTCTTTGTCCCTTCTGAACAAAGTTATTTTAGAAAATATTTGTTATCCGGAAGAATTTTATTGGGGTTGTGTTCTCTATCCCTTGTCTATAAAACAAATTAGCATAGTATGAGTCAGAAACAAGCTACTGCTAATTTCTAAAGCAACCAAGAGGGGAAAAAATATCTGACCATTTTTTAAAAGGAAGACCTCTTCCCTAAAGTAGTTGATTTTGGGGTGTTGTTTTTTTTTATTCCGAGATAGCAAACCCTTGCCTTGTTTGTGCTGATGTCATTATTAATATGCTAGTACAAATGTTAAGTAACTTGGTGAATCTCCATGAAAGGAGCCAATAAGTGTATGTTTATTGTTGTACTGTACTCTCCCAAGTGTTTAGTACTGTGCTGTGCACACATTAAGGGCTCAATAAATATAACTGAATGAATTAATGAATTGTAGATTTTTTTTAGCATGCCTACATATGATTTGAGAGAGCTTGGAGGTGGCAAAAAGCTAGTGAAGTTAGTTATAATCAGTCTTCTCCCTTCCTCTCTCCAAAGTCAGAGTGATGGTCTCCTCTGGATGGGTACCAGGAGCTGTAATAATAATGATAATTGTGGTATTTGTTAAGTGCTTACTATGTGCCCGGGACTGTACTAACTGCCAGGATAGATGATAATAATAATAATAATAATGGCATTTGTTAAGTGCTTGCTATGTGTGAAGCACTGTTCTAAATGCTGGGGGGGGGGGGGTACAAGGTAATTAGGTTGTCCCACATGGGGCTCACAGTCTTAACTTTCATTTTACAGAGGAGGTAACTGAGACCCAGAGAAGTTAAGTGACTTGCCCAAAGTCACACAGCTGACAAGTGGCAGAGCCAGGATTAGAACCCATGCCCTCTGACTCCCAAGCCCGTGCTCTTTCCACTGAGCCACGCTGCTTCTCTAGATACAAGCAAGTCAGGTTGGACACTGTCCACATGGGGTTCCCAGTCTCAATCCCCATTTTACAGCTGAGGTAACTGAGGCCCAGAGAAGTGAAGAGGCTTGCCCCCGGTCAAACAGTGACAAGTGGCGGAGCTGGGATTCGAACCCGTGACCTGCTGATTCCCAGGCTGGTGCTCTATTCACTCTGCCATGCTGCTGCATGACAGTGGGCAAGCTGCTAGGGTTTGAAGCCTAGTTCTGCCGGGTGTTGATACCCTTGAGCTGTCAGCCATCTATCCCGGATGCTAACCCCAGGCATCCAGAAGCCGATAGAGGCGGGGGTAAGGTTTGTGCAAACCTGCTCCCAAAACACAGTGGGAAGAACCAACCCGGCTTACCTGATCACAGAGGCGTTTTCCAGAGACCTCAGGAAGCGAGCCTGGATTTGGTTTGATTTTAATGTGAGTATAATAATACTAATAATAATGGTATTTGTTAAGCACTTACTAGGTGCCAAGCACTGGGGGAGATACAAGATCACCTTGTAACCTCCCCGGCACTTAGAACAGTGCTTTGCACATAGTAAGCGCTTAATAAATGCCATTATTATTATTATTAAGGCAATCAGGTTGTCCCACGTGGGGCTCACAGTCTTCATCCCCATTTTACAGGCGAGGTAACTGAGCCCCAGAGAAGTTAAGTGACTTGCCCACAGTCATACAGCTGACAAGTGGCAGAGATGGGATTAGAACCCATGGCCTCCGACTCCCAAGCCCGGGCTCTTGCCAATAAGCCACACTGCTTCTCACTGTAGATGATGTCTTTTAGACTGTGAGCCCACTGTTGGGTAGGGACTGTCTCTATATGTTGCCAATTTGTACTTCCCAAGCGCTTAGTACAGTGCTCTGCACATAGTAAGCGCTCAATAAATACGATTGATGATGATGATGTAAACGTATCAACGATGCTACTGAGCAGATCCTTCAAAAGATTCAGAGAAGTCAACGTTGCTTGATTGACTCATACACTGCTTCACCCCAGTCCCCAAGATGAGTCCCCACTTTGCCCAAAACCTAATCTGAGCACCAACAACAGAGGTGTGGAAATGTCCACTGTCCTATTTTCCCCTCACAATTTAACCCCATTTCTTTCCTCCTTGGAATCATGACCCCAGGTGTCACGGCCAGTCCATGTGGGAAGAGCACGGTACTGCTCTTTCCTAAGAGCTTAGCACAATGCTCTGCACAAGGTAAGTGCTAATAATAATAATGATGATGATGGCATTTGATAAGCGCTTACTATGTGCAAAGCACTGTTCTAAGCGCTGGAGAGGTTGCAAGGTGATCAGGTTGTCCCACAGGGGTCTCACAGTTTTAATCCCCATTTTACAGATGAGGTAACTGAGGCACAAAGATGTTAAGTGAATTGCCCAAAGTCACACAGCTGACAGTTGGAGGAGCCGGGATTTGAACCCATGACCTCTGACTCCCAAGCCCGTGCTCTTTTCACTGAGCCACGCTGCTTCTCCAGTATGATTGATAGAATGAATGAAAGAAGGAAACCCGGGTTCTAATCCCTGCTCTGCCACATTCCTGCTGTGTGACCTTGAGCAATCAATCAATTGTATTTCAATCAATCATATTTACTGAGCTCTTACTGTCTGCAGAGCACTGTACTAAGAGCTTGGGTGAGTACAACACAACATAACTGATACATTCCCTGCCCACAGTGAATTCTCTGTGCCTCCATTTCTTCATCTGTAAAATGGAGATTAAATACCATTCTCCTTCCACTTTAGGCTGTGAACCCCTTGAGGGACAGGGACTGTGATTCATCTCGTATCATACAGTGCAGCGCTTGGCACATGGTAAGCGCATAAATATTATTATAATTAGAGTGAAGGATCCCGAGTCCTTCAAATTTTCTTTAGTTCTCAGATTGGGACAACCAAATTTCCCTTGACATCCCCAAGGTTACTGATAGCCCCGTCTACACCCTTCTTTACGTGTCAACTTCCCACAAATCCTGAGAGAGAACATGTTTATTCGGGGCTCTTCCATTATGCACCTGTGAATGTGTGGCCCTTAATAATAATGATGATGGCATTTATTAAGTGCTTACTGTGAACGTGTGGCCCTTAATAATAATAATGGCATTTATTAAGCACTTACTATGTGCAAAGCACTGTTCTAAGTGCTGGGGAGGATACAAGGTGATCAGATTGTCCCACGAGGGGCTCCCCATTTTACAGATGAGGTAACTGAGGCACAGAGAAGTGAAGCGACTTGCCCAAAGTCACACAGCTGACAATTGGCGGAGCTGGGATTTGAACCCATGATCTCTGACTCCAAAGCCTGTGCTCTTTCCACTGAGGCACGCTGCTTCTCTTCTTCACAATGGGCTCTCCTCCTGCAGGTGTGCAATGCCGGAACCTGTCCAGGATCCGGTTTTCCTTCCCCTCAGGGATGGAAGTCGTTTGAACGGAACTCATCTCCTCATCCTGCTGCCCTGTACCCATCATGGTGTAACACAAGAGACAGCGCACGGTTTCAGGGAATGGAGTGGGTACCTAAATGAGGGGCCGCTTCCAGAATGCTCGGCTTCAGCACAGAGACCCCCGCAATGTGGAAGCCCTTTTGCTCAGACCCCGGCCTGTCGGGCTCTAGAGTTGTTTGGAACTGGCTGTGTCTGATGTGGAGATTTGTGAATATGGAACACAGGGCTCTAAGGCAGAGAGAGAGGATTTGCAGCCCTGTCTCTATATGTTGCCGATTTGTACTTCCCAAGCGCTTAGTACAGTGCTCTGCACACAGTAAGCGCCCAATAAATACGATTGAATGAATGAATGAACCCCACCAAACACTGGGATTCAGGGGGCACCGATGGATAGCAGTAAAGTTCATGGCCTAGAAGCAGCGTGGCTCAGTGGAAAGAGCCCGGGCTTTGGAGTTAGAGATCATGGGTTCAAATCCCAGCTCCTCCACGTGTCTGCTGTGTGACCTTGGGCAAGTCACTTCTCTGTGCCTCAGTTACCTCATCTGTAAAATGGGCATTAAGACTGTGAGCCCCACGTGGGACAACCTGATCACCTTGCATCCCCCCCCAGCGCTTAGAACAGTGCTTTGCACATAGTAAGCGCTTAACAAATGCCATTATTATTATTATTATTATTATTATTGCCCAGCTAGTGGGCCTGAGAGGCTATGAGAAGTAGCATGGCATAGTGGATAGAGCACAGTCTTGGGAGTCAGAAGGTCATGGGTTCTAATCCCAGTTCTATCACTTGTCTGTTGTGTGACCTTGGATTAAGTCACTTCACTTCTCTGTGCCTCAGTTACCTCATCTGTAAAATGGGGATTGAGACTGTGACCCTCATGTGGGACACTGTGAGACTGTGAGCCCACTGTTGGGTAGGAACCGTCTCTATATGTTGCCAACTTGTACTTCCCCAGCGCTTGGTACAGTGCTCTGCACACAGTAAGCGCTCAATAAATACGGTTGAATGAATGAATGAATGAACAAGGGACTGTGTCCAGCCTGATTTGCTAGTATCCAGTGCATAGCAAGTACTTAACAAATACCATAATATCAGCGCTTCACACAGTGCTTGGCACATAGTAAGTGCATAACAAATACCATAATAATAATTATTATTATGAGAAGCAGCATGACATAGTGGATAAAGCATGGACCTGGGCGTCAGAAGGTCATGGGTTCTAATCCCACTCTCCCACTTGTCCGCTGTGGGACTTCGGGCAAGTCACTTCACTTCTCTGGGCCTCAGCTACCTCATCTTTAAAATGGGAATTGAGATGGCGAGCCCCATGGAGGACGGGAACTCTGTCCAACTTGATAAACTTGTATCTATCCCTGCATTCAGTACGTTGCCTGGCACATAGTAAATGCTTAACAAATGCCACAGTTACTATTAGGAAAGAAGCAGGCTTACTGTGGGGAGTGTCTGCTTCGTTGGACAAATAATGATAATTATGGTATTTGCTAAGTGCTTACTATGTGCCAAGCACTGTTCTAAGCTCTGGGGAGGATACAAGGTAATCAGGTTGTCCCACGTGGGGCTCACAGTCTTAATCCCCATTTTACAGATGAGGTAACTGAGGCCCAGAGAATTTAGGCGACTTGCCCAAAGTCACACGGCTCCACAGTGGTGGAGCCGGAATTAGAACTCACGACCTCTGACTCCCAAGCTCATGATCTTTCCACTAAACCATGCTGCTTCTCCAAAGCGCTTAGTACAATACTCTGCATATGGTATACACTCAATAAATACAACTGACTGACTGACAAATGTGAGTGTCCCAAGCTCTGACCCCGGAAGGCTCCCTGTTGGTGACGACTCTCTGAGCACCACATCAGCACCCTGAAATCAGCTCCTACTGGCCACCCCCTGGGCCTTTCTCCTGAGGGCTGAGTCTTGATGGGAGAAGGTCTTCTCCAGCCTCTTTAGGATCCTACTCGATCCTACTTAATAATAATAATAATAATGATGATGATAAGCACTTACTATGTGCAAAGCACTGTTCTAAGCGCTGGAGAGGATACAAGGTGATCAGATTGTCCCACTTGGGGCTCACAGTCTTCATCTCCATTTTACTGATGAGGTCACTGAGGCACAGAGAAGTTAAGTGGCTTGCCCGAAGTCACACAGCTGACAATTGGCAGAGCCGGGATTTGAATCCATGACCTCTGACTTCCAAACCTGGGCTCTTGCCACTGAGCCATGCTGCTTTTCTGGTTCCAGGCACTTTTCCCCATCATGGCTCTGGGCGCTGTTCCCCAGGCATTGGCAGCGGCTGGGATTGGCTGCATTGTGTTAAAATGGAACCTCTTGATATTCGTGGACTTGGACAAAGGGCAGCCGGCTCCCTAAAGAACATAAACACACACACAGGCATACACACCGATGCTCCTTTATGGGGACCTCCTGCACCTCCCACAAATGAAAACACAAGACAGGTTTTCTGTCGGCCTAGCAGAATTCCTAGCTGAGTCCCACAAGGAAAAGTGGTCCCACCTCTTGCCTGGGGAGACTTTTATGAAGCTGATCCCGCAGTGTGTTGTTGTTGGGTCATGGGGTCCTTGGACTGTGGTCTTGTGCAGTGGACATTGTACTTTTCCGATAGGCCCACTGCTGTCAATCAATCAATCAATTATATTTATTGAGCACTTACTGTGTGCAGAGCACTGTACTAAGCGCTTGGGAAGTACAAGTTGGCAACATATAGAGACAGTCCCTACCCAACGGTGGGCTCACAGTCCCTCCTGGACTCCTGTATCCCAAACCTGGCTGGGATAGAGAGCTGTGGCTGAGGTGGTATCTGAGCCTAAAACTGTCCCCTGTCATTGGATCATGTCCTGACAGCACAGTGAGGTCTGTGACACATGGCTCCAAAACATTTCTTAGCATGGTACTAATGTTTAATGTTTGATTTGGGGTTTTTAAATCGTATTTGTTAAGGTCTTACTATGTGCCAGGCAATGTACTAAGCTCTGGGGTAGATGCAAGATAATCCCTGTCTGTGAGAGGGACTGTGAGAGTCCCTGTCTCTCACGAGGCTCACTGTCTTAGGCCCCATTTTACAGATGAGGTAACTGAGGCACAGATAAGTTAAGCAACTTACCCATGATCACACAGCAGACAAGCAGTGGAGCTGGCTTTAGGTCCTCTGACTCCCAGGCATGTGCTCTTTCCATTAGACTGTGCTGTTTCTCATTTTGACTGGCCCCAAAGATTGTTTGGCCTGGGCTGGTTCAGATCAAAAGTAGATTTTCCAAGGTAAAACAATTTACCTGTAAAACTATTCTGGCCCCAGATAATTCAGCATAGCTCTGCTTAATTTCAAAGATCCTAAATTTGCAGAGGGGCACTGATTGGGCATGGGTGCCGTGACCAACTGATGCCCCTAAAATAAAAAAAATTATGCTACCATCACCAAGGCCTAAACCCATCAGTGAGTAATACTGGTGAGGATTAAACAATTTTACAGAGGGCTGAGCAAATTAATCACCAGAATACCAACATCTGACCAAACGATTATCCTGGGCACATGAGATTTGGGGGGCAGATTTGGCTATTTTTCTCTGTCAAGTAGAGAAAGGCCAAGGGATTCAGTGATTTTGGAAAGCTAGTCCGTAACAGCCTATTCCTGCTTAGTGAGCATTCCAAACACCAGTTTATAATCACCAACACCAACAACCATCAACTGACAAGAGAGATCAGCATCTCATTGATCGCATCATCGTCTTTTTGCAAGTAGGATCTGAAGAATTTTTGATTACTGGAGCTCTGCAAAGAACCAAGTGCCAGACTGACCATCTGTTTTGCTTCATATCTCATTAGTCACCGATATATTATTGTGAGGTGGTGTCCAGAATACCTAAGCAAGTCAACAAGAGCTTCCTGTAGAATGGAAATACCCGCTGGAAGCTTCACGTCAACATCTTGGAATCACAGAACTCAAACTACAAGTATCAACATGAATGGTGAGTAGATGACTGACTCTCTGAGATCCCATCTTCAAGGCAGTCATAAGCACATGGTCACAGGGAAGCCACCAGGACTGGTTGGACAAGAACAAAGATAGGTTCCTCTCAACAAAGTACATAATGCACTTTCAACATCTTTAAGCTCCTCTAGATCCAACCAAAAGAAGCGATTCTAAAAGCATATGTTTTGAGGTGAAAAAATGTGAGAAAGCTTATATGACTGGTGGTGGGCTGTGAAGGTAAAACAGATCTAGAAATCCATAAACCACCGCCACCTGAGACACTCTACCACTGCTGAAGAATTGTCATGCAGGGAGAGGGAATCTTAAGGATTCTACAGTTTAAGAGATCTACTTAGTACACCATCCTCCTCATCATAGTTGAAATCATTTGAAGTGTAGAATTTGCCAAGATGAGACAAAATGAATTGTTGGCCCTTGTTAAATTCTTCCCAAGTCTATTCTAGCAGTTGAGGAAGATGCAAATTATCAGATCAGACACAGTCCCTGTCCCACATGGGGCTCACAGTCTAAAGGGGAGGGAGAACAGGTATTTTATTCCCATTTACAGATGAGGATACAGAGACACA
Source organism: Tachyglossus aculeatus (assembly GCF_015852505.1). Lineage (NCBI taxonomy): Eukaryota > Metazoa > Chordata > Mammalia > Monotremata > Tachyglossidae > Tachyglossus > Tachyglossus aculeatus. Next base: position 38,890,218 of record NC_052072.1, read on the forward strand.
GTTGAGTTCAATGACTTGCTCTAGCTCACACAGCAGGTAAGTGGAGGAACTGAAACTAGAACCCTGGTCTCCTGACTTGCAGCCCTTCCACCTAAATACACCTAACTTACAAGGAAGTCCCCTTAATTGTCAGCCATTCAAAATGCCTCACTGTCATATCTGCAAAAACTTCCAAGGATGGAGGGGCTCCTTCAATTTTTACTTATTCATTCATTCAATCGTATTTATTGAGTGCTTACTGTGTGCAGAACACTGTACTAAGTGCTTGGGAAGTGCAAGTTGGCAACATGTAGAGATGGTCCCTACTCAACAACGTGCTCACAGTCTAGAAGGGGGAGACAGACAACAAAACAAAACATGTGGACAGGTGTCAGGTCATCAGAACAAATAAAATTAAAGCTAGATGCACATCATTAACAAAATAAATAGAATAGTAAATATGTACAAGTAAAATAGAGTAATAAATCAGTAGACACATATATACAGGTGCTGTGGGGAGGGGAAGGAGGTAGGGCGGGAGGGATGGGGAGGAGGAGAGGAAAAAGGGGCCTCAGTATGGGAGGGCTTCTTGGAGGAGGTGAGCTCTCAGTAGGGCTTTGAAGGGAGAAAGAGAGCGAGCTTGGTGGATGTGCGGAGGGAGGGCATTCCAGTCCAGGGGGAGGACGTGGGCCGGGGGTTGACGGTGGGACGGGTGAGAATGAGGTACAGTGAGGAGATTAGCGGCAGTGGAGCGGAGGGTGAGGGCTGGGCTGGAGAAGGAGAGAAGGGAGGTGAGATAGGAGGGGGAGAGGTGATGGAGAGGCTTGAAGCCGAGAGTGACAAGTTTTTGCTAGATATTTAGGTTGACTGGCAGCCACTGGAGATTTTTGAGGATGGAAGTAACATGCCCAGAGCATTTCTGTACAAAAATGATCTGGGTAGCAGCATCAGATCAGACACAGTCCCTGCCCCAGATAGGGCTCACAGTCTAAAGGGGAGGGAGAACAGGTATTTTATCCCCATTTACAGATGGGGCACACTGAGGCACAGTGAAGTTCAATGACTTGCTCAAGCTCACACAGCAGGTAAGTGGAGGAATTGAAACTAGAACCCTGGTTTCCTGACTCCCAGCCCTCCCCCCTAAATGAACCTAACTTACAAGGAAGTCCCCTTAATTGTCAGCCATTCAGAATGCCTCACTGTCATATCCGCAGAAACTTTCAAGGATGGAGGGGCTCCTTCAATTTTTACTCAGCATATGCAATGCTATGGAAATGTCTCTAGATTTGGAAAGTATCAGCCATCTCGTGAGATGAGAAACGATAGCTATGAATGGCAAAAAGTTCTGCTAATAGTCCCTGTCACTATGAACAGAAGGAGCTTCTTGGCAATATTCTGAAACGTCAAACCAAAGGAGACTATGCTGTATGGAGAAAACCTTGGGACAAGAAATTTTTTTTCTTTCTATCACATCAACAGTTAACATCATCAGCAGTGGCATCTTCAAACCCAAAGAACAAAAATCATCACCATAATCATCAGTAGCCTTGGCACTTGGGAATATACCATCTTTACTTACATAATTGCCCCACTCTTTGCCTACTCTTTGTAACTGTTAAACAGGAGTGAGGCTATTACATTGGTCATATAAGAATGGTACAGACTTTTATGGTAAGTCTAACAAGAGGAGGAGGAGAAGAAAATATGAGGAGGAAAGGAGGGGAGAAGAAGAAGGTAAGAAGACAGTCACTTTAGACTACGTCTTTTACTTCCATTGCACTCTCCCAATTTCTGCAAACAAGAGACCCTCAGTCAATTAAATCCCCCCCTTCACTATGTAGCCAAGTTCTTCTGCTCCTCTTTCCCTTATCTGAGGCAGTCTTAATGACTGCCTTGAAGACTGGAGTCCTGTGGTCTGGAAGATTTGAAAGGGGAGGAAATTCCAGACCAGAGGAAGGGCATGAGCTTGGGGAAGAGAGAACTAGTAGAGTAGAGAATGAAGCACTGGGAGTTTAGCTCAGAAAGAAGAGTACTAGCTGAGATGTAGGAGATGGGTGTTGATAAGTAAGAGCAAGATTGCTGATGGAATGACTACATCATGTATCTTGATTAGATCAAGGTACTGTATTTGCCTAAAATATCAGGTTTCACAGTTGCTATGCCACACAAATCCAGAAATATATAGCCAGTCTCCAGGTTTAAATCCTTGATTTTTGTTTTTTTGATTTTTGATTTTTTTTTAATCATTTAAAAAAGACTGCTCCAAGATGGCTTGAGAAGTCTTGATTTGGAGTGATGGTCTTTTGCCTGCCCTTTCTATCTGTGTGCCTGTGATTATTTTCAAGCCCAGGGAAGACCCATGCTTTATGCCATAGCCTTCCATCACTTGGGGTGACTTAAATGATTTGTGATGGAGTCTCTAAATAATAATGATGGTATTTGTTAAGAGCTTACTTTGTGCTAAGCACCATTCTAAGCTCTGGGGGAGATACAAGGTTATCAGTTGTCCCAGGTAGGCTCACAGTCTTAATCCCCATTTTACAGATTGAGGTAACTGAGGCACAGAGAAGTTAAGTGACTTGCCCACAGTCACACAGCTGACAAGTGGCAGAGCTGGGATTAGAACCCATGACCCCTGACTCCCAAGCCCGTACTCTTTCCACTAAGCCACGCTGTCAGGAATAGTGGAGAAGTCTAATTCCTGGGACTTCGGGAACAAGAACCTACACAAAGGAAGTGATTTTAGTGCTAGAGGTTTGCTCAGCACTACTTACACTTTCTCATCCCTACCATTCCTCTTTCTGCTCCCAGTTCGAAACTGCAGACCATTGTAAAGTGCGTGTGTGATCTTTTCCTGCATTAACCAGCTACAGGTGGAGCTGGAACTAGTAGCCAAGTCTCCTGATTACCTGATTGCTCCTTCCCCTGCAGCAAAAGGAGGACTGAGAATTAAGTGAGATATAATCAGATGATCAGATTACTGCTCTCAACTCTACCCTTTCTACTCAGCTAGACTCGCTCGCTCCCCTTTCCCTTCGCCGCTCTCGCACCACTAACCCACAGCCCTGGATCACTGCCACTGTCCGCCTCCTTCACTCTTATGCTCGAGCTGCTGAACGCTGCTGGCGAAAGTCTAAACACCATGCCAACCTCGTTCACTTCAAGTTTATCCTTTCCTGCCTTAACTCAGCCCTCTCTTCTGCCAGACAAAACTATTTCTCCTCCCTTATTGACACCCATGCCCATCACCCCCGCCAGCTCTTCCGTACATTCAACTCCCTTCTCAGGCCCCCGGTTCCTCCCCCTCCTCCTTCCCTCACCCCCAACGATCTGGCCTCCTACTTCATTAACAAAATTAAATCCATCAGGTCCGACCTCCCCAAAGTCTCTTCCCCCCTTTCTCCAACCCCCCGGCTCTCAACACTCTCTGCTACTCTCCCATCCTTCCCAGCGGTATCCTCAGAGGAACTCTCCTCCCTCCTCTCAAGTGCTACTCCGGCCACCTGTGCTTCTGACCCCATTCCCTCTCATCTTATGAAATCTCTCGCTCCATCCCTTCTCCCCTCCTTAACTTCCATCTTCAACCGCTCACTCTCCACTGGTTCCTTCCCCTCTGCCTTCAAACATGCCCATGTCTCTCCCATCCTAAAAAAACCCTCTCTTGACCCCACCTCACCTTCTAGTTATCGTCCCATATCCCTCCTACCATTCCTTTCCAAACTCCTTGAACGAGTTGTCTACACGCGCTGCCTAGAATTCCTCAACAACAACTCTCTCCTCGACCCCCTCCAGTCTGGCTTCCGTCCCCTTCATTCCACGGAAACTGCGCTCTCAAAGGTCACCAATGACCTCCTGCTTGCCAAATCCAACGGCTCATACTCTGTCCTAATCCTCCTCGACCTCTCAGCTGCCTTTGACACTGTGGACCACCCCCTTCTCCTCAACACGTTATCTGACCTTGGCTTCACAGACTCCGTCCTCTCCTGGTTCTCCTCTTATCTCTCCGGTCGTTCCTTCTCAGTCTCTTTTGCAGGCTCCTCCTCCCCCTCCCATCCTCTTACTGTGGGGGTTCCCCAAGGTTCAGTGCTTGGTCCCCTTCTGTTCTCAATCTACACTCACTCCCTTGGTGACCTCATTCGCTCCCACGGCTTCAACTATCATCTCTACGCTGATGACACCCAGATCTACATCTCTGCCCCTGCTCTCTCCCCCTCCCTCCAGGCTCGCATCTCCTCCTGCCTTCAGGACATCTCCACCTGGATGTCCGCCCGCCACCTAAAGCTCAACATGTCGAAGACTGAGCTCCTTGTCTTCCCTCCCAAACCTTGTCCTCTCCCTGACTTTCCCATCTCTGTTGACGGCACTACCATCCTTCCCGTCTCACAAGCCCGCAACCTTGGTGTCATCCTCGACTCCGCTCTCTCATTCACCCCTCACATCCAAGCCGTCACCAAAACCTGCCGGTCTCAGCTCCGCAACATTGCCAAGATCCGCCCTTTCCTCTCCATCCAAACCGCTACCCTGCTAATTCAAGCTCTCATCCTATCCCGTCTGGACTACTGCACTAGCCTTCTCTCTGATCTCCCATCCTCGTGTCTCTCTCCACTTCAATCCATACTTCATGCTGCTGCCCGGATTATCTTTGTCCAGAAACGCTCTGGACATATTACTCCCCTCCTCAAAAACCTCCAATGGCTACCGATCAATCTGCGCATCAAGCAGAAACTCCTCACCCTGGGCTTCAAGGCTGTCCATCACCTCGCCCCCTCCTACCTCACCTCCCTTCTCTCCTTCTACTGCCCAGCCCGCACCCTCCGCTCCTCCACCACTAATCTCCTCACTGTACCTCGCTCTCGCCTGTCCCGCCATCGACCCCCGGCCCACGTCATCCCCCGGGCCTGGAATGCCCTCCCTCTGCCCATCCGCCAAGCTAGCTCTCTTCCTCCCTTCAAGGCCCTGCTGAGAGTTCACCTCCTCCAGGAGGCCTTCCCAGACTGAGCCCCTTCTTTCCTCTCCCCCTCGTCCCCCTCTCCATCCCCCCGTCTTACCTCCTTCCCTTCCCCACAGCACCTGTATATATGTATATATGGTTGTACATATTTATTACTCTATTTATCTATTTATTTATTTATTTTACTTGTACATTTCTATCCTACTTATTTTATTTTGTTGGTATGTTTGGTTCTGTTCTCTGTCTCCCCCTTTTAGACTGTGAGCCCACTGTTGGGTAGGGACTGTCTCTATGTGATGCCAATTTGTACTTCCCAAGCGCTTAGTACAGTGCTCTGCACATAGTAAGCGCTCAATAAATATGATTGATTGATTGATTGATATAATCAAGAGCTTCTTGAATGCAATGTATGGAGATGCTGGCTGGAATGCATCCCTGATGATGATTTCTGAATGAATGAATGAATCAGTCAATAGTATTTACTGAGGACTTATTGTGTGCAGAACGCTGTACTAAGTGCTTGGGTGAGTACACTAGAATAAGTAGGGATGATCCCTACCCTCAAGGAGCAGTATCCTTGGGGGAGATGAAAATTAAAATAATTAACAGATAGGAGGAAGCAATAGACTATAACTATATGTACATAACTGCATATAGTGCACTTAGTTCATAAGACAGTTTTGTCTGTAGGGCTTTTTGTCCCAGAAACCCTTACCTCTCCCCCACCCAATTTTGTGTCATCCTGGGGCCTCAGTCATGGCATGGCATGGCATGGCAGGAGGGACTTGAGCAGTGGCAGTATGCAGTACGAGGCCTCCATATTTCCTTCAAAACTGGGAAAACTTTGGGGACCATGTTGATTCCTGAATCTGCAGCTGTGATGACTGCACTCTGCTTGAAACTCTGCTTCTCAAGCCACAGTGCCCAACTGCTCTTTTTGTTTACATTTCTTGGATTTATCCATGTCCTTCTATGCTGTCTTTTTATAAAATGATTTTACCTTTCTCTATTTGGGTTGCCTCCCCTCCCTTCTTTCTGGATAAATTTCACTATGTCTCATACAGATAGAGCTCGGGTCTAGGAGTCAGAAGGTAATGGGTTCTAATTCTGGCTCTGTCACTTGTCTGCTGTGTGACCTTGGGCAAGTCACTTCACTTCTCTGGGCCTCAATTGCCTCATGGGGATTGAGACTGTGGCCCCACGTGGAACAGGAACGGTGTCCAACCCGATTTGCTTGTATCCACCCAGTGCTTAGTACAGTGCCTGGTACACAGTAACTGCTTAACAAATACCATAATTATCATTATTATTATTATTATTATTATTAATAAAACCAATTCATTAAATTTTTCCCAGAGCTTAATACAGTGCTTTACATATAGGCACTTAATAAACATTACTAATGTTACTACTACTACTAGCCCTAATTTCCTCTTTTCCCACTCTCTTCTGTGTCACCTTTGCACTTGGATTTGCACACTTTTCCCCCTTCCCCCAGCCCCATAGCACTCATTTGTATATCAGTAATTTATTTATATTAATGTCTGTCTCTCCCTCTAGGCAATATTAATAATAATAGTAATAATAATTATGACCTTTATTAAGCACTTACTATGTGACATTGATTCAGTCAGGCACTGTACTGAGTGCTGGGGTAAATACAAAATAATCAGGTTGGACACACTCCCTGTCCCACGCGGGGCTCACAAACTGTAAGGCCCTTTTGGGCAGGGAACTGCTCTGTTATATTGTACTCTACCAAGCACTTAGTACAGTGCTCTGCACCAAATAAGCACTCAATAAATCCTACCAATTGATTGAATGCTGCTAAGGAAATTTCCCCTGACTGTGCCTCATAAAGTTAAAAAGATTATCAATAATGTTATTACTGGTTCTGATCCCTCCCAATGTTCTGTCTCTGAGAGTGTCAACAGGATACTTGGAGAAACCACCTGATGGCCTCCTTCTAGACATTGATCTTAATAATCCTGAATTATTCATCTGCCATCCCTAATTTGTCCCGCTATATCCCTTAATTTCCCTATGGTAATCCATTATGGACTTCTAGCCCACAATTTACCCAAACTGCAATTCTACTTACCGATATTTTCAGGTTCACTAATTTCCCAAGAATTCCATGCTCACCTCCCACTCTGTGAAGTACTATATCCACTTGTTTGTCCTGAATTACTACTCTCAACAGTCCTGAAGGTTCTCTTTTTCTTTTCAATTTTAGCTTCTGGTCAACTAACTTCCTCAGTCACCCCATCTGCCCCTTCATGATATTGTAAGCATCAGTCATGACTCCCCTCCACTTTATCTTCCCAGACTGAAGACTCCTAATCTTTTTAGCCTCTCCTCTAATGGAAGCTACTCCACCACCACGATCATCATCATCATCATCATCATCATCTCAGTGTACCTTCTTCACATCAATCCAGAAATGTTTCATCCTTCCTAAGAAGCTGCAACCAACACTGCATTCTGTATTTCAGGTGAAGGCATTCTTTTAGTTCTCTGAGCACTGTTAGACTTACGGCATTCCCAACCTAGCCCCGTTTCTGCCAAAATACTGAGTCCTCTGTTGGGCAGTCCTCTTTCGGTGAGGTCAGGATGGCTATGGGCAATCCTTGCCCTCTGCCCAGGGTCTTTTGAACCAGAGTAGTACATGTTTTTTAATTTAATTTAATTTTAGTGGTACTTATAAAGTGCTTACTATGTGCCAGGCACTGTTCTAATCGCTGGGGTAGGTACAGGATAATAACGTTAGACACAGTCCATGTCCAACATGGGGCTCATAATCTTAATCTCCATTTGACAGATGAGGGAACTGAGGCACAGAGAAGTGAAGCAATTTGCCCAAAGTCCCACAGCAAAGTGGCAGAGCTGAGATTAGAACCCACTAGGTTCTGGGGCTCCCACTGAGGGATGTGGGTACCCCAAGGGGTTTGCGAGGAAGGACCTGACTGAGGACCCGTCTCAGAATAGCTGCACAACAAATGGTCATTTGGCTCATGGAAATTGGTGAAGAGTTGGTCAGGTCCCTTCCCTGTCACCCACTGTGGAACTCAGAAAACTTCCACATTCAAGAATGTGTTAGGACCAAAGCCTTATATTTGTTTTATGAAGTGATGCAAGTTATTAAGCCCTGAGTAGGTAGGAGTGGCATCTTCTTAAACAGACCGGTCTTAACAAGGAGACTGGAAAGCATCTCTAAAATTGGAGTAGAGCTCAGGAAACTACTAAGGAAGAGTTTCTTTACACCCCTTTGAGAAGCAGCGTGGCTCAGGGGAAAAGAGCCCGGGCTTTGGAGTCAGGGGTCATGGGTTCAAATCCCAGCTCTGCCAACTGGCAGCTATGTGACTTTGGGCAAGTCACGTCACTTCTCTGTGCCTCAGTGACCTCATCTGGAAAATGGGGATTGACGGTGAGCCCCCCGTGGGACAACCTGATCACCTTGTATCCTTCCCAGCGCTTAGAACAGTGCTTGGCACATAGTAAGCACTTAATAAATTCCATTATTATTATTATTACTCTTTTAAGTGACAATATTTTGAACCTAACAAAGGCCTTAGACACAAAAGCACTGCCATCACCAGCTCAGACTCGTGGTCCATTAGGACCTTCCTGTCAGTCAGTCAGTATTTATTAAGTGCTTACTGTGTGCAGAGCACTGTGCTAAGTATTTGAGAGAGTACAATATAATAATATGAGATACATTCCCTGCCCACAACAAGCTGACCTGTCTATGTCTTCAACAGTAGCAAAAGAATGCTTGAAAGAACAATGCTTGAAGCCAACAATCTTAATAATTATGGATCTAACATCCCTGGTTTTCCTTTTCATCTCCCATTATAAATCTCTGGCCCATGCATTGATGCAAATTCCTCTTGAATCCACACAACTTCCTGTTAGAAAGTTCACATGTACTATCTGTTGTGTGAAGAAGTGCTTGTCAGTGGCATTTATTGAGTGCTTACTGTGTGCAGAACACTATACTAAGTGCTTGGGAAAGTACAATACAGCAGAATTGGTAGAGGCAATCCCTCCCCACAAGGAGCTTACAGTCTAAAGGTCCACTTTGCTTGCTTCAAGAAGGGTGTCTCCCCATCCTGGTTTTGGGGAATTTTAATCAACAACAATTCCATGTTCAACCTGTCCTAGTTCCTTTTGAAAAATTTACTTTCCTTCCTTTCCTTTTTTCTTTTGCCTTTTTTCCTCATAAAGATTTAATTTAAAGTGAAGAACGAGGCCAATATAGCACAAATACAATCCCTCTAGACAGTGGGCAGGGAATTTCTCTGTTGCTGTGTTGTACTCTCCCAAGTGCTTAGTACAGTGCTTTGCAATCAGTAAGTGCTCAATAAATCTGATTAATGAATGAACTCTCAGGTGGAACCAACGTGGTATGAACTTTTGACACAAAATTCAAGGAGAAAAGGCAGATTTTAATTTCAACTGAAAGGTGAAGATTCAAGGGAGAGAACCTTGCCATTTGGGGACCTGCAAGGGACAGAGAGATTTGAAATGCCTGTCTCCAGTTTGCTTGCATGATTCATTGAACTGCCTGGCATAGGTTATTAAATGGAACAGACATGATTTTCAGCTACCACTAATGCGTCTGGTATTTGAAACTTTTACTTAGTACTAGCCAGACTGACATACCATTTTAAAAAAGCAATTTGTTCCGAATACATGACACACCTAAGCCAGCAAAGTCACTCAAATAAAAACACATATAAAATTAGCTGTCAAAATTACCTGGTACCTTGCAGCTTGATTTTTAAGGGGTTGTGTTTCCTCTTCCTGCTGCAGTAATAGGTCCATGGTGTTTTGGGAGCATGTTTGCTCCGAAAAAAAAAAAAAAATTGACCACAACTTCATACCTGCTGCTGGGTTTCAGTTCTTGATCTCCTCAGTTGTCAAATGTTGTTCTTAGGGGTCAGTCCAGAATTAGAAACAGATACCCTGCTCATTCAAGCTCTCATCCTATCCCGTCCGGCCTACTGCACCAGCCTTCTCTCTGATCTCCCATCCTAGTGTCTCTCTCCACTTCAATCCATACTTCATGCTGCTGCCCAGATTATCTTTGTCCAGAAACGCTCTGGGCATATTACTCCCCTCCTCAAAAATCTCCAGTGGCTACCAATCAATCTGCACATCAGGCAGAAACTCCTCACCCTGGGCTTCAAGGCTGTCCATCACCTCGCCCCCTCCTACCTCACCTCCCTTCTCTCCTTCTACAGCCCAGCCCGCACCCTCCGCTCCTCCACCGCTACTCTCCTCACCATACCTCGTTCTCGCCTGTCCCGCCATTGACCCCCAGCCCACGTCATCCCCCGGGCCTGGAATACCCTCCCTCCCAACATCCGCCAAGCTAGCTCTCTTCCTCCCTTCAAGGCCCTGCTAAGAGCTCACCTCCTCCAGGAGGCCTTCCCAGACTGAGCCCCTTCCTTCCTCTCCCCCTCGGCCCCCTCTCCATCCCCCCCATCTTACCTCCTTCCCTTCCCCACAGCACCTGTATATATGTATATATGTATATATGTTTGTACATATTTATTACTCTATTTATTTATTTATTTATTTATCTTACTTGTACATATCTATCCTATTTATTTTATTTTGTTAGTATGTTTGGTTTTGTTCTCTGTCTCCCCCTTTTAGACCGTGAGCCCACTGTTGGGTAGGGACTGTCTCTATATGTTGCCAATTTGTACTTCCCAAGCACATAGTACAGTGCTCTGCACATAGTAAGCGCTCAATAAATGCGATTGATTATGATGATGATGAAGGTAGATTTGCCTGGTTTGTTTTGTTCAGTCATTATCATTTCTGAATTGCACTATCAGAGAAGCAGCATGGCGTAGTGGAGTCAAAAGGTCATGTGTTCTAATCCCGGCTCTGCCAATTGTCTGCCGTGTGACCTAGGGTAAGTCACTTCACTTCTCTGTGCCATAGTTACCTCATTTATAAAATGGGGATTAAGACTGTGAGCCCCAAGTGGGACAGGGACTGCGTCCAACCCAGTTTGCTTATATTCACCCCAGCACTTAGTATAGTGCCTGGCACATAGTAAGCCCCTAACAAATGCCATTATTATTATTACAGTCAGGTTGATAGTAACCTGATTTGGGGCATTCCTTCCTTCCTGTACTTTTACCTCTATTTGAATTATTTCCTTTGGGTTTTCTTTATTTCAGTATTACCATGATCAGTCATCATCATCAATGGTATTTATTGAATGCTTACGTGTGCAGAGCTGGCAGATACGTCCCCTGTCCACAGTGAGCTTACAGTCTAGAACTACCCCTACTTATCTGATCTCTTACCAACCCCCACCTCCAAATGTTGCCAATTTGTACTTCCCAAGTGTTTAGGACAGTGCTCTACACACAGTAAGCGCTCAATAAATATGATTGAATGAATGAATGAAATCCTCTCACCAGATTCCTTCTGAAAAACTTTCCCAAGCCAACTTAAATAATCTCTGGTCAGAAACACCTGGTCATGGACTTGACTTTAGAGAATAGGAAGATTTGCTCAGCCTGTGCTGTTGACCCTTATACCTTTTGTCTCTAACTTAGGAAGCAAGCTTTTTATCAGGCACTAAGTCTGTGTCCTATTTAGCATTGAGGGTCCCAAAACTTTAAATGATAAAAAGGAAATTCATAATTCGAATTTCCTTTCCCCTAGAGCGTGATCTTGCTTTGTGTTTGTATTCCTGAAGGTTGGTGAAGAGTGGCTGTTAATGGCAATTTGGGAGCCCGAAGGAGTGATGAAGAACCATTTGTTACGGAGAATAGAAAGCAATCCGTGAATGTGCATCTTTGACACAGCTGAACTGTGTTCCTGGCACTTTTGAAGGTTACCCAGGTGAATATTCATATCCAGGACTACAGAATAACTCTGAATGTATCCAAAGGGCACATGTACAAGTTCAGGTTCTATCTCGGAGTAATTGCCCGCCTAGAGAGGAATACTGAATTCAATTCCTGAGTGTTCATTCATCCATTCACTTAGTCATCCATTCACTTTGGGGAATTTTAATCAACAATTCCATGTTCACCCCGTCCTAGTTTCTTTTGAAAAATTTACTTTCTCTCCTTCCTTTCCTTTTTTCTTTTGCCTTTTTTCCTCATAAAGATTTAATTTAAAGTGAAGAATGAGGCTTTCTGTATGTAGAGCACTGTACTAAGCACTTGGGAAGTACAATCCAATTCAGCAACAGAGACAATCCCTGCCCACAATGGGCTCACAGTCTAGACGGCGGGGAGACAAGACATCAAAATGAGTAAGCAAGCATCAGTAGCATTATTATAAATAAAAAGAATTATAGATATATGCACATTAATAAAAATAAATAGATTTATAATTATAAATATGTACATATATACAAAAGGGCTGTGGGGCCCAGGATAGAACAAAGAGAGCTAGTTGGGGTGATGGGGTTGGGAGGGGGAGCAGAGGAGAAGTGGGGCTTAGTCTGGAAGAGTGGCTTACTTTCTGCTAGTAAATTAGACCTTCTGGGAGGAGCAATGACTCTTCCAAATTACTAAGGCACCATTGCTACCGGTGTGTACAATGTAAATGATTCCCTGCTACTACGAAAGAGGTCATGCTTTTCTCAAAATGTTGAAAGTATTACCAGGGAGTAAACTCAGACACTGAGAGAATTGTGGTCATTATCTCAGTTAGACCATTAGGAGATGATTGAGCCTTCTCTAGAGTAGGCTCTAGTTTCCTATGCACTAAGTGGTCTTCTCAAAACCCTAGAGAATTAATCAATTAATCATTGATAATCATTGAGCACTTACTGTGTGCAGAGCACTGTACTACGCTCTTGGGAGAGCACAGTATAACAGAGTTCTAGACATGTTCCCTGTCCACAGTCTGCCTTCCTAAGTACCAGGCTTGCAAATGGGGAGAAAAAAGCTCTGTTTCATTGTTTCCCAGAGCTAGAACAATGCCTGGAATATAGTAAGCGCTAAACAAAAGGTGTAATTATCATTAACACCACTGTGGTAGAATTATGGATCGACTGGTTGGGTGTCATCCTTGGAGTCCCTGTGGAAGTCCAAAACCTCCCTTCCTTTCCCCCTCCATTCCCAGCATCTCCCCAGTTTCCAGTTCTAACAACTTTCCCCTCAGTGCCTCTGTGTATCCATACATCATCTTATGGTTTATTGTCTTGTATTTCAGCTGCTGCTTGCAAAACCCATTCGATTAGAAGCTCCTTGAAGGTAGGGCACTTACGTTGTTTCACTTGTACTTTACGCCAGTCACATACTTTGCATGTAATAGATATTATTATTATTATAGTAAACAGTATGTGTCAAACACTATTCAAAGTGTTGGGGAAAATGTCAAGGTTGGACATAGTTCTTGTTCCACATAAAAATAATCATTAATAATTTTGTATTTGTTAAGTGCTTACTATGTGCCAAGCACTAAGCGCTGGGGGAGATACAAGGTAATCAGGTTGTCCCACATGGGGCTCACAGTCCTAATCCCCATTTTCCAGATGAGGGAACTGAGGCACAGAGAAGTTAAGTGACTTGCTCAAGGTCACACAGCTGATAAGTGACGGAGCCGGAATTAGAACCCATGACCTCCGACTCCCACGACCATGCTCTTTCCACTGAGCCACGCTGCTTCTAAGTAGGAGGGAGAACAGGTATTGAATCCCCATTTTATAGTTGAGGGGATTGAGGCACACAGAAGTTAAATGACTGGCCCAAGGTCACCCATTAACCAATTGGCAGAGCCCAGATTAGGCCCTAAGTCCTCTAACTCCCTGTCCCATGCTCTTTCCACTAGGCTATGCTGACGGTGAGAGCACCAGGACTACGGTGAAACGTGTGTGGGTGTGTGTGTGTGGGGGGGTGTCCTTCCCCATGCCACTTCCAGCTCAGTGCCAGAGATGAGAGAAGGGCATGTGCACACACCAAAGCACTTCTCAGGTCTCCTATTGAAATAGTCCACCTCTGAGCAGAATCTGGAGTCTCCTATTGAAATGGTCTGCCTCTAAACTGAATCTGCAGCCTCCAAATGAACTGGTCCACCTCTGAGCTGAATCTGGGGTCTCCTATCGAAATGGTCTGCCTCTAAACTGAATCTGCAGTCTCCAAATGAACTGGTCCACCTGTGAGCTGAATCTGGGGTCTCCTATCGAAATGGTCTACCTCTAAACTGAATCTGCTGTCGCCAAATGAACTGGTCCACCTCTGAGTTGAATCTGGGGTCTCCCATCAAAATGGTCTGCCTCTAAACTGAATCTGCAGCCTCTAAATGAACTGGTCCACCTCTGAGCTGAATCTGGGGTCTCCTATCGAAATGGTCTGCCTCTAAACTGAATCTGAGGTCTTCAAATGAACTGGTCCACCTCTGAGCTGAATCTGGGATCTCCTATCGAAATGGTCTGCCTCTAAACTGAATCTGCAGTCTCCAAATGAACTGGTCCACCTCTGAGCTGAATCCGGGATCTCCTATCGAAATGGTCTGCCTCTAAACTGAATCTGCGGTCTCCAAATGAACTGGTCCACCTCTGAGCTGAATCTGGGGTCTCCCATCAAAATGGTCTGCCTCTAAACTGAATCTGCAGTCTCCAAATGAACTGGTCCACCTCTGAGCAGAATCTGGGGTCTCCTATCGAAATGGTCTGCCTCTAAACTGAATCTGTGGTCTCCAAATGAACTGGTCCACCTCTGAGCTGAATCTGGGACCTGCTGGAGTTGGAAGGGGCATCTTGCCTAGCGATGAAGTAATTGAGTGAGAGCAGAGGTGAGCTTAGAAAGGAGGATCAGCTCCTCCTTCTAACCCTAGTAAAGCTTCAGATGCCAATTGGCCCCAGAGAGATCTGTCTCCTTCTCCCTCCTCCCCTGCCCTTTTCCTTCTCATCCCATGGTTCATTGTCTATCCAGAAGTTTGATCTCCACCATTGTTCCTGAACTTTGGTCTCCTCAGGGTGACCTGGTGGAAAGTGCATCGGTCTGGGAGACACAGAATGTGGATTCTAATCCTGACTCTGCCATTTATCTGCTGTATGACCTTGGACATGTCACATCACTTTTTTGTGCTTCAGTTCCCTCACCTGCAAAATGGGGATTCAGTACCTGGGCTCCCTCTTAGAATATGAGCCCCATGTGGTAACTGATTATTTTGTATCTACCCCATTGCCTAGTGATTGGCACATTGGAAGCACTTAACTGAGTTCAATGAATCAATGAATCAGTGGTATTTATTGGTGCTTACTGTGTGCCAAGCACTGTGTAAAATGCTTGGGAGAGTACAGAAGGAAGCAGTGTGGCCAGGAAGCAGCATGGCCTTGTGGAAAGCCTATGGTCCTGGGAGACAGAGGACTTGGGTTCTAATTCCGGCTCCATCACTAGTCTGTTTTATGGCCCTGGGCAACTCACTTAACTTCTCTGTGCCTCAGTTTCCTCATCTGTAAAATGGAGATTGAATCCTACTCCCTCCCCCTTAGATTGTGAGCCCTATGTGGGACAGACCCTTGCCTAATGTGATTATCTTGTTTCACCTCAGCGCTTAGAACAGTACATGAAACAGAGTAAGTGCTTAACAAGTACCATAATAATCATTATTATTAGAGTTAGCTGATGTAATTCCTGTCCATAAGGAGCTTACAGTTTAGAGTGAGAGACAGCCATTAAAATAAATTCAGGTATGGAATAAGGAGCCCCTCTCAGGGTCATACCTGAAAAGTTTACCAGTCTCGGCTACAAGAGGGAGAGTTAAGCGGGGGCCTGCCCTTCCATTCCTAGCTTGGCCATTGGCTAGTGAGTGGAAAGCAATCTGCTACAAGTCAAAACTCACCTCTGCTGGGCAGCAGTGGCATGGGAGAGAGTCGAGGGAAGAGATTCAAGTTTACTGCATGGAAGGAGACAATGGTAAACCACTTCCATATTTTTACCAAGAAAACTCTATGGATACACTACCAGAATGACTGCAGATGGAGACAGGGCGTTCTGGGAGAGGTGTGTCCGTGGCATCACTATGGGTCGGAGACAATTCTACGGCATAAGACAAGACAAGCGGAAATAAGGATATGTACCTAAGTGCCACTTGTCTGTTGTGTGACCTTGGGCAAGTCACTCCACTTCTCTGCCTCAGTTACCTCATCTGTAAAATGGGGATGAAGACTGGGAGATCCATGTGGGACAGGGACTGTGTCCAACCTGCTCAATTTATATCTATTCTAGTGCTTAGTGCAGTGCCTGGCACATGGGAAATGCTTGATAAGTACCACAATTATTATTATTAAGTGCTAGAAAGCTGAGAGTGGGGTGAATATCAATTGCTTAAAGAGTACAGGTCCAAGGGCATAGGAGATCCACAAGGGAGATGGAGTAAGGGAAAGGAGGACTTAGTCCGGGCAGGCCTCTTGGAGGAGATGTGGCTTTAGGATGGCTTTGAAAGTTGGAAAAGTCAGCTATAAAGGATGGGGGTGGTAATCCCATGCTGGAGGGAGGACATGGACAAGGGGTTGGCTTTGATGTAGATGAGATGAAAGTACAGGGAGTAGCTTGGCATGAGAGGAATGATACGTGCAGAATGGGTTGTAGAAGGAGATCAGCAAGGTAAGATAGGACAGGGAGAGCTGATTAAATGCCTAGACCGTAAAGTCATCCTCTAGATGGTAAGCTCACTGTGGACAGGGAATGTGTCTGTTTATTATTGCGTTGTACTTACCCAAGTGCTTAGTACAGTGGTATGCGCACAGTAAGTGCTCAATGAATATGATTGACTGACTGACGGACTGCCTTAAAGTCAATGATGAGGAGTTTTGGTTAGATGTGGAGGTGGATGGGCAACCACTGGAGGTTTTTGAGGTGTGGGAAGATATGGGCTGAACTCTTTTTAAGAAAAATGATCCAGGCAGGAGAGTGAATTATGGACTGGAACGGGGAGAACCAGGAGGCAGGAAGGTCACTGATGAGGTTGATGCAGTAGACAAAGCAGGAAATAAGTCCCTGGATCAGCTTGGTAGCAGTTTGGATGGAAGAGGTGCAATTTTAGAGGTATTGTCAAGATAGAACTGGATTTGGTGGCAGATTAAATACGTGTGTTGAATGAGAGTGGTAAATTGAAGATAATGTCAATGTTACTGACTTGTGAAACAGGAAGGATGGTGGTGTGGTCTGTTGTGATGGGGAAGACTCGAGGAGGACAATGGGAGGAAGATGAGGAGTTCGGCTTTGGATATGCTATGCTGGAGGTGTCAGCAGGCTAAGCAAGTAGAGGAGGAATCTCAAGCCAGGGGCAGAACCACTTCAGTGTACCTAATGCAGCTGGCTGGGGCCATGTTTGATCCTTGCCCTGACAGCGCCTGGCCTTAGGACCACAAACTTAGGTGTCTATTCAGGCCAGGCTGGACATACGCAGTTTAAGCTGGCCCTCCCTTCTCTCCTTCTCCAGCCCAGCCTGCACCCTCCGCTCCCCTGCTGCTAACCTCCTCACTGTACCTCGTTCTTGCCTGTCCCACCGTCAACCCCCGGCCCACATCCTCCCCCGGGCCTGGAATGCCCTCCCTCTGCATATCCGCCAAGCTAGCTCTCTTCCTCCCTTCAAAGCCCTACTGAGAGCGCACCTCCTCCAGGAGGACTTCCCAGACTGAGCCCCCTTTTTTCTTCTCCCCATCCCCCCGGTCCTACCTCCTTCCCCTCCCCACAGCCCCTGTATATATGTTTGTACAGATTTATTACTCTATTTATTTTACTTGTACATATTTACTATTCTATTTATTTTGTTAATGACGTGCATCTAGCTTTATTTCTATTTATTCTGATGACATCTGACCACATGTTTTGTTTTGTTGTCTGTCTCTCCCGTCTAGACTGTGAGCCCGTTGTTGGGTAGGGACCGTATCTAGGTGTTGCCAACTTGTACTTCCCAAGTTACAGTGCTCTGCACACAGTAAATGCTCAATAAATACAATTGAATGAAAGAATAAACCCTCATTTTGGGACATTCTGGGTCAACTGTGCCTTGGAAGAACTGTTGGGATGATTTTACACTTGAGTAGCTGGCTCCTAGAAATGCCCTGGTGTAATCCCTCATGCATGGAATTCAGTCAGTCGTATATATTGAACACACACCATGTGCAAAGCACTGTACTAAGCGCTTAGGAGAGTACAATATAACAATAAACAGACACGTTCCCTGCCCACAGGTAGCTTACAATCTAGAGGGAGAAACAGACATTACTATAATGCCAATCATACTTATTGAGCACATACTGTGTGCAAAGCACTTTACTAAGCACTTGGGAGAGTGCAATATAACAATAAACAGACACATTCCCTGCACACAGTGAGCTTACAGTCTAGAGGGGGAAACAGACATTACTATATATAAATACATTACAGGTATGTATATAATTACAGATATTTTCAAAATGACTGCATGTGTGAGAAGGTCCCCCACAAATAATAATAATAATAATGGTATTTGTTAAGTGCTTACTACGTGCAAAGCACTGCTGTAAGCACTGGGGGGGATAAAAGATGATCAAGTTGTCCCACGTGGGGCTCACAGTCTTAATCCCCATTTTACAGATGAGGTAATTGAGGCACAGATAAATGAAGTGACTTGCCCTAAATCACACAGCTGACAAGCGACGGAGCCGGGATTAGAACCCATGACCTCTGAGTCCCAAGCCTTACTCTTTCCACTGAGCTACGCTGCTTCTCAAATCAAGCCTGGGATAATATTCAGTTTATCCGAGGCTCATTTCTGTCTGAGCTTTGACTGGACCCAAACTCGGACAACTCCGGCTGAATTTCTGTTTGAGCCAGAGTGGACAGAAGTAGGGAGTAGGTTAGGCTGGACTGATCAGAATGGGCCAGGGTTTTCCAGCTCTCAGGACATTGGAACCCATAACTAGGAGCTACCCTTTAGGAACTCGCTTCATTCATTCATTCAATGCTATTTATTAAGCACTTACCATGTGCAGAGCTCTGTATTACACGCTCTTTCGGCACGATAAAACCAGTGAGGCATTATTCCAGCTTCTTAGCTGACCCTGAAAGCATTCTGGGTTTGCTTTAGACTTCAGGAGGACTATCCTCCTTATTTCATTATTCTAGAGGTCAGAAGGGAGTGTGTGCTTACAACACCATCCTCTTTCCGCTTCAGTCAACAACACCAATGGATTCGGTGTTTGCCCTGGGTGCCACAGAGTCAAAGGCTCCTAATGATAATTATTAAAAATATGGTATTTCTTAAGAGCTTACTATGTGCCAGGCACTTTTCTAAGCACAGGGGTAAATACAAGATAATCAGGTTGGACACAGTCCCAGGCCCACCCAGGCCTCGCAGTCTTAATCCCCATTTTACAGCTGAGGGAACTGAGGCTCAGAGAAGATATGTGACTTTCCCAAGGTCACACAGCAGACAAGTGGTGGATCTGGGATTAGAACCCAGTTCCTTCTGGCTCCCAGGCCTGTGCTCTATCCACCAGGCCAAACTACTTCTCCAACTTAGACTGTGAGCCCTGTGCAGGACAGGGACTGTGTCCAAAAAAAAATTCACTTGTATCTGCCCCAGCTCTTTGAAAAGTGTTGACACATAGTAAGCGCATAACAAATACCATTTAAAAAAAATTCTGCCACAGTTTTAAGCCCCATTTGGAAACTAAAGTCTGCACTTTAGTCCCGTTTATGAACAGTTTCTCCTTTTGTTCAGATGAACAAACAAAAAGCAATTTATAGTGGAATCAAACAAAAACTATCCGGCAGGCTTCCACTACATAAAAAAATAAAATAAAAGCCAGGTACTTTGACTGTCGGCATCAGAGGCCGATAGAGTCCTGTATTTCAATGAGTGCCTTCCAGTGCTATTTTGGTCAGAGTGAAGCCTGAGGCGGGTGGGGTAAACAATAATGAAATTGGTCTTGCCGATTCTAAAATTGGGCTCTTTCCCTCTCTGACACATTCAGGTAATTTGTAAATTGGGTCAGTCTTTCTTTACAGTTAACCTATTTCTTAATTCCCACCACCCTGTCTCTCATTTTTGCTCCTATTAATAGTAATAAGTACTTCTGTGGCATTTTTCATCTTCAAAGTACTTGGCCAACAACTAACTCCCCACTCCAGTAACTACTTTTCTTTATTTCAGAAACGGAGAATCTGAATCAGAGCTGTTAACTGACTTTTCAGTGGCTCCGAGGACACCTTGGAATTAGAATTCTTCCTGTTATTAGTCAACATTTATTAAACATTTCCAATGTGTGGGATGCGGTGTCTTTAGAAAGATATGGTGCCTCCCTTCAAGAGCCTCCAAAAGAGCAAAGACACAAACAGCAATGTGCGTCTGGGTGAAAAGATTTTGGCAAATACTGTCTTAAAAAAAAGCACCAAGTTCTGTCCTTTCATCTGCTTTTTGGATTGTGGAGGAGTGAAGGAGTGGAGGAACCTGATAGGTGAAGGCAGTCAGTTTCAAGACTGTGTTTTGGCATTCATCCCTCCTCTCCATACCATCCTTCATTTGCCAACCGGTAGAAGCAGTAGTTAGAGGCGGAGACTGTTCTAGAATTTCTCCTTGGGGAAAGCAGCTTTTCCCATATGGGGGCAAGAGGCAAAATGGGAAAGCATATGTGCGTGCACGTGGGCCCCTGTGTTTACATATGACATTTAGTCACGGAGAGCATTCAAAACAGACCTGTTCATTCACGTAGTAATTAATGAAAATGTTGAGCCCTATTCAGGCAGCAGTTCTTGCAGAATCCATCCTGACCTTTAATTAAGTGGTGACGCTGAGGAAGCTATTCCAGCCATAAGAGCTGCTACCTAGGACGCAGCTCCTGGTTTAATCATTTCAAAGGCGGCCCCGCTTTACTGCTCCATAAAAATTTGCAAGTCTCATATTAAAATCTGTAATTAAATGGAACTCAGATGAATTGCTCTAGGCCTAAATGCAACGTTTCCCTTCTTTCCCTACCCTCTTCTATCTGTTTTCCGCACATCTGTTTGCATCTGGCATCTGGCGCCCTGCAAGACAGAAACCAGTTTGCAAACACTTTTGGCACGGGCGGGGGCCTGAGCCATATGAATGGATCATTTAGGAGTTAGGTTTATGTGGATTAATTTGTTGGTCACTTGTCTCTGAAAGCATCAGACCCTTCTCTAATAGCCTTGATCTAGGAAGAACCCCTGTGAGCTAGAGACACCTAAGAAAGCAGTAAGAATGTGTATATTCACTGTCGGCTCCTTTTTGAAAGGAATGAGAGACACTGCCACCAGTAAGTGACTTGAAGAAATTTATGGAGCTGGATAAACCCATATCTGGAGCCAGATTTAGCCCTGAGCCTATGCCAGCTAAATGTCAGCAGTGCAGTTTGCACATTTACCACTCTCCCCGTCAAGAAACCTAATTTCAAGGTAGGTAAATTACAATGATTCTTGTGGAAAAGCAGAATTTTGAAGTAATACTAAGAGAACATAGGAGTTAATGACATGCCTCCAACTCGTTCATTTTCTAAGATCAGAAAGCTGGCCCCCTTTATCACCTAGACTTCCAAAGAGCAGATGTCTGCACAGGCTGGATTTCTGGGGACCACTTTACCTCAAGCCCCTTGCCTGAGAACTCACTGTTGTTTGTATCAATCAATCCATCGGTTGTGTTTATTGAGTGTTTACTGTGTGTAGAGCACTGAACTCAGCACTTGGGAGAATACAGTGAAACAGAGTTGGTAGACATAGTCCCTGCCCACAAGGAGCTTATAGTCTCATAAGCTCATTATGGGCAGGGAATGTGTCAGTTTATTGTTATATCTTATTCTTCCAAGCAACTAGTACAGTGCTCTGCACACAGTAGGCGCTTAATAAATATGATTGGCTGACTGATAGTAGATAAGCATAGCAGAGAAAAAAGGCAGAAAGGGAAATTGATGTGTGAAGAGGATGTTGAATGGGTTTCAACCCTTATAAATATGGCCATTCAAGGGGTTTTGATGATCACCATGGAGCTAGGTGTTGGATCTTGTGTTTAAAATAGTTTTAAGGACCATGTATGAACCAGGCAGCTTTCAAGTGACCATGCCTCTCTTTTCAATGAGGCAATAAATAATATCCTTCCACCTGAATCGAGGGCCAGTTTAGCTGTGACCTAATAATGGCTAACAATTAGTTGATGAATCAGATATTCAGTGCCAAACATCAAGGGGGCAGGTAGCTAAGTGAGAAAGGACTGCAGAACAGGTGGATGAACTTTACCCGCTTTTCCTTTCAAACGAAACCGTTGTGGGAAACCTAAAGGAAACAATCCGGTCATGGATGTCATCCAGTGGAGTTGTTCTGTTGCAATTCCAGTTGCCACCCTTCCCCTGAACCACTCAACTTGGTCCTGGAAGGACCAGGGACAACTCCAGCTAGCCCTTAGACTGTGAGCCTCATTGATTGATTGATAGATTGATGAGGGTCAGGGACTGAAGGAGAGTCCTTGAAGTGTCAAACACGGTTCTAAGACTGGGATAGATACAAGTCAATCAGGTTGGACACAGTCCCTGTCCCACAAGGGGGCTCGAGCATCATGGCCTAGTGGCAAGAGAACAGGCTTGGGATTCAGAGGAGGTGGGTTCTTATCCCAGCTCCGCCACTTATCTGCTGTGTGACCTTGGGCAAGTCACTGTACTTGTCTGTACCTCAGTTACCTCATCTGTGAAACGGATATCAAGACTGTGAGCCCCGTGTGGGACAGGGACTGTGTCCAACCTGATTACCTTGCACCTACCCCAGAGCTTAGAACAGTGCTTGGCACATAATAAGCGCTTAACAAATACCATAATTATTAATTATTATTATTATTATTAGGTGAAGTTGTCCCAGAAGGGCTATGTTAGTTGAGTAGCTCAGGGGATGGCACCCCATCTGCAAGGGATGGGTGGTGGCTGAGATTATAATGAGGAAAAAACCAAGAAGTTACCCTCACCTTCCTTGCTCATGTCACTTAACAAATGGCGTACTTTTCGCTTTTGGGCTGTGCTATGACACATGAATCATGGGTCCGAGGTGCAGAAGAATGTTGCATGATTCAAATCCTATGGCTTCACTATAGCAAGCCACCAACTAAGCCTTTTAATAACTGCACTCTGCTCTTTTATATAGGTCCTTTCATCCACAGATCTCAAAGCACACCACAAGCATTAATTAGGCCTCTCACCATCCTAGCAAGGGGCTGGAAGTGCTGGAAGTTAAGTATCACGGAGGGGTAAGGCGAGGCCCAGAGAGAGTCAGTGACTGCTCAGTGGGGCAGTGATCCAACTGGGAAGAGAATCCAAAAATTCTGCTTGCCCACTTAGGCCCCGCCAACTGTGACCTCCCAGTGACACTTATTTTTTCAAGATTTAAAATGGAATCTGTGGCCACTGAAACAGCATAGGATGCCGGGGCGTTACCGGCAGGATGAAGTTTATGGGGAGCAAATTCAGCCCACCCCGATCCTCATGTTCCATTCCATTCAGCCAAATTCATGCGAAAATATGATTTTAAGCCCTCTTTTTTTTTGGCAGTTCTTAACCACAGCTGATTGTTCATTAAAAATGGTACTGATGTAGATGACAACTGTTTTTGTGCTCTCATTATTGCTGGGGAAAGAGAAGAAGTGGATAATCTCATTTAGGCTCTTTAGTGGACAGTGAGGAGAGACATCTTTTTCCTGGAATCTTAAAAATGAATTCTCTAACATAATTTTGGGGAACAGAATTTCAACCCTATTAAAAGGAATAGATTTTTCCAAACACAGTGAAGTCGAATTATCCAAACTCCAATCCCTAACACAAATCCCAAAGAGGTATCCAGCATATTTTTTTGAGATGTTCTACCACTCTATTTCTAGTTTTTCAGCACTCCAGGAGAACTGTGTCAGGAACGTTAAAGGGGCATGTTCGGTAGGAGCAACAGTTTCTCATCAATCAGCAGGTCCTTCCAAAAGATCCAAGAAAGCGGGGGGAGATGGGTTGGAAGAGTGAAAAAAAAAGAGAGAAAGAGGAAGAGTGTTTTCCAAAAGTAAGAGGTATGGAGTATTTGAGAAATATTCTTCTAACTTTTGAAACAGAAATAAAAGCAATGGGCAGTTTTTCGGCACCCAATGTAGTGCCTGTTTTCCCAACCTCTGACTCTACCCCCTTTGCTGATTCATTGGATTTGGACAGTTTAAATACTGGGAGGAGACCAATTTCCACCACTCATGCAGCAGTCCTGAGCCATCCCACATCATCTTCTCTGGGCTCTCTGTCCAGCAGCAAGGCACAGAGGAGCTGGTAAGTTTTGCTTTGTGAGATTAATTTACCAGCAGCAAAGTCACTCAGAGGGCACCAGTCTCTTGTTTTGGGTGAAACTTAGCAATCCACTTTATTTTAATTCCTACTCATATTTATATGCTGTTAGGAAATTCAGTTTCTATGTACCAGCTCCGTGTTTCTTATTCCACTGAGGAATTGGCCAGACGATCTTGGGATATGGAACACTCTGAGAAGAGATGGAAAAAATCAAAATGCAGTGTTAAATGACTATGTGGCATTTTGTAGCCTGAGAAAATTGTTTCCATTCTGAATTCTTTTGACCTTACAGCAAACCAGAGAAAATAATGTACTGCATACATGTCAAACAACTTGTATGGAGACTTCATTCTTTCCTTTGGTCAAAATGGAAATCTTGCGGCTTTTGCTTTTTACTAATTGACATTTTTTTATGAATTAGAGAAGAAATCACCATGGGACTATTTGGGGGAGATTTTAACACTCCAGTGGAAGGTTTTTTAAATCTCCTAATGATCGTAAATAGCATACCACCTTTTTGGGTTTTTTAAAAGCATTTCATAGTTTGCTTCAACAAGTTTTTAAAAATCAAAACTGTACACTTTTGAAACTATAACTTTTCAATGTATTTCCCATTGGGAAGGAAACAGATTTGTGGCTTAAGATTTTAGGGCAACTAACTATTGGTTAACCTTTTCTTCTAGAGCAATAACCTTCTTTATGTTTACAAGGGACTAGCCTACATTTCCTTTGAGACTAGAATTTCAGAAAGTCCATTCTTGCAAAATCCCTTTTTTTAACTTAATTTTCTTCTTCCTTGCACCATTTTGAGACTTAGTTTTACCCAGTTGTTTTCTTTTTGCTCAGTCTTTAGGAAAGATTTCTCTTTTTTCCACACTCAACATCTCAAGACCAAAGTATTGTCTTGCTGGCATTTGGGGGAATTGCTCACATTTCCAATTCTGTGTTTTGATGTTTGTATTACATTGTTTTACATTCAAATTGGAGTTATCTGTTACTGTAATCGTTAAAAATAAGAAAGGCCCTGGGCTTGTACCTGGTGTTTAGGGGTTTGGGGTCTTATTTTTAGTAATTCAGTAAATGGGAATAGTTAGATTGGGGTCATAACTGAAATTTCGAGAATCTGAAAGCCTATGTGGTTAGGATTTAAAAATAAATGTTGTACAGCATCTCACTGGACCACAAAGCATAGCTGTGTCTGATCACACCCCTTTGTGCCTTAGAACAAATAGAATTGCCCTCCATGTGCCAGGATGCCAAAAATAGAACTTGAAGTTTGAGGAAAAGAGCAGTTTAAATTTGGTTCCCAGAGATCCATGATAGCACCCCAGTCCAAATCCTCCATTTGACTACTTATGATTTTAGGCTCAATTCGGAAGTAAGTTAGTACTATTTAGCCAATCAATCAGACAATTGTATTTATTAAGTGCTTACTGTGTGCAGAGCACTGAATTAAGTGGTTGGGAGAGTACAATATAAAAGTGTTGGGGTTCTTTACCCACAGTGAACTATACATCCATGGTTACTAACATATTCTAAGTAAATGTTAACTGTGCCATGTTTACCTCAAACTGCCCTGCAGTTTGATGTGTTACTTTAATTTACACTTATATATAGATATTATCTATATTGATATTATCTTAGAATTAGAATCTTACAGTCCGATAAACTACAAGCTGGTTCTCTAGATGCTAAGCTCATTGTGGGCAGGGAACATGTCTATCAACTCTCCTAAGAGCTTAGGACAGTGCTCTGTACACAGTAAGCCCTCAATAAATATGATTTATTGAGGATAATTGTCACTTCTTCTGCTTCAGTACTTTGAATCTTTGTTAATAATTCTGGGACAGGTCTGTATGAATTTGCCGAAGTTTTTGAGTTGTACAGTTCTAGGTAGCAGTAATAGTAGTATTTAATAAGAATTTAATGTGCGCAGACCACGGTTCAAAGCACCAGGAGAAAAAAAAAAGTGGGAATTAGACACGGCCCCTGCCCCTCTGGTTGCTCACTATCTAAAGCAGCTGACTGACAGTTTTAGGTTTTTGTAGAACATTGATTCTGATGGAAACAAGAGCAGAGCTAGAAAGGGAGGGGGTAGTCTCTGTACTATGATGGAAAAGCGGAAATTGCTAGTGTAATTAAGTAGTGGAAAGGGCTAAATTGAGGAAAAAGAGGTGGCAAGAGAAAGAAGGTAAGCTTTTGCTTTCTTGATTAGCTCTGAAATAATTCATGTGGCTGTCACCGCAGATTATGATGACCACTATAAATTCTTGCAAATGAAGCCCCATCTGCTCTTCACAGGGCTTTCAGCTACTGGATTCAGAACTTGTTCTTTGATAATCTCTTTCTCGGAGGCTCAGAGGTGCTTTCTTCTGCCCTCAAACTAGGACTTTGGGGAGCAGCGGGAGGAAGTTGGCTGGGAGAGACGCATAGCATCTTTCTTCTTAATTCTTACTTAAATGGTTCTCGTTGCCTTGCCTGGAAGTCTTTATTCCCTCAGCTCCCTGGCCAAGCTAATTACACATCTGCCTAGTTTCTGCCCAGAGTCACATTTAGACAATCTGGCAACTCCTCAGGGAGTTCCAAAAAAGAGAAAGAAGCAGATGAACTGTTTTATATTATTATTATTATTTAAACTTTAAATGAAAACCTTTTGGCTTTGTTTGGTTACATAAGCTGTGGTCAGTGGTAGGAATCAGAAAATGGGACCAGGGTGTGAAAATGCCCTTCAACTCTGTGTCAGCCTCCAGCCTGGTCAGTGGGGTTATGTTCCAAGGGTGATTTTGGTTCATGTATTGAGGGGGAGTATAAGTACAGCGAATTAAATGAGAAGGATCTAGAGCTTCTCCTCTCTGAACCTAAGGATAAACATCAAGGAAACTTGTTTCACTGGAAGAAAGAACCAGGGAACAAATAAGCAGTTTGCCGGTTTCCTTGTGTGATCCTTCATCTGCTGGTTAGGTTTGGAGCCAGCTTGGACCCAAGATCCGCTGTGCATGGAAATTTCATCTGATAGCTGGCAGCCCTGGATATCTGTTAGTATTTGCTGATTTTGCACTTGAATCTCTACCCTTTGAGCATTTTATACTCACCCCCACACTCAACCTCTCAGAACTTATGTACATATTCGTAATTATTCATATTTATGTCTGTCTCCCCCTCCAGACTGTAAGCTCCTATAGGGCAGGGAATGTGTCTACCAACTCTGTTGTATTGAATTTTCCCAAGCATTCAGTACAGTGCTCTGCATACTGTAGGCACTCTATAAATACCATCGATTGATAAAATACCATTGATTGATTTGGTCATCCTATGAGCATTTGGGGGTACAGTTCTGCAGACCTGGATGTGTGCTGTTATTCATTCGTTCATTCAATTCTATCTATTGAGCACTTACTGTATGAAAAGCACTGTACCAAGCACTTGGGAGAGTACAACATACTAGCAAACTGACACATTCCTGCTCACCCAGAATCAACCAAGTCACCTCAGCCACTAGCAGTCTCCCGATCTAGACTATAAGATCGTTGTGGGCAGGGAATGTGTCTGCTATATTGTTATACTGTAACTCTTTCAAATGCTTAATAAAGTGCTCTACACACAATATGCACTCAGTAAATACCATTGATTGATTTGGTCACATTATGAGAGTTTGGGGGTACAGTTCTGCAGATCTGGATGTCTGCTTTGACCTAGAACCAACCAAGCCACCTCAACCATCAGCGGTGGCTGACAACCAGAGCCCCCTCAGGATTCCTTGGGCTCAGGTTAATATCAGTGGTATTTGTTAAGTGCTTACTGTGTGTCAAGCACTATTCCAAGCACGGGGGTAGATACAAGTTAATTAGATTGGACACAGTCCCTGTCCCATATGGGGCTCACACTCATCCCCATCTTTCAGATGAGGTAACTGAGGCACAAAGAAGAGAAATAACTTGCCCAAGGTCACACAGCTTGGTGGAGCTGAGATTAGAACCCAGGTTCTTCTGATTCCCAGGTCCAAGTTCTATCCAGATACACTCAGGAGGATTCAAAGCCCAAAGTGACCCAGCAGAGCCCAGGTTAGTCTGCTGCCCACAAAAACTCATTGGATTCAGGCAATATTAGATTCATTGTCCCTCCAGAGCGGGACATGGTGACTAAATGTCCTCAGGCCACTTGCTGCTAGATCTCGGTTGGACATTAGAGAATCACCCCGTACTCCCAAAGTGTTCAAAGCCCAGTAAAAATGATTTGGAGGTTGACACTCCTCTATTTTGATGGGTATATAATTTCAGGTTCACGGGTTGAGTGAGGCAAAGGTGTGGTAAACTAGGACACAGCGATGATGTGAGCGAGGGTTTTATGTGTATGTGTGTCTGTGATCCCACAGAGATGGATTTACAAGCTCTTCAAGTCGAGAGAAATTGGGTTCATTGTCTCATTCAGACTGACACAGAAAAGAGGCATTAAGAATGATTACTGGAAGCTTCCAGCTTAGGTGCTGGGGTGGGAAAGAGCCCTGACACACCTTATCTCCCCAGCTTCTTGTGCCCCATTTCCTTAGGACAATTTAATGAGAGCTCGGCAAATCCAAGATGATTCAGAGAGCTCTTCTCGAATGCTTTGTCTCACACTCACTGACCCTCAGAGGTCTCACTCTATTTCTCATTGTTCTTTCTGCTAGGCTCCTGTTACCACTCCTCAGTGGTCCAGAGTCTAGAGAGTCTCTGGGGTGGGATACCTGGCCGGAGGTCATTATTTGGAGGAGAGTTGGAAGTCTGAATGGTTGGGCTCCTACAGCTATCTACTTGGGTGTATGACCTTTACCTTCAAACCCTTGAATCTAGACACACTGTTGTTCTTCCAGGAGACTAGAGACTTCCCGAAGATTAGTTTCTCCTTTGTGTGTGTCTGTGGGTATGCATTTGTGGTATTTGCTAAACACTTACTGCATGTCTACAACTGTTCTATGTGGTGGGGTAGATACAAGTTAATCAGGTCAGATGCAGTCCCTGTCTCATACAGGGATAACAATCTAAATAGGAGGGAGAACAGGTACATAGTCCACATTTTACAGTAGAGGAAACTGAGGCACAGAGAAGTGAAGCGACTTTCCCAAGGTCACACCAGAGGCAAGTAATTGATCTGGGATTAGAACCCAGGTCTTCTGACTGCCAGGCTTTTGCTCTTTTCACTAGGCCTCGCAGCTCCTGTCCCCCAGGAACTCCAAATGAAAGAGGTATCTCCAGGAACCAACGGCGTTGCTTTTTAACAGGGCTAGCAATGGAATTAGAGAAAAAACTATCACTCAACCACCAACCAACAAAACCTATAACTTCACAGCTAATTACGTGTTCCTCTATGAGTCATCTGTGAGGTTCTGACTGAGGCGAACCACAGCTAGTGTGCGATGGCAAGACTTGTGTCCTGAATCAGAGGAGGCAGGGAGTTTCATTGCATCTGAAAGCACCCACCCTGAGTCCAGTGACATTCCGGTGGACAATAGGTGACCTAGTGGCTGCAAAATGAAGATACAGCTTTCCAAGAGGGAAACTGCAGCGAGTCACTGAAGTTATTGGGGACGCAGGGTTGCCGCATGAACCAGGGAGGGTATAATTACTTCGGCTTTGCAATCTTTTAAGTGGCATCTTTCGAAGCAGCCAAGCAGCACTTAAACAGCGTGTAGAATTTGGTTCCATGATGTTTAGTTCTGGGAGGGCGTCAGCCGTGCCACTGCACTCCTTGAGCTCCTACTGGAAAGAGAAAGGGGCCAAATGGTGGAGGCCAAAACCACTAAAGATTTCCCTGCAGTGCTGAAAAACACTGGTAAATGGACTTGTTCACGAGAACGCTCATTTCCTGTCTCCAGGAACTGGGATGGCTTTTGGAATTGGAACCAGTCGTTGTTGGTTTGAGTTTGATATTGGCTAGTTTTAAAAGCATTTTGAGCAGCTGTTGCAAACTGGAGCAGCTAATGAGTTGTGCTGATGGAAAACAGGAAACCGCCACATTCACTGACTTGTGGGCTCTGGAACCCAGAAATTTTTAAAAGAAAATCTGCAAATGCTTGCAATATTTGTGGAAACCGAGTGTGGTCTCTGGGCTCCATTTAGATGGCAGTTGATTAAACGCGTATGAGACTTGTAATTTCTCCTCTTAGCTATTGGCATCGGCCCCAACATACTTCAACCCTCCCACTTTCTGAGGTAAACCCAAGCATCCATTTAGGAACTGTAAACAAATAAAAAGTGTCAATGTGTGACGGACATTATGGTCCTTGGTATATGTTGGTTGTAATGATGATTGCGTCAGCAGTAGCGACGGTATAATTTTGGTAATCCGGACTAGGGGAGGTAACGACGCACAAACCTTTTAAGGAAGAATGGTTACGCACTAGTGGACACACAGGGGACACACGTGCATGTACACAGACACGCACACATCCTGACACACCAGTAGATGGGTAGATTTCTCTTCTGTCAATCATATCAATTGAGCACTTACTGTGTGCAGAGGACTGTACTGTAAGTGCCTCCACCACAACCCTCAAGATGAGCCAGTCCAAATTTCCATGGCCCAAGATGTATTTAGCTGGTTAGTATTTGTGAGCCAGTTGGGTTAAAGGCATGCCCATCAATCCATAAGAGTAGAGCAAAGGAAACTCTGCAGTTAGTAGTGGAGTTTGACTTTCCATTTTTGAATAAGCTGGGCCTCTGATCCCTCTCTTTCCTTGGAGTCATATCTTTTTCCCTCCTCCTGTTCCTCACACCTTGAACATAATTTTTAATTCTACTGTCAGAATAATAGGAGATGGATTTAAGCTGCAGTAGGAAAGATTTAGATTATACGTAAATAAGAATTTCCTGGTTGTTACACGTTAAAATGGGTTGCAGAGAGAAGGGATCCTCTTTTGCAGGACTTTTAAAACAGGAACCTCTGTGGTGAGGCTATTATTGCCCCTATTTGGAAAAAGGATGCTTCCCTAATTTGTATGTTGGCCACCAGAAGAACTCGGAATAGAATCTAGGAGTTATGGCTTTCAGTCGCCTGATCTAACCACAACAGTACTCCTTCCAGCAAAACAGGAAGTGGTGTAGACGTTTTCTTTTTACTATGGAGGATGCTTGGATAAACTATTCAGAATAAATAGCATATAAAGGGGTTAAATAAAAGAGCATATAGAAAGCGATTCAACTGAAATCATTACTCTGCAGTAGGACCGTGGATTTTGTTGAGCAGAACCCTCCAATGACTCAAACATTTGTCTGCTGTTCCAGTCTGATCTTCCTACTCCTCCCCAAGTTTCAGAACCCATTGCGGCTAGTTTCATTCCAAAGTCCTCTGAGCTCATTTTCAGGTAGAGTGAGGGGGAAAAACCCCCTCCAAAACCCCAAATCAATCCTCTGGGCTTGACCCCCGGTCCCAAATTGATGTTCTAAAAGTGGATTGCACCCCGATGATTAAGTAACGTTCTCTGTGTTTGTTTTCTCTCTGTCCCCATCAGATGCCATGGAGCTGAAGCACTATGTTTCCTTACTCGTCGGCTTACAAGCCATCGGCTTGGGGGCCGCCTATTACTGCCCAACGGAATGCACTTGCTCCAAAACTTCCCAAGTGGAATGTACTGGAGCCAGAATTATACAAGTTCCCTCCCCTCTGCCATGGAATGCCATGAGCCTGCAGATTCTCAACACGCACATCACCGAGCTAACAGAGTCCCCTTTCCTGAACATCTCGGCCCTCATCGCCCTGCGGATCGAGAAGAATGAGCTGTCGCAGATCATGCCGGGGGCCTTCCGCAACTTGGGCTCTCTGAGGTACCTCAGCCTCTCCAACAACAAGCTCCAGATGCTCCCCAACGGCCTCTTCCAAAACCTGGGGAACCTGGAGTCCCTCCTGCTCTCAAGCAACCAGCTCCTGCAGATCCACCCCACCCAGTTTTCTCATTTTAGCAACCTCAAGGAGCTCCAGCTCCATGGCAACAACCTGGAGTACATTCCCGACGGGGTCTTCGACCACTGCGGTGGGCTCACCAAGCTGAACCTGGGGAAGAACAGCCTCTCTCACCTGTCTCCCAGAGTCTTCCAGCATCTCGGCAAACTCCAGGTCCTCCGCCTGTATGAGAACAGGATCACCGAGATCCCCATGGGGATGTTCGATGGGCTGGGAGACCTCCAGGAGCTAGCGCTCCAGCAGAATCAGCTCGGGCAGCTCTCCCCCGGCCTCTTCCACAACAACCGGAACTTACAAAGGCTCTATCTGTCCAACAACCAAATCTCCTCCCTACCCCAGGGAATCTTCCTGAACCTCCCGGAGCTCAACAGGCTGACCCTCTTTGGGAACTCCCTGAAGGAGATCGGGCCGGGGGTGTTCGGGCCCATGCACAACCTCCGGGAGCTGTGGCTGTACGACAACCACATCTCGTCCATCCCGGACAACGCCTTCAGCAGCCTGTCCCAGCTGCAGGTGCTGATCCTCAGCCGGAACCAGATCAGCTTCATCTCGCCGGGGGCTTTCAACGGCCTGTCGGAGCTCCGGGAGCTCTCCCTCCACACCAACGCGCTCCAGAATCTGGATGGAGGCGTCTTCCGCATGTTGACCAACCTTCAAAACATCTCCCTGCAGAACAACAGGCTGCGGTTCCTTCCCGGGAACCTGTTTGCCAATATCAACGGCCTCTTGACCCTCCAGCTGCAGAACAACCAGTTGGAGAACCTCCCACTGGGCATGTTCGACAACCTGAGCCACCTGACTGAAATCCGGTTGTACGACAACCCCTGGAGGTGCGACTCGGGCATCATTCCTCTGAGGAACTGGCTCATGGTCAACAGGCTCAGGCTGGGGACCGAAGACCTCCCGGTCTGCTACAGCCCGGCTACGGCCAGGGGCCAGTCCATCATCATCATCAACGTGGAGATGATTGTGCCCAGCACCCCCGGCAGCACGGTCCTCACCGACACGCCCAAGTATCCCGACACAACGGCCGTCTCCTACACGACGCAGTTCACGACTGTTTCGGAGGCCGAGACGGACCTGACCACCATCTACACGACCGGGGATCGCGGGGCTTGGGGCATGACCCGGGCTCAGAGCGGGTTGGCGATTGCTGCCATCGTCATTGGGTGCATTGCCCTGGCCTGCTCCCTGGCAGCCTGTATCTGCTGCTTTTGCTGCAAGAAGAGGAGCCACGCCGTCCTGATGCAAATGAAGGGACCAAACGAATGTTAGCATGGGGAGCAGCATCCCTAGAGCTGTTCGGCCAACGGGCACCTGAAGGGAACTCAGCAATCTTCCACCCGCCTCCAGATCTTCCTCCTCCTCCTTCTCCCTCTTTCTCTCTCTCTGTCTCTCTGTCTGTCTCTCTCTCGGGCCACCTCTCAGGGCACGGAAATCCAGTGGATTGTTTTATCCTAAACCCATTCAGTCTGAGAGGCACAAAAATGAAAGGGATGGGCCGCCAAGAGTTCCCGTGATCCTCTCCTCCACACAGTAGCTCATCTGGTCACTCTTGGATCACATAGCTGGAGTTGTCAAATGGGTCAATCAAAATGACAGTTTGAATGGGGTACAGTGGAGAAGATTCATTTCCCTGATCTGCCCCCAGGCCCAACTGGGTCCTGAGTTTTTAGCTCAGAATGACTTTCCCCTCTTAATCTCTCTGTTCAGAAGGCTGGATTAAAAACCCAATACATTCGATGAAAATCCTTCTCAATCGGGGATCCCAAGTATTTCCAAGGATCTCTTAAGATTGCTGATGTCCTGAAGGGCTGCAATTTTGATGCAGTTGTCTCTCTTTGCTCCACAAAAAGCAACAGCCAGATTGACCCCTCATTATCCATGACAGAGGACTGGGTGAGTTTTCTGGTTTTAGAGAAACTGCAATCGGTGCCATCAATGGCTGAAGTATTTTTACCTCCCTCCTTCGACTTGGTCAGAATGCTGGAAAAGATTGAAAAAATGAAATGTGGCTCCTGGAGACAAAACAATTGCCAATTTTCCTTTTCTAATTTGCAACTGGAAAAGAAAAAATAAAACAGTGAAACTTTCCCCCCCTCTTTATTTTTGTCCCATTTAAATCCATTTATTCTGTTCAACTGAGAATTTAAGTTGGTGCTCAAGGGTCTTTCATCCTAACCCAGGACTATTGTTTCTGGATGCCGGGGTACTCACAGATGGTGGTGCGTGCAGTGTGAACGGATGATTCATCGTGGAAAGAACTGGCTTCATTTCAGTAAGAACTTTTCCTGCACATGCCTCTCATCTGCTACATATAGACTCAGCTCCAGTAGTCGGGTGTTCAGGTAGTGACACAGTGAAACATCTGGCCTGGTTAACCAGCTTTCTTCTTTAGAAACCCAGTGGCAGCAAGGGCAGGAATGGAGAGAAATACTATTTACTTGCTTTTTATCATGCAGTCTGCTCCCTTTTCCTCTCTCACCTGTTTCTCCTTTGAAATGGTTTTCCTTCTATGGATATGGCATGTAGGTATTTCTTATATCTTATTGTTGGAGAGTCAAATAGTACAGCGTTGGGAATCTTGACTAGTCAAGCTGAAGACCTCTGAGCAAACCTGTTAATGAGGCGAAAACTGCTCTTCCGAACCACTTCTTCTCCCACTGGGGTCATCATCTCCAGAGGTGAAAGATGTGGATTTTGGGGTGTCAGAATGCACCTCTGGAATTTCCTCAACTTCCTCTGTAGTTTCCTGGGTTCTGATCCTCAAGTGCTCAATCAGTCCAAGACTTTTTGCTGATTGAGAAACACACATGCTCAGACACAGACACACACACACACACACACACACACACACACACACACACAAAACACACAGACACACACTCACAAGTGTTATAGTGGAAGGTTAGTTGAATCTTGGTGTGAAGACAACCAAATGACCTAACATTTGGCGGACGGCTGAGCTAGAGTTCAGATCTATTTTTATCTAGTAACAGATGGTTTAGCCCTTATTTCATTTTGCCAAACCTTAACAACGTCATATTTGCCAAAGACTTTCCAGTCATTAATTACCAGTTATGAATGATTCCCTCTCCCCATGAGGTATTAATATTACTGTGGGATCCAATTTGGTATTAGACTGTGTTTCAAAGCCAGATTCCAGCTCTAGAAAATATCTGGGCCTTGGAAGCAAACCCAAGAAGGTAGCTTTGGAATGGGTGCTGAAAGTGATATTTTGGCTTGGTTCACTTTCTTTTTTGAGGAGTGGGGGAAAATTTGATAGACACTTTCTCAAATAAAAGCCATCGATGGCTGGAAAACCAGGACCAAAGACTCACAGGTATTTCCAGAGGGTCTGAATGGTACAATTGGTTTACTTTGTCAATTATTACAACCGGCAGCAAATAAATTTATTTGTGTATTGAGAGTGAAGAAGAGAAAATACCTCAACCTCATCAGTTTATCCTTGTACTTTGTACAGTACAGGTTAAAGATAAAATCCCTGCCCTCAGGGAGCTTACATTCTAAATGGAGGAGGCAGACAAAATTATAGACAGCTTTCAGGAAAAAAAATAATGAAAAGAGGGACAATTATATAAAGTAGTGCCTGAATAGTCAAGTACATAAATTGAAAGGATATGAATGTCTACAACTGTGTCATGTTTTTCATAAGATAAGGAAAAAAGCAGCATGACATAATGGCTAGAGCATGTCCTGGGAGTCAGAAGGTCATGGTTCTATCCCTGGCTGTGCCATTGGTCTGCTATGTCACCTTGGGCAAGTCACTTCACTTCTCTGAGCCTTGGTTACCTCATCTGTAAAATGGGGATTGTGACTGGAGCCCCACATGGGACAGCGATGGTGTCCAACCCGATTTGCTTGTATCTACCCCAGCACTTAGTACAGTGCATGGCACATAAGTAAGTGCTTAACAAATACCATCATTATTATTATTAAGAAATATATGAAAACAAAATGCTATAATATTAATTATGTTATTTAATAATAATAATAATAATGGCATTTGTTAAACGCTTACTATGTGCAGAGCACTGTTCTAAGCGCTGGGGAGGTTACAAGGTGATCAAGTTGTCCCACGTGGGGCTCACAGTCTTAACCCCCATTTTACAGATGAGGGAGCTGAGGCTCAGAGAAGCTAAGTGACTTTCCCAAGGTCACACAGCAGACATGTGGGGGAGCGGGGATTCGAACCCATGACCTCTGACTCCAAAGCCCGGGCTCTTTCCACTGGGCCATGCCACTTCTCACTATCCTAGGGTCAGATACAAAGAGGAACAAGGAGAAAATCCCAAAGGGACAACTGGGTAGCTATGACTCTAGCGTTCGGAGGGAAACCCCACCGGCCACTTACTTCTGTCAGAAAACACCATTGAGAGAAGCCGATAACACCAGCACTTTAGGTGGCACAGACTTTGAGACAGTGAATTTTCCCTCCACGTAACTTTATAATCCCAAATGGGCAGGTGAAAAGGTTTTCAAGAGTCTATTTCACAGCAGATTTGCCTTTGTTCCCTTCTCCCTGCACTACCTCAAGTGAAATGGAAAGAGCTAGTAGGTCTTCTGATCTAACCCCTTCCCCTACAAACGAGGTGGTTCTCTTCAGAACTCTCTGCAACCTCACTCAACGGATGGGGCTTCCAAAAAAAAAAAAACAGACACCAGTGACTTGTTAATTTAGCTCTGGAAACCACCCGGCTCTCACTCGTGCCTGGCTGGGGAAAGAAAGTCTCTCTGTGCATTGGCAACAAATGCCAAGATATCAGAGGGAGCTTTATTGTATTGGGTTCAGCTTTGCTTGACTACATTTATTTGAATCTATAATCTAGGAAAAACCACTAACAGAATTGAAAAGCAGGAGGAAAAGCAACATTTATGCAAACAAATGCAGTCAGGCTTCATCAAAATCCTAAATTGTAAAAAGGTGGATTGAAGGGGAGTGGAAGGAAGCCTGTTGCCAATCATCCTTCTTTTTACTAAATATTTCCACCGTGTCACTCCATTTTTCCTGAAATTGAATCGTGACTAAGCAAGCAATCGCTTTGTGGGTGTTGGAGTCAAGTGATCTCTCGCTAGTTATTCTTAATGATAAGGCAATAATCATTAGTATTTTAGGTATATTTTAAATGCATTCTGGTCTTGGAGATTTTCTTAGCATTTCATCTCATCATATGCTTCATTAAACATTCAAAAAGCAGAGTCATATCTTGGTTGCTTTATTCAATGTCTTTACACATAATTTCACTTTAAATTACATGTGCACAATGGTTTGTACATAGATGATTTAAAAGAGCATCTATTCTATATGTTAAAACTGAATAATCCTTTTCCTGGAAAGAGTCTGGTGAAGTGTAAATATTAACCTTTATTGGAATAAAGACTACAAAGAGGCTGTCTATTTATTCTCAAAATTGCTGGTTACTTAAAAAATACAAATAATTTTTATAAACAGCTTTTGAGGTGCATACAAGGCACCGAAAGTATTAGCATGATGCTAAATATAGAGAGGCCTTTTCGTTTTTAAGTATCTCATTTGCATCTGATCCATATCATTCCTGATCCAAACTCCTTCTGTGAATTTGTATCGCAGATTTTATTTTTCCAAAGTTTTTTAAATCAATTATCTCACCTCCCCCTCTAGACTGTAAACTCATTATGGGTAGGAAACTTGTCCGCTAATTCCGCGGTATTGTATTCTCCCAAGCACTATGTACAGTGCTCTGCACATGGTAAGCGTTCAATAAATACCATTGATTGATATTTTACCACACTCCTATGAGGTAGGGAGAAGCAGATAGTATCACCATTTTTCAGATGAAAGATCTGCAGCCCTGAGACATTAAATGACTAGCCCAAGGTCACAGAGCTGCAGGTCATGGGCAGAGCTGGATAAAAACCAAGATCTCCTATGCACCTTCCTTGAACTCTCTCCGCCTCAATCAATCGATCAATCATTGGTATTTATTGAGTGCTTACTGTGTGCGGGACACTGTACTAAGTGCTTGGGTGAGTAAAGTATGACAAAGTTGGAAAACATGTTCCCTGACCATTACGAGCTTAAGTTCTAGAGGTCTCCACCTGGTCCAGCTTTGGAAAAGTCGATTGGAAGGGATTGCATCAGTCGGTCATATTTATCGAGTACACACTGTGTCCAGAACTCTGTACTAAGTGCTTAGGAGAGTACAATATAACAGTGTTGATAGACACGTTCCCTGCCCCCAACAAGCTTGCAGTCTAGAGGACGAGCTTTGGGCTTAAAACCAAACGGACATCTCTTTAGAAGGATGTTTCCTCCCTATTTCCCAATCATTCTCCGGAATTTCCAGGACATTGACTCTCCCTGGGGTCTTCTTTCTCTGGGAATGCAATAATGCAGAACAGCCCCCTGTCTCCCTACTTCAAACTTACATTTTCCGCTTAGTATCAGACTCTTAAGAGTCCCATTGCTTTGTGTTGCCATTAGAGTTTTGTGAGCCCCTGCAGTTCCATGGAGAATGTGAACCCTTGAAGGAAATGACCATTTGCTCGGCCAATCTCCTGAGGTAAAATGAAGGGCAAATATATAATTAATAAATTTGAACACTTAATATTTGGCCTGTCATTTTTATTAGAAATCATCA
Organism: Tachyglossus aculeatus; assembly: GCF_015852505.1. NCBI lineage: Eukaryota > Metazoa > Chordata > Mammalia > Monotremata > Tachyglossidae > Tachyglossus > Tachyglossus aculeatus. Next base: position 38,929,018 of record NC_052072.1, read on the forward strand.
TGAAGGAGGAATTCTCTCAGTGCATTCACAATGTGCAATGTTCCGAGATTTCTTTCCTATTTCTGGTTCTGCCAAGAAGAGGGAAGTCCCACTCTGTCTTCAATCCTCCCAAAGAAAAAGTGGAAAAATTCCCAGGGGAACTTGACTGTACTTGGTGCTGTGCTTTTTATGTTACAAAGCATCCCATAATCTGATTCCTTTAGGTCTGTTGGTTTGCAGATGGATTTCATGATGAGATTTTGTAAAAAGCTGTGGGTAGAATTTCAAAGTAGCAAGAATGCCTCTGCCATAAAAAGTTAGGCCTTTTTGAAGCTGCCTCTGCTTTTCACAGTTCATATCTTCTCTATGCCATGTTGTTTAGGCAAAGTAACTACAAGCAAAGTTTAAGGAAAGTGCCTGAACCACATCATGCTTATAACGAATCGATCAATAAATGGTATTTATTGAGCATTTACCGTGCACAGAGCATTGTGCTACACACTTGGGAGAGTATAATACAATTAATTTGGTAGGCATGTTCCCTGCCCACAAGAAGATGCTTCATGGTTGATTGTGTATGTGTTATGGGATGTTAGGGGAATATGGTGGATTTTAAAGTCTTGTAGTAAAAGTTCTATTTTATCAGACATCACATTGTGCCACACTTGGTAGCTAAAAAAACCCAAAACCCGAATCCAGCCCACATTAGCGATTTCTATAATGTGGGCAAGTTAGAAATCTAGCTAACTTGATTTAGCTAGATTTCTATAGCTTCCTGGTATCCCACATGAATGGAGAATAAAAATGGGAGACGGGCGGCAACAGCAGCTATTGTCTTTTATGTTCATTCAGTCATTCATTCAATCATATTTATTGAGCGCTTACTGTGTGCAGAGCACTGTACTAAGCTCTTGGGAAGTACAAGTTGGCGACATATAGAGACGGTGGCTATTGGTGCTAAAATCTTATTTTTGTTCCCAACTTTTCTGCCCTTCCCCATCCCCATTTCAATCTTCCTCTTCCTACAGAAGTTCCACAGTAGCCACGAAGCTGCAGGAAGCCAGAGTCTCTCTGCTCCCAGCCATCAGCCCTTTGTTAAATTCGCAGAGCTCACCAGATTAGATGGCACTCTGGACTGCCTCATCCAAAGAAAGTAAGAATGATGAACATTCATTTCTAGAAAATAAATATATGCAGGCATTTCAATTTTGTAGTGTCCTTCTCACATTTTAAGTTGGTTTGATAGTCATATACTGCATGACTTGCATAGTCTGACTGCAGATCAGTGACAGATTATAAATACTAATACTACTAATAATAATGGTATTTGTTAAGTGCTCACTATATGACAAGCACCGAACTAAGCTCTGGGGTCGATACAAGATAAGCAGGACCCACATGGGGCTCACAGTCTAAGTAGGAGGAGGAGCAGGAATTGAATCCCCATTTTGCAGATGAGGGAGCTGAGGCCCAGAGAAGTTAAATGACTTGCCCAAGGTCACACAGCAGACAGGTGATGGAGCTGGGATTAGAACCCAGGTCCTCTGTCTTCAAGGCCTGTGCTCTATCCATTGGGCCATGCTGCTTCCTATATATTGTACAAATGCATAAGTGTATGCACATATAAGCATATACACATACACACTGTTCTTTGTGTTCTAACAATGAATTTCATTTGTTTTTAGGGTGGCCCTAAAACAGCCTTTTCCATAGTGTTCCCATATCATAAAAGGGCTCCTTTTTTAACCCTTTGCGTTCCCAATCTGGATGAGCAATGCCTTCCTAAAGAGAGCTCATTTTCTGGCTTAGTCAATCAATCAATCATTAGCATTTATTGAGTGCTTACTGTATGCAAAACACTGTACTAAGCACTTGGGAGAGTATAATACAACAGAGCTGGTAGACATGTTCCCTGCCCACAGTGAGCTTACGGTCTAGAGGGGGAGACAGATGTTAATGTAAGTAGTCATCACCAGGAGGTGTTTCTGTCTCTTTATCCATCTAGAAATTAAAAAGAAAGAAACTAGACTGTCTACTTCGGTATTTTAGTTTAGTTTAGGGTTAGAGTGGGGATGTGACCAGATTTATATGTTGCCAACTTATACTTCCCAAGCGCTTAGTACAGTGCTCTGCACACAGTAAGCGCTCAATAAATACGATTGATGATGATTTATTCTACCACCGAGCAGGGTATGAGCTGGATTTGTTTGACCAGAGCTAATGATGAGTTTTGTTGAGCTATTCACACTCTCGTCTTATCCCCATGTAGCCAATGGCATGTGTGGCAAGATGCAGCCCTAGATTTGACACAGGAAATCTGTGAATCCGCCTCAGGAACAAAGAGTTAGCACATATGAAATGAAAACCCCATTTCTATTCAGTATAACGTAACACAAAGATTTCTACATCTGCCCTTCCACCCACTCTAACTAATTTAAAGCAGGGCTTCAGTTACCCATTTTATTATTCACCTGCTTGGCATCAGGGCCAGACTAATTGCTTTTTCATGAGATAATAATAATGATGATAATAATAATAATGGTGGTCTTTGTTAAGTGCACACTATGTACCAAACACTGTTCTAAGCACTGGAGTAGCTACGGGTAATTAGGTTGGATACGGTCCCTGTTCCACATGGGGCTCACAGTCTTAATCCCCATTTTACTAACAAAGTAACTGAGGCACAGAGAAGTTAGGTGACTTGCCCCAGGTCACACAGCAGACAAGGGGCAGAGCCAGGATTAGAACCCAGGACCTTCCCATGTGTCCAGGGACTGTGTTCCAGACTGAAGCGGAGTGGCCTAGTGCAGAGAGCATGGGCCTGAGAGTTACAAGGTCAAGAGTTGGAATTCTGGCCTTGTCATTTGTCTGCTGTGTCACCTTGGTCAAGTCACTTCACTTCTCTGGGCATCAGTTACCTCATCTGTAATATGGGGATTAAAATGGTGGGCCCCATGTGAGACAGGGACTGAGACCAACCTGATTTGCTTGTATTCCCCCACAAGGCTCAGTACGGTGCCTGGCACATAGTAAGCACTTAACAAATGCCACAATTACTATTATTGATTATCTTGATTCTATTCCAGCACTTAGTATGCTTAGTAAGAACTTAACAAACACCATTGTTGTTATTATTATTATTATTGTTGTTTGTTGTTGTTATTTTGCTTAGTCTTAGCCACGGAGAGGGCCAGAGTTGTGGCACAGCAAAGCCTGATGATGACAAGGAAGTGTCTTTTCAGTGATCTCTCCAACACTGGCCTAGTTTGAAAAGGCAAAGCATTATTATAAACATAATATTTAGCTGTGTTTCTGTGGTGCTTTAGGCTTATTATCTAATTGGTTGTTCTATCACAACCACGAGGTGAACATGCAAATTTAATTATTCCCACTTTAAAGGGAAGAAAGTAAAATAATCCAGATTACAAAATGACTGTGTCGGCCTTAGACAGCTATGTGTTTGGAAGTGGATGTTTTTAGTGCAGATTCCTTATATGGTCTTTATTAGTTCAGGGTAAAACCTCAAGCTCAGCGCCAAGCCAATGATTGTGGGAGAGTCCCGGATAGAGAGAGAGGACTCTTCTGAAGTCACAAATACCTTGTTTTCCCCCACCCCCTCCGTCCAGCCCCAACCCACTTCCAGCATAGTTTGACTAGTATTCAAGCACTCAGCCATGCCAGATGCATTAACAGCCAACACTGGTGGCCGGTTGCCTAGCTTGCCTCTGGATTGCAGTTTGGGGTCTTTTTTTAAAAAAAAAAAAATCAATTTTTAAGTGCTTACTATGTAGCAAGCACTGTACTTAGCAATGGGGTTGACGCAGGCTACTCAGGTTGGACACTGTCTCTGTCCCATAGGGAGCTCACAGTCTAAGTAGGAGGAACAGGTTTTAATTCCCATTTTACAGATGAGAAAACTGAGGCCCAGAGGTGTTAAGTGACTCACCCAAGTGGTGACAAGTGGTGGAGCTGGGATTAAAACTCAGATCCAAAGCTTGCGCTCTTTCCATTAGGCCACACTGCTTCCCTGTGGAGGAGAAGCTGGGGAAATGTTTTGTGTGAGAGAAAGAGAGAGAGAGAGAGAGACAGAGACAGAGACAGAGAGAAGTCTTTTGTGTGTATGTGTGTCTATATCTCTGCCCTTCCTCTTGTCTCCCTCTCTTTCTCTTTCTCTTCTTTCCTTTATTTTTTGCCTTTATCAATATACCAGTGGAATTTATTGAGCACTTACTGTGTGCAAAGCACTGCACTTTCCTGCCCTCGAGTAGCTTGTAGTCTACAGGGAGACTTTCTTTTTCTCTGTCTTCCTCTCTGTCTTCCTTTCCCTCTTCTACACCATGTGTGTATTGCTATTTTTCTGTTTTTCCTATTTTTATCCTGGAGGCTGTAGTCCATAAAAGCCATGTCCCTGTCCCACTTTACACATTTGTTCACCATCCCTTAAAGCATGAGATCATCTCAAAGCACTAGTTAGTAATTGCTTACTAAGGGCCAAACCACTTGGTAATCATTGGGGTCGATACAAGCGAAGACCACAGTCCCTGTCCAAGATCATTGTCATCATCATCAATGATAATAATAATAATAATAATAATAATAATAATAATAATAATGATGGCATTTATTAAGCACTTACTATGTGCAAAGCACTGTTCTAAGCGCTGGAGTGGTTACAAGGTGATCAGGTTGTCCCACGTGGGGCTCACAGTCTTCATCCCCATTTTACAGATGAGGGAACTGAGGCACAGAGAAGTGAAGTGACTTGCCCAAAGTCACCCAGTTGACAATTGGCGGAGCCAGGATTTGAACCCGTGACCTCTGACTCCAAAGCCCGTGCTCTTTCCATTGAGCCACGCACTGGGGTGATATTTATTGAGCGCCCTCACACCGGGCTTATCACAATCTAAGAAATAGAAAAGCAGGTTATCTTATTCCCATTTTACAGATAAGGAAAGTGAGGTACAGAGATTGCTCAGCAATTTGCCCTAGGCCATCAGCAGGTCAGTGGTAAAGTAATAATATTAATAATGATGGCATTTGTTAAGTGCTTACTATGTGCAAAGCACTATTCTAAACACTGGGGAGGTTACAAGGTGATCAGGTTGTCCCACAGGAGGCTCACAGTTTTAATCCCCGTCTTCCAGATGAGGTAACTGAGGCCCAGAGAAGTTAAGTGACTTGCCCAAAGTCACACAGCTGATAGTTGGCGGAGCTGGGATTTGAACCCATGACCTCTGACTCCAAAGCCTGTGCTCTTTCCACTGAGCCACGCTGCAGATTTCTTGGCTCCCAGCACCAAACCCTTACCATAGGCCTCTAGACTGTAAGCTCATTGTGGTGGGCTGGGAATGTCTCTGTTATAATGTTCTATTGTTCTTTCTCAAGTGTTTAGTACAGTGCTCTGCACACAGTAAAAACTCCATAAATACGACGGACTGAGTATGACTTCTGTCTCCTTATTACGAAGCTTCTGTCAGAGCATGCTGGCACGCGTGTGGTGTCTGTAGGCGGAGGGTGAAGGCTGAAAAGTTTTCTATCCACTGGCACCCCGCCCCAAATGTCTGTCCTCTCAGCTCCGGCAGCCAGTGATCTTGGGGAGAGCGCCAAGGACATAGGTGAGTGTTGTCAGAAGAGGAAATCATTTACTTTGCTCAGGGAAAGCTGCTAGGTCAGGGGCCTTGAGCTGCTTCTGCTGACAAACATTGGCGTTTGAGGGGGTCTCGCACGTTCTGGGAAGCTCCATCTGCTTGGCCTGGGTCATTCCTACCGGGTAGGTCTCTGCCATTTCACTCTTTCCCCTCTGGCTTCAGAAGGAAGCTCGGTCACTTCAAGGAGGTAGGTAACTGCCAGCTGAATGCCATTTAATGAGAAGCAGCATGGCTCAGTGGAAAGAGCCCGGGCTTTGGAGTCAGAGGTCATGGGTCCGAATCCCGACTCCGCCACATGTCTGCTGTGTGACCTTGGGCAAGTCACTTAATTTCTCTGAGCCTCAGTTACCTCACCTGTAAAATGGGGATTAAGCTGTGAGCCCCACGTGGGACAACTTGTTCACCTTGTATCCCCCCCAGCGCTCAGAACAATGCTCTGCACATAGTCTTTTAGACTGTGAGCCCACTGTTGGGTAGGGACTGTCTCTATATGTTGCCAATTTGTACTTCCCAAGCGCTTAGTACAGTGCTCTGCACATAGTAAGCGCTCAATAAATACGATTGATGATGATGATGATAGTAAGTGCTTAAATGCCATTATTATTATTATTATTTAATGGGCCTGCTGCTGGCGACCTCTTGCCTGTGTTTATTGGTTCTCTCTGCTTGTCAATTGGGTAAAGCCCTTCACAGACCCAATTTTAAATAATCTCAGTTCATTGATTCAATCATACTTATGGAGTGCTTACTTTGTGTAGAGCGCTGTACTAAGCGCTTGGAAGAGTACAATATAACAATAAACAGACATATTCCCTGCCCACAATGAGCTTACAGTCTAGAGGGGGAGTCAGACATAAATAGAAGTAAATAAATTACAGATATGGATGTAAGTGCTGTGGGGCTGAGAGAGGGAATGAATAAAGGGAACAAGTCAGTCTTGCTTCTTTGCTTGCTCTCAGTCTTATTGTTATGCTGCTTCTTTCTTTGAGGAATTCAGAACATTTTGGACATATTCATTCACTCAGTGATTCCATGTTTAGTTTGGTGCAAGAGCAGGAAGGTAAAGAGCATCTAATCCAGTTCAGGAACTGAGAAGAGTTGCCAGTCTAATTCTCCCTGTGTATTTTTTCCCAGGGCTTATTACAGTGCTTTGCACACAGTACACACTTAATAAAGGCTATTACTATTAGCACTACCACAAACCAGAGACGATGAGTTAATAGAGAAATTGAGTAAGCACCATCGAGCTGCTCCCATTATGAGCCGAATGTTTGGAAATGTGGATGTTGGCACCAGAGCAACAGCAATTTAAGAAAAAAAAAAACACATTCATTTGTAGTTAGCAAAAAAAAGATTCAATTTTCTGAAAACAGGGAACATTTTGTGGGCTTGTCTCAAAAGTTTTTGCTGGGTTCTGCAAAAATGCACAAAACGGCCATCCAAATGAGTCAGCTACATTTCCATTGTTACATTGAAGGATTTGCTTTTACCAGAAGGACCCTCTATTTACCTAGACGCACTTGCCTTTTTGACCATACCTAACTCTCTAGATTAACCCTAGGAGGAAAAGCTTTTAGAACACATTCTGAGAGACTCTCTCAGACATGGAAAACCACTGCGCTTCACTGCTAAATTGGAAAAGGATATGTTTCTCCTCAACAGGAGGAGAAGCACAAGATAAACAGGCTGTAGGCCAAACTGCCCTTCCCTAAGGGGTGGTCTGGGTGAGCTCATAGGTTTTTCCATCTCTAAACTCTATGATTCTATGTTTTCACGCAGTCCCAAGTCATAAAACTCATCACATTCTCCATCAGAGGCTGGCATAACCCTCGGGCTGTTGTGGCTCACCCTAGAATTATCCCTTCCCTTCCTCTATACCAAATCAGGCAGGTTAAATGCCTGAAGACTCAGTCATTTTGACTCGTTGATTTCCAAAGCTACCAAATCCCTGTTGCTCTAGGTATACGTATGGACATCTTTAGGACTGTTAGCTTTTTCCGAAGTCTGCATACTGAGGGTGAACAGATAGAATGTGGATTTCGTAGAAACTACAGGCTAACTAAAAGCGGGAAAGAAAAACAGTGGTCTGCTTGGAAGATGAGATTCAGAATCACCCAAAAGGTTCCTGGTTGGTTCTTTAAAGTCAGCCACACTTAGCCTGGTCTTGTCGATCCTGGAATGATTTCTTGGAAGTTCATCCCTGTGTCTGTAACTGAGGGAAGCAGCATAGCCTAGTGGATAGAGTACAGACTTGGGAGTGAGAAGGACCTGGGTTCTAATCCCAGCTGTGCCGTTTATCTGCTGAGTGACCTTGGGGAAGTCACTTGACTTCTCTGTGCTTAGTTACCTCATCTGGAAAATGGGGATTACGACTGTGATCCCCATGTGGGGCACGGACTGGGCCCAACTCGATTACCTTCTATCTACTCCAGTGCTTAGAACAGTGCCTGACAAATAGTAAGCACTTAACATTACCATGAAAAAAAATATGGCTGTAGAGTCCAGAAAGTGGGAGCACATCGATGCTGTATTGCCAAAGGCTGTGTGTGTGGCTCAAGAAGGATTGGGTAGAGCAATAGCTTGGTACCTCTTGTGATAATAATAATAATAATAATAATAATAACAACAATAATAATAATAACTATGGTGTTTCTTAAACCCTTATTATGTGCCAAGCATTGGACCAAGTGCTGGGGTAGTTAAAAGATAGTTAAGTCAAAGTACCTGTCCCACATGGGGCTCACAGTCTAAATAACAGGAAGAACCGGTTTACAAGGGATGCAACTGAGGCCCAGACAAGTTAAGACATTGCCCAAGGTCACAAAGCAGAAAAGTGATAGAGACAGGATTAAAACCCAGATCCTCTGATTCTCAGGCCTGAGCCCTATCCACTAGGTTATGCTTCTTATGTGCTTTGGACCTTGAGACTGGGACCTGTCCGAGAGTGAGCCCACTATTGGGTAGGGACCGTCTCTATATGTTGCCAACTTGTACTTCCCAAGCGCTTAGTGCAGTGCTCTGCACACAGTAAGCGCTCAATAAACATGATTCATTGATTGATATTGAGGGAAATGATGATTAGCCATCACCTGCCTGTTTCTTTCCCTGATGTTTCAGTTACTCCTTTAAGTTTGCGTAGGGATCCAGAGCAGCTGTGCTCACCAGCCCTGGGTCCTGGGGGTCTTGTTCTCGTGGTTGATCCTGAGGGTCTTGCGCAGCCCATGGAACTTGAACCTAACCCCTCCCAGAGAAGCAGCGTGGCTCAGTGGAAAGAACACGGGCTTTGGAATCAGAGGTCATGGGTTCAAATTCCGGCTCCACCAATTGTCAGCTGTGTGACTTTGGGCAAGTCACTTAACTTCTCTGGGCCTCAGTTCCCTCATTTGGAAAATGGGGATTAAGACTGTGAGCCCCCTATGGGACAACCTGATCACCTTGTAACTTCCCCAGTGCTTAGAACAGTGCTTTGCACATAGTAAGCACTTAATAAATGCCATCATTATTATTACTGTTACTTTCCAAATGCAAAAAGCCTTTTGGAGAATTCCTTCCAGGTCAAATCCAATAGCTTTGGGGAAAACTATATTCCTTTCTGCCACGCTTTCCCTCCTCCCAGAGGCATGGTCTAGTGGCGAGAGCTTGGGCCTGGGAGTCAGAGGACCTGGGTTCTAATCCTGGCTCTGCCAGTTCCTTGCTGTGTGACCTTGGGCAAGTCCCTAACCTCCCTGTACCTCAGTTTTCTCAACTGTAAAATGAGGATTAAATCTCTCCTACTTAGACTTTGAACCACATGTGGTTCAAGGACTGTGACCAATCTGATAAACTTGTACCTACCCAAATGTATCTGGCCAAATGTCTGAAGCAGATCCTGATCTAGAAATCCCCAATCCTAGGAGCATCCCTAGTGGGTGCCTGCTTCCAAAAGGGAGGCCTTGAGTTGATTGTCCTGATCTCATCTATCTCAGCGCCGAACCCTTTTCCCACATCCTCCTCCTTGCCAGGAACTCCCACTCCTTTCATATGCTCTGGACCACCACTCTCTCCTCCTTCAAAGCATTATTAAGGTGACATCTCCTCCAAGAGACCTTCCCCAGTGAAGCCCTCCTTTCCCCGGCTCACTCTCCCTTCAGCTTCATCTATGCACTTGGATCTGCGACCTTTGGACATTTGATAGTTGCCCCACCCCCAACCCTGCAGAACTTATTAACACATCTTTAGATTATATATTGTGAATTATTGATTCATATTAATGTCTGTCTCCCCTCTAGACTGTAGGTTTGTTATGGGCAGAGACCGTGCCTGCTGACTCTATTGTATTGTACTCTCCTAAGCGCTTAGTACAATGCTCTGCACATAGTAAATGTGCAATAAATACCATTGATTGATTGAGTGTCAGGGCTGGGTTGCCATGTGGCCCTTTAAGAGTGAGAACTGTCACCCCCCACTCCATGCAGAGACTGGGTTGGGTTTGAGGGGTGGGAATTTTTATAGGTCAATGGTAGAATCCTTGTTGTTGCTTGCCTGATCCCGGGAGAAAAGGTGTCCCAATGAGGGGCTAAATAAGCCTTAGAATGTGTAACTGAAAGAGATGTGAAATGCACGAAAAAGGATGCTGATCAATAAGATCTTCCCATTCCCAGGTTTTCCCTGAGTTCTCTTCCACAAAGGACAATAAACCCTTCCTGCTTACCCTCAGATAGCCAGGTGATTCCTGACCTTTTTGACTGACATTTTTGACTGGGAACCATGTTTAAAACTGTAAGCAACTGGAGAGTCAGCCATGATACACTCCTTTTTAATCTGGCCTCTTCATAGCCATGACATGACAATTTTCTGTCTGAAATAGAGCTTCGACTGATTTCCAAGCTCTACAGTAGCTCTATCTTTCCTTCCCATTCTTTTCTCCTGCTCATAGTAGCTCATGCTCTTTGGTCCTCCCAAGTTAAACTCCAAACTTTCTGTAACCCCCTCCTCCTCCTCCTCAAGTCCATCAAACCATGTCCCTTCCCATCTTTGAATCCCTCCTGAGAAAGTTACCTTCTCCCAGAAACATTGTCTGATTCATCTTCCACCTTACCAGTCACGTCCTTCCATCAGTTTTGACTCTAGACTGTAAGCTCCTTGTGGGCAGGGATGGCACCTACCAAATCTATTGTGTTGTATTTTCACAAGTGCTTAGTGCAATGCTGAACACTCATTAAGTGCTCATTAAATATCACTGATTGATCGATGGATCAGTCTCCTCTTTAGGTCTATGAATACATATCCATTTATTTACTCATTTATTTGCCCATTTTTTGTTTACTTCGTTGCTCCTAGCTGAATCTCTTTTCCTTTGAATTGGTTGTAAGATGCTTTGTCTATCTTCTAATTATTATCATTCGCACCTGAAAAGTTTCCAGTACTCTACCAGTCTCGGCTATGGGAGGGAAAGTCAAGCAGAGGCATACCCATTCCATTCCTAGCTGGGGCAGTGGGTAGCAAGTGGAAGGCAACCTGCTACAATCAAAACTCACCTGTGCTGGGGAACAGTGGCATGAGAGAAAATTGAGGAGTTGAGGGCAGAGACACAAGTTTACTGCACAGAAGGAGGCAACAGTAAACCACTTCCATATTTTTATCAAGAAAACTCTATGGAAACACTACCAGAATGACTGCAGGTGGAGGTGGGGTGTTCTGGGAGAGTTGTGTCCGTGGAGTCGCTTTGGGTCGGAAGTGATTTGACAGCATAAGACAAGGCAATTTACTAAGCACGTACTATGTGTTAAGCACTGATGTAGATACAAGTAAATTAAGTCAGGCACTGTCCCTGTCCTATGAGGGACAGTCTAAGTAGAAGGGGAAATAGGCTAATACCTCCTCTACTTCTATTTCTGTTGTATACTCCCAAGCGTGGAGTACAATGCTCTGCCAAAAAGTAGGTGCCCAACACATACACACATACACACACCTTCCAGAATGATATTTGTTTTAAACACACTCATGAGAGTGATTAGAAATGAGAAAAAAAGACCAAGAGCAAAAGAGGCAGCTATCTCAGGGTGCCTGATCAGATGGGGAGGCAGAAGGGGGTGGCAGTTGGGCTGAAGGTTAGTAGCAATTGAAGACCTGAAGACTCTGCCTGGGTCAGAGGAGGTGTCTATCTTAATAGGGACTTGGGAGGGGAATGGTCCTGTTGACTCTGAAATAACACTTTAAGTTTGGGGGGGGGTTCAGGCAGACTGGGGAGGACATCTATAGGGCCTGATTACATGATGCTGTAGACCTGGGATAACGTCCAGAGCATCATAGGTGTCGGGGACCATTTTTTTTTAATCATGGCTCAGAGTGGCCAAATGCGGTAGCTTATCCTCATTTTGGGGAGGTTGCCAAGGGTGTAGTGGTTCACCTAGGAGTTGCCTGAAGATCTTCAAGACCAGAAATGTATGGTGTCTGCCTGATAGATCCCAGACCTCCCCTAGAGGAACCCTGAGTACAGTGGACATTGGTCAGCGAGCAATCCCCAACACCGGGGAGGTCACCCACTGGACCCAGTCTTAACTGGAGAAGCAGTGTGACTCAGTGGAAAGAGCCCGGGCTTTGGAGTCAGAGGTCATGGGTTCAAATTCCGGCTCTGCCAACTGTCAGCTGTGTGACTTTGGGTGAGTCTCTTAACTTCTCTGTGCCTCAGTTCCCTCATCTGTAAAATGAGGATTAAGACTGTGAGCCCCCTCCGGGACAACCTGACCACCTTGTAACCACCCCAGCGCTTAGAACAGTGCTTTGCACATAGTAAGTGCTTAATAAAATACCATCATTAATTTTGAATTTGAATTGACCACCTGCTATGTACCTGAAACTTGTATATTAATAGTAGAGTTTGTCTTCCCCTCTAGACTGTAAACTCACTGTGGGCAGGGAATGTGTCTGTTTATTGTTGTACTGTATTCTCCCAAGTGCTTAGTACAGTGCTTCACACACAGTAAGTGCTCAATAAATATGATTGAAAGAATGAATGGATGGCTGGATGAATTCAGGACCCAGTAGCAGTGGCATCAACCTCCTCCCCTCCTTTCTAGTTTCCATTTGGATAAGATTTCAAATGGACGTATTCTTGAAGAGAGGGGGCCTTGAAGATCAGAAGAAGAGGGAGGCTTGGCAGGGAGAAGGGGCTGCTGCAGGCCTAACAGGCAAGTGAAAATATTTGGAAGTCCACTGGTAATTTGAACCCATGTACAAGGTCCTAGCATTGGTAGCTAAAATTGTGCAAGTGTAGGGTTTTCTAGTAATTAGCTAGGAATCAAGCCATCACCCACTCATGACTAAACAGAATCAAATCAGAAGCAGGGTAGGAGTTGCCCAATATGGTATGTTGCTAAACTACTAAGAGCTAAGATGCCCAGAGGACATTAATATTTTTGATTAGCCAGGAGCCAACAATATGGGGGCTGGTTTGTTCTCCTCCAGCTAAGAGGGAAATGATCATGTTCTTCAAACTAAAAAACAATCACTGACATGGATGAGGCTAGCCAAGCTTTGAATACAATTCAGCCCCTGTCTCTGGCCTACTTCTAGAGGGCTTAGAAATTCAGAGTTGAGAAAGCTGGGCTCTGGGGTCCAAAATCACCTCAGATTGAGGACTCATTTAAGAGTGGGAGTCCCACGTGGCTTTGTCCAACCTGATTAACTTTTGTCTACCCCAGTGCTTAGAATAGTGCTTGGCACATAGTAAGTGCTTAACAAGTATCATAATTATTACCAAGTCAATCACTAAGAATGGTATCTCCATCCAGGGGGGATAGAGAATTAGAGGGATAGTTGGTGGTTGGTGGTTCACAGTTGTTCAGAATGACAGGAGCTCTAGGGATGAAAAAACAACAACAACATTGTTTTCTTTTCTGTGGCCGAGCAGAAATAGTATGGCTCTGCGAATCAAAGGACTTGGGTTTTAATCCTGGCTCTACCACTTTCCCGCTGTGTGAACTTGGGGAAGTCACAACTTCTCTGTGCTTTAGTTTCCCCATCTGTAAAATAGGGATTCACTACCCGCCCTCCATCTCCCATAGAATGCGAGCCCGCTGTGGGACAGGGACTGCGCCCAACCTGAATATCCTGTATTGCCAGCAGTGTTTTGCACAGCTCTTAGCACATAGTTAAGAACGAAACGAATACCACATTCATGTTGTTACTTATTTTCTCAGTTTAGGAGAATGTTTCCTAGCATCCTGCTGCTTTTTCTTCACCTGATGGGCCAGGCAAAGGTCACTCAGCCCTGCCCCGAGGCTTGTATCTGCTTCGATGAGACGGTTTTCTGCTCTGATAAGGAAATAGCCTACATCCCCCGAAACATTCCACCAGGGACCTTGGAAATCATCTTTGTGGAAACCCCCATATGTGAGGTGGAGACCAGGGCCTTCAGCCACTGCAGCTCTCTATCCAAAGTGGTCTTCCTCAACACCAGACTCAAGACCCTAGAACGGGATGCATTTGGCGGTCTGCCCAAACTTAGAGACCTAGAAATCACGGGCAGCCCACTTGGTGGCCTGAGAGCTCAGGCCTTCTCCGACCTGACCAGACTCAGCAAACTCACTGTCAACTTCAATTCCCTCACAAGTCTGGAAGTGGGGACCTTCGATGGGATGGGAACCTTGGAGGAACTTCACTTGAAAGGGAACAGATTTCAAAATCTGACGGAAGGGGTTTTCCACCCCCTGACCTACCTGAAGACCCTCAACCTAGCTCAGAACAGGCTAGCCCTGGTCCCTGAGAAACTTTTCGAGCCCCTCGTTCACCTCCGGATCCTGAAGCTGAGCGACAACAATATCTCCACCCTTCCCCAATGTGTGTTTTGGACTCTAACACACCTCGAGGAGCTCTTCCTGGATGGCAATGGGATCCTGGAGCTTTCTCCCGATATCTTCTCGAGGCTATCCCAGCTGCAACACCTGTGGCTGCAGAACAACTCCATCGCCCACCTCCCTTCCTCCATCTTCTCCTCGCTGGGGACCCTCACCTTCCTCAACCTGGAAAGGAACCAGCTCCAGCAGGTCCCCGCCGGCCTCCTGGGTCAGACCCTCAGCCTGGAAAGGCTGTCTCTGTCCCACAACCGGCTGAAGACCCTCGACGAGGAGACATTCCGAAACCTCTCCAAACTCAGCACCATCGAGCTGTCCCATAACCTCCTCTCCGCCCTCCCAGCTGGCATCTTTCAGGACCTGACCGGTGTCACTGAGCTCTACCTGGGCAGCAACAACCTGACGTCCTTGCACCGGGACCTTTTTCAAAATCTGAGCAGGCTGGGGAAGCTCAGCCTCCCCAACAACCGGCTGGAGACACTCCCAGAGGGAATCTTCGACTCTAATTCCAAACTGTTCAACCTCGCCCTCGGAGGCAATCCTTGGGCCTGTGACTGTCACCTGGCCTACCTTTCAGACTACCTCCAGATGTTTATGGATGGGATGGTGGATGGCCAAACCTACTGCGACAGCCCCGCCCACCTCAATGGCTCAGATCTTTTGAGGCTCCGACTGGATCAGCTGGTGTGTCCGCTAACCCCGGGTGAGGCCCGACTCCATTTTTCCCAGTCGGAGAAGCAGGAACTGGGCGGCCCCTGGGATCCAACTATTGGGGACAAAGCCCCCGGCTCCTGCACCTACAGAAACCCCGAGGGGACCGTCATCCTGTCCTGCGACCGATCGACGTGCCGTTGGTTGAGCCTTCACTTGCCCCCCAGGAAGGATTCTGGCTCTCCTGGGCTGGCTTACAATTCTAGCCAGGATTGGGTTTTGGATTCGAATTGTGGTTCGGTCCGACTCACTGTAGCTGTCGATGCCTTGGGAGGAGAAGGGTAGATGAGGTCATTGGTTACCCTCGCGCTTATCAATTCAGGATATGAACCCAGATGGTGTCCCTGAAGGTCAAGAGATAGAAATCCATCGGGGGCTTCCTGGCTGAAGAAATCACACCTTCCTCTAGGGTGGAGGTGTCGACTCAAGCCGATGTTCCCCTCTCTCCTTGGGCCTGAATTGTTCATGGCCTGCCTCTCTGACTCCGGTGGCTTCCCGCTTTCTTGCCCTTAGCAGTCTTTCCAATACCGGCACTGGTTTGGAGCCTTCCTTAGTTTCTGGGGAATGGCTGTCAATGTTGTATCCACGACCAGTAAACACAGAGGATATCAAAAGCCATTTTTTTCTATTTTGACTTAATTAAAATATTGCAGGTGGAGTGTGGAGGGGAGGATGGGAGATGGCAGGGGAGAAGCTTGGAGGATGAGGAAGAGGGGATTAAAGCAGGACAGCAGATTAGAGAGAAGAGGGAAGGGACTGTCTGTAAAGGGACTGGCAGAGCTCAACAGGGATGGGACAGTTTTGACAGAGAGGGGCAATTAAGGGATGGTTAGGTGGACTGGGCCAGAATGCACTGACATTAAGCTCCTCATGGGCAGTGAATGTGTCTACCGACTCTGTTGCATTGCACTCTCCCAAGTGCTTAGTACAGTGCTCTGCACACAGTAAGCGGTCAGTAATTGATGATGATTTAGTAGTTTGGAAGGTGCCGTAGAAGCTGCCAAATAGAGTGGTCTGCTGGAAGCAGGTGGGAGGGGAGTTGAATGGGTTGAGATGGAGACCCTCCCGCTGCGGACATCAGCCTCTCTGTGGGAGGCCAGTTGGCACAATAGCTTGAAAATTCGGAGCAGAGGATGAGAGCATATGACATTCCAGCTTTTCTGAGAAAACAGCAGGCTGGGGGCAGGGCAGAAGCAGGCCGGGTGTGGGGCAAGCCACAAAACTGGAAAGAGGAAGAGCAATCCAGATGGGAAGGACACAAACTCACATGTATGCAGGAGCAATGCAGGGGTTGGGGGTACATTCCTACTACCACTCTGCGTCTCCTCGACAACGATCATTTCCTTTAAAATTATCGTCATTTCTCTCCATGAGAGAGAAGTTGCTTCAGAGTATTGCAGTGATATTGCATTGGCCGATAGAGAGGAGCACAACATTTTAGCTCTCCGTGCAGACCTGGATACCCTGACGCTGTGGATGTGAAGAACTTTGCTCAGGAGGCAGATAACATAGCACAAGGGTGGGGTCATTATTCGGATTGGCTTTCTATTTTCCATTACTCTAGTTCTCTCACTGCTATATACAGTTTCGGAAGCAACTCGAGATGTTTTGGGCAGGTAGGTGTTGCTTTTCTCATTTGTTTTCCTTTAGGAGACATTGAGGATGTTTCTATTAATCAATTGTATTTATTGAATGCCTACTATTTGCAGAGACCTTTACTCTGTGCTTGGAAGAGTACAATACAACAAAAATTAACAGACATGTTCCTTGCCCTTAATGAGCTTATGGTTTAACAATTCTGTTATGTTGTACTCTCCCAAGTGTTTAATATAGTGCTCTGCACCCAGTAAACACTCAGCAGCGTGGCTCAGGGGAAAGATCCCAGGCTTGGGAGTCAGAGGTCATGGGGTCGAATCCCGGCTCCACCACTTGTCAGCTGTGTGACCTTGGGCAAGTCACTTAACTTCTCTGGGCCTCAATTCCCTCAACTGTAAAATGAGGATTAAGACTGTGAGCCCCCTGTGGGACAACCTGATCACCTTGTATCCCCCCCCAGCACTTAGAACAGTGCTTTGCACATAGTAAGCGCTTAACAACTGCCATCATTATTATTATTATTATTAATACTGCTGATTGATTGATTGCCAGTCAGTCATTATTATCGACAACAAGGTGTTTCTCAGCCAGTTTTCCAAGTCATTTCTCCATTGCCTGGAGGGAAGGAATTTTTTATTTGGAGTCCCCGGGGAACCAAGTGATAGAAGGGTGTGCCTAATGCCATGAACACAGAGTTAGTCTGAATGGGTTTCAGTAATCATGAATTCTAGCAGACGCAGAGAGCTGTGGTGGTGACACCTTAGAAGAGCCTGGACTCATTAAGACTTGAGAATTGACTCTGGTCTTTCTGACCTTGAAAAGTCTCCTCTACAAAATGTTCACAGGAAGAGCCATGGCAAGGATGAGAGTTTCGCAGCCTGAGTTCTCAAAATTGGGTCTAATAGTAAATTGACGTCCAAATTGCAACAGATTTCCATTTTAGGATAGTAATTATAGTAATGATAATGGTATTTTTTATATGTATGTGCCAAGCACTGGGGTGGATATAAGGTTATTGGGCTGGACACAGTCCCTGTCCCACATAGGGCTCACAGTCTTAATCCCCATTTTAAAGATAAGGTAACTGAGGCACAGAGAAGTGAAGCGACTTGCCCAAGATCACACAACAGACAAGTGACGGAGCCACTTTAGGTGTGATTGATTTGTCTCCAATCAATCAGTTGCATTGAGCACTTTGTGCAGAACACTGTACTAAGCAGTTGGGAGAGTACAGTAGAGTTCCCGATGACAAGAAACTTACCCCCACAGAGCTCTTCAGAACAGGATGGCTCCCATGCTTTGAAATAACCTTTGAACTGTGGAAGGGTTTGAAATCCTGAACTCCTTGTCTCTGGGAAACTGACGAGCCTATAGGATGGTACTCCGCTAAGCTGAAATCACTAAACAACTTTGCTCCAGGTGTGAGTGGATGGAAGGAAAGGCAGAAAGGGAGCAATGTTAGCTTTCCAAGTCTGGACTTTCTAACTTCTGGGATCAGGACTGAGTTCTTATTAACCAGCTCCATCATAAGAATCCATCATCCTTAGATTGGAGAAATGAAGCCCATGGAGGAAAGGACTGGTGGCTTGTGGAATTTCTGGTCAGCAAAGCCGCTTATTTGCTCCTCAAATATCCCTCTATTCATTCAATCGTATTTATTGAGCGTTTAACTGTCACTATCACGCCACAAACTAGATGCCCTCAGGAATGGACTGTGGGGGTTTATTTTCCTGGTGACTTCTCTTGTGGGGCTAATTGTGAATGATTTTTTTACCAAGCCTAAGAAAGACCAGTGGGAACATGGGAGATGTCATAGTCAATAAATTCTTTTATTCCAGATCCCAGAGGCTCCTGGGGTCCCTTTCTAGCCTAGTAGTCTGAGGACCTGGGTTCTAATCCCAGCTCCACCGCTTGTCTGCTGTGTGACCTTGGTTAAGTCACTTCATTTCTTTGGACCTCAGTTTCCTCACCTGTGAAATAGAGTTAAGATTGTGAGCCCCAGGTAAGACAGGGACTGTGTCCAACCTGATTACGTTATATCTACCCAGAGGCTTAGAACAATGCTTGACACATAGTAAGCACTTAACAAATACCACAAGTATTATTATTATTATTATTATTGTTATCAATTAGACAATGGATTCCTCTTAACCCTTCCTACCTCTCTGGCTCCAATAGGGTCCCACCCATCTCATCTGAACAGTTTGGTTTCCTTTTTATAAAGTTCTAATCAATCAGTGGCATTTATTATCATCATAAATCGTATTTATTGAGCGCTTACTGTGTGCAGAGCACTGTACCAAACGCTTGGGAAGTACAAGTTGGCAACATATAGAGACAGTCCCTACCCAACAGTGGGCCAAAAAGTCTAAATTTACTGAGTGTTTACTTTGGGCAGAGCACTGTACTAAGCTCTTGAGAGAATACAATATAGTTGGTAGACATTATCCTTGCCCTCTAGGAGCTTGCAGCCTAATGGGGGAGACAAACATTAAAACAAATTACAAGTAAGGGAAGAAACCACTTACCTGCTGTGAAACCTTAGGCAAGTCACTTATCTTCACTGAGCCTCAGTTCCCTCATCTGCAAAATGGGGACTCAATGCCTGTTCTCACTCAGACTACAAGCTTCATGAGAAAATGAATTATCTTGTATCTATTCCAGTGCTTAGCAAGCACTTAAAAATACTAGTTATAATTATTATCATAATTACAATTGATAATAACAATAATAACTATGATCATTCTGAGTACAAGGATATGTACAGAAGTTCTGTGGGGGTGGGGTTAATAATAATAAGAAGAATAAGAAGATTAAGAAGAAGAAGAATGTTGGTATTTGTTAAGCGCTTACTAGGTGCCAAGCATTGTTCTAAGTGCTGGAGTGGATACGAGATAATCAGGTTGTCCCAGATAGGGCTCACAGTCTTCATCCCCATTTTACAGGTGAGGTAACTGAGGCACAGAGAAGTTAAGTGACTTGCCCAAGGTCACACAGCTGACAAATGGCAGAGTCGGGATTAGAACCCATGGCCTCTGACTCCTAAACCCGGGCTATTTCCACTGAGCCACGCTGATAAGTGCTTAGAGGATGGGCCTAAGTACATAAATGAAGGGGTTTTAATTTGTGAAATTTCGTTCAATTGTATTTATTGAGCGCTTACAGTGTGTAAAGCACCGCACTAAAGGCTTAAATCACTTTGCACAGAAGCCTTCAGACCCTTCGACCTTTCCCTGTCATACCAGGCCCTGGGCGTGAAGATGACGTGTTTATCCTAAAATGCAAAGGGAGAAGCAGCGTGGCTCAGTGGAAAGAGCCCGGGCTCTGGAGTCAGAGGTCATGGGTTCGAATCCCGGCTCCACCACATGTCTGCTGTGTGACCTTGGGCACGTCACTTAAATTCTCTGAGCCTCAGTTACCTCATCTGTAAAATGGGGATTAAGACTGTGAGCCCCGCGTGGGACAACCTGATCACCTTGTATTTCCCCAGCGCTTAGAACATGCTTTGCACGTAGTAAGCGCTTAATAAATGCCATTATTATTATTCTTATTACAAATTCTACCTAAGGACACCTAGTTTTTGAACTGCAAGGGGGTTGCCTACGAATCTCAATTCAGAGTCCTATTCTTCCCCCTCGTGGTCTGACTCGGGAATGGCTTTTAATATTCAAAATACAGATGTATTCCTCTATAAACCAGGGTAACTTCCTTGAGAAAGTAGTTGTATCACGAGTGGTTGTATTTGGGGCACATTTTCCAATAGCTTTACATGCCATCAATCAATCAATCGGTGGTATTTATTCAGCACTTTCCATGTTCACTGCACTCTACTAAGTGCTTATTAGGATTAGTAAAACGGGATTCATTCCCATTTCTCTTGAAAAAGTAATATGAAATTTATTTAAGTGCTCTACAGTGAAATAATACATGTCACTAAACCAGTATTTAATCTTTATTAAAAGAGTTCAGACGATTATGAGTCACTGCAGTTAGCTGAAAGAGTAGAAGCTTGTTCTACAGACTGCGGTAGTGGTTTTTCAACTTCAGTGAATAATTGCACAATTTTCATAAACAGCGGCTTTGTTTTATCTTCATAAAGCCCCTTGTAGCAGGTTAACAGCTTTTGAACAACTCTGAAAAACCTCTGAATGCCTCTCTCCAATAGTCTTTTTCAATTATTTTTATAATTCATCCTTTATTGAAAATTGATGCCAGACTTCTTAATCCTCCATTTTTTTTGATGTAGCGAGGCCCTACAAAAGGTTAATATCTTTATACTCTCTTTCTACTTGTAATGTATTTTCAGGTCTATCTCCCCCACTAGACTGTACACTCCTTGAGGGCAAGGATCATGTCTACCAAATCTACTGTGCTCTCCCAAGCACTTAGTACATGTTCTGCATACAGTAAGTGCTCAATGAATACCACTGATTAATTATCTGGACGGAAAAAGAGGTATTTTATCCCAGTTTAACAGATAAAAGAAAGGCCCAGAGAAGTAAAGTGATTTGCCCAAGGTCACACGGAAGACAAGTGTTGGAACTCAGATTAGAACCCAGGTTTCCTGTTTCTCAACCCTGTGCTTTTACCTGTTATTGTTTTTGTTATTATTGTTATTTATTAAGAATTAACTCTGTGCAAAACACTTTACTAAGCACTGGGTTGATTATTATAAGAGTGTGAGCCCCACGAAGGACAGGGACTGGTCCAACCTGATTAACTTGTATCCACCCCAGCGCTTAGAACTGAGCTTGGCACGTAAGTAAGTGCTTAACAAGTACCATAATTATTATTATTAGTTGGAAATCAATTGCCTAAAGGCTGCTCACAATCTTAATGGGTAAAAGGAACACATGAAAAAATGGGGATAGAATACAGTTCACGAGATAAACAGCTTTACATGAAAATCATTCAAAAATACCAACGTATTTAGAGGGAGCCGTCTTCTTCCGGGCATCTCCTCACTTCAGGCGAAATCATCCTTGGAGGAAACTTCTCCCAGCGTATGACAATGGGGAAGGAGGTTTGTGCCCTGTGTAGCCCCGTAAAGGGAACGTCTTCAGTCCCACAATGGAGGCTGGGGCGGGGTGGGAAGGGAAGCCGTGGCCCTTGAGCGGCTTTCCCTCCCCACCTTGTCCCCCCTCCACTGAGTTCCAGAGGTTCAGGAGTTCTGGTTCATGTGACTGCAGCCTCCCTATCCAGTGGACCACTGGAATTCATTCATTCATTCATTCAATCGTATTTATTGCGCGCTTACTGTGTGCAGAGCACTGTATTAAGCACTTGGGAAGTACAAGATGGCAACATATAGAGAGGGTCCCTACCCAACAACGGGCTCACAGTCCATAAGGGGGAGATAGACAACAAAACTAAACATGTGGACAGGTATCAAGTCATCAGAACAAATAGACTTAAAGCTAAATACACATCATTAACAAAATAAATAGCATAGTAAATATGTACAAGTAAAATAGAGTAATAAATCCGTACAAACATATATACAGGTGCTGTGGGGAGGGGAAGGAGGTAGAGCGGGGGGATGGAGGAGGAGAGGAAAAAGGGGGCTCAGTGTGGGAAGGCCTCTTGGAGGAGGTGAGCTCTCAGTAGGGCTTTGAAGGGAGGAAGAGGGCTAGCTTGGTGGATGTGTGGAGGGAGGGCATTCCAGGCCAGGGGAAGGACGTGAGCCGGGGGTCAATGGTGGGACAGGCGAGAACGAGGCCCAGTGAAGAGGTTAGCAGCAGAGGAGCGGAGGGTGCAGGCTGGGCTGGAAAAGGAGAGAAGGGAGGTGAGGAAGGAGGGGGCGAGGTGGTGGAGAGACTTGAAGCCAAGAGTGAGGAGTTTTTGCCTGTTGACTTGCAGCCACTGGAGATTTTTGAGGAGGGGAGTAACATGCCCAGAGTGTTTCTGGAGTTCCACCTTGAACCCCTTGCTCTAGACCATAAGCTCACTGTGGGCAGGTAATGTGTCTGTTATATTGTTCTATCGTACTCTCCCAAGCTCTTAGTACAGTGCTCTGCACACAGTAAGCACTCAATTAATCCGATTATAAGGCTGACTGACTAGCTCAAAGTTGGAAGCCCTTAGGCAGCAATGGAACGGCTTCTTGTGGCGGGGCTAATGTGCTGCTGCTGACAGAGATGGTGGACACTTTGCCAGGGGGTGGCAGGACCTTTGATCCGCTTTTTCTGTTTTCAGTTACTGGGCTCATCATCAATCGTATTTATTGAGCGCTTACTGTGTGCAGAGCACTGTACTAAGCGCTTGAGAAGTACAAGTTGGCAACATATAGAGACAGTCCCTACCCAACAGTGGGCTCAGAGTCCCTGCCAAGTGCCAGCTCAAGAGATGGCAGTTTAGCGCTGTCCTGGGCAGCTGCTGCTAATGCCCACTGGGTATGGGAATGGCAGTGCTTGTATCCGTCAGTCAGTCAATTGCATTACTTGAGTGCTTACCATGTGTAGAATACTGTACTAAGAGCTTGAGAAAGTATGATAGAACAATATAACAGACACATTCCCTGCCCACAGTGAGCTTACAGTCCTACAGAGCTTACAGCTTGCATAGTCAGGGGAGATAGACATTAATGGAAATAAAATAATTACTGCTGCGTAAATTGTTTGTGTGTTCCAAGGCTCGGAGAGTTCCTTTCTGGACCTCAGGGATTTCATTTCCACTTGGCCTTAGGGACCTGCACAGTTTGAGTGTCGTTGCCAGTGTGTGTGTGTGTGTGTGTGTGTGCGTGTGTGTGTAATAATAATAATGATGATGGCATTTATTAAGCACTTACTATGTGCAAGCACTGTTCTAAGCACTGGGGAGGTTACAGGGTGATCAGGTTGTCCCACGTGGGGCTCACAGTCTTCATCCCCATTTTACAGATGTGGTAACTGAGGCACAGAGAAGTTGCCCAAAGTCACACAGCTGACAACTGGTGGAGCCCATGACCTCTGACTCACAAGCCCGGGCTCTTTCCACTGAGCCACGCTGCAGACAAGGAATACTTGTGGTATTAAGCTCTAATTATGTGCCTAGCCATGAATTAAGCATGGTGTAGTTAACAATATTAGCAGTTCTTCCTTAAGGGGCTTTCACTACAGGTATAGAATAGAATGTGAGGGCAAAATTGGGCAGAATTCTTTGAATAACATATGCCTGCCTGAACAGAATACGATGGTTAGTGCAGGAGAATTTGGCGGCAGCATTAAAATCCTTGTCATCGGTAAGAAGTATTTGAGTTTGTAAAGGATTTCTCCAGTGCAGGTTGGTCTGTAATGGTGGTTTTCTTTGGTTCATCAGTCCATGGCCTTGTACATCTGCATTGCTTTAAGTCTAGTTGCTTAGAACAGTGCTTTGCACATAGTAAGCGCTTAACATTATTATTATTATTACCTGCATTATTGTCTTGGAGACAGTCATGTGGAAAATTGAGGAAAAAATGCCTCAAAATACTGAGCTGTGTGTGTATGTGTGTCTGAATTATTTGGATGAATAAATATACATGTAAGTGAACATGAACGTTATCACCTGTTTTAGTTTATCTGAGCCACCAGTCTGAATTACAGGCATGAAGAAGTGAGAGTTTGCAGTAATGGGCACAAGAGAAAAAAAATATTTGGTGGAGCCTTGATTTTATTCACATGATACAAGATAATCAGGTTGGATAAAGTCTCTGTCCCATGCCACCAAACTTCTGAGCTGCCTAATAGAAGAAGCAGCATGGCCTAATGGCTAGAGCACGGGCCTGGGAGTGAGAAGGATCTGGGTTCTAATCCCAGCTCTGCCACTTGTCTGCTGTATGACCTTGGGCAAGTTACTTAACTTTTCTGTGCCTCAGTTACCTCATCTGCACAATGGGGATTAAGACTGTGAGCACCGTGTGGGACATGGACTGTGTCCAACCTGACAACTTGGATTCATCCCAGTGCTTAGCTGCCTGGCACATAGTAAGTGCTTAACAAATACCATAAAAAAATTTGGGAAGGAAGATCTGGAAGGTGCCGTCTTTGCTCTCAAATGGTTTACATATAAAGTAGGGCAAAATTAGTGCAGTTTTTTTTTTTTTTGTGGAGGATAGTTTTCCTGTGCTTCTCTTTTTCATTTTTCCAGGTGGAAGGGTATTTCTTGGGCAGCAGTGTTCTAAGTGTGATTTCCTCTGCTAAATGGACAAAGAAAAGTTTGTGGAGGAGGTGCTTTGTGAAGCAGCAGGGCCTAGTGGATAGAATACTGGCCTGGGAATCAGAAGGACCTGGGTTCTAATCCTGACTCCACCACTTGCCTGCTGTGTGACCTAGAGCAAGTCACTTCACTTTTCTGTGCGTCACCTCATCTGTAAAATGGGAATTAAGACTTTGAGCCTCATGTGGTAAATGGACTGTGTACACTCTGATTAGCGTATATCTATCCCAGTGCTTAGCACAGTGCCTGGCACACAGTAAGTACTTAATAAATCTCATTAAAAAATTAAAAAAGAAAAAGATAAGATTTAAAGTGGCTTTGAAGGATGGCAGGGAGGAGAGGAGAAGGCTAGAGAAGCAGCATGGCTCAGTGGAAAGAGCACGGGCTTTGGAGTCAGAGGTCATGGGTTCGAATCCCGGCTCCGCCACATGTCTGCTGTGTGACCTTGGGCAAGTCACTTAACTTCTCTGAGCCTCAGTTCCCTCATCTGTAAAATGAGGATTAAGACTGTGAGCCCCACGTGGGACAACTTGATCCCATTGTATCCCTCCAGCACTTAGAACAGTACTTTGCCCATAGTAAGTGCTTAACAAATGCCATTATTATTATTATTATTATTATTATTATATCAGGCCAAAGAGGAGCCTGGGGAAAAATTACTGAGAGGCTTTCGCTATGTGAGAGAGAAGCTACTTTTTGCAGAAACATTGCCCCTTTGTCTCCTTGCTAAGCATTTTACTCTTTAGAAATTGAGTAAGCAATTTGACTCACTCTAAGACTAGGCCTTTACCCGGTGACCAGAAGTGACACTCAGGTTAAAAAGATTGTCTGCTATGGATGTCAGTGGGATGGAAGATGACTGTCTAGTCAGACATTTGGTTACTACAGCAGTTCTGCAGTTTTACTGGCCAACCATGAAGAGTGGAGTTGCGTTAACCTAGCAATTATTGTGGCTGGAATGTTGGAACATTCTCACAAAAAGGATTAGGGGAGGCACTAGAGGAAAACTGTGAGCCCACTGTGAGCCCACTGTTGGGTAGGGACCGTCTCTATGTGTTGCCAACTTGTACTTCCCAAGTGCTTAGTACAGTGCTCTGCACACAGTAAGCGATCAATAAATACAATTGAATGAATGAATGAATGGTGGCGGGAAAGAGAGGCAAAGCATTGTTAGGAAACTGAACACATTTCTTCTAAATCCTCTCCAGGTGACAGAACGTATGTCTCCTTTATATAGATGTAACCCCTAGTGAATTCACAGCTGCTGTGTTTTCCAGTGTCAGCCTCTCACATAAAGAGAAAGTCTCACAGTTTTGAAGTTTTCTGTTCACTGGACAATCCTTGTGGTGAGGTGAGGACCTCTTGGGGGGGGACAAGAAGCATTTCCTTGGTCCTAGTTCCCCAGGATAATTTTGCTACTGTATACATGCCTATCTCCTGCCAGTCTCCTTCCCATTTTCCTCCCAATCTGTCCCAGTTCCCTTTCGCTCTCCTCTTTGGTCAAAAACTGGCAAGCAGGAGTGCAACAGAGGTGGCAGGAGGGTAAATCCTGTTGGTCCCACCTTCACCTCATTGCTAAAATCTGCTCTTTCCTCTCCACCCAAACTGCTACCATGTTAATACAATCCTTCATCCTATCCCACCTGGTTTACTGCATCAGCCTCCTTGCTGACCTCCTACTCTTCTGCCTCTCTACACCCTCGTTCATACTTCACTCTGCTGCCTGGATTATTTTTCTATAAAAATGTCCAGGATATGTCACCCTACTTCTCAAAAAACTCTAGTGGTCACCCACCCACCTCCACGTCAAACAAAAACTCCTCACCCTTGGCTTTAAAGCATTCGATCCCCTTGCCCCCTCGTAGCTCGCCTGCTACCACAATCCAGCCCGCATACTGCGCTCCTCTTATGCTAACCTTCTCACTGTGTCTTGAACTCGCCTATCTTGCCGCCGACCCCTCGCCCACGTCCTGCCTCTTTCCCCGCAGCACCTGTATATATGTATATATGTTTGTACATATTTATTACTCTATTTATTTATTTATTTATTTGTTTTACTTGTACATATCTATTCTATTTTTATTTTGTTAATATATTTAGTTTTGTTCTCTGTCTCCCCCTTCTAGACTGTGAGCCCACTGTTGGGTAGGGACTGTCTCTATATGTTGCCAACTTGTACTTCCCAAGCGCTTAGTACAGTGCTGTGCACACAGTAAGCGCTCAATAAATATGATTGATTGATTGATTAGAATGCCCTCTCTCCTCAAATCTGACAGACAGTGACTCTCCCCACCTTCAAGGCCTCAGTGAAGGCACATCTCTTCCAGAAGGCCTTCCCTGACTAAGCTTCCCTTTTCCTCTTCTCCCATTCCCTTCTGCATCACCCTGACTTGCTCCCTTTGTTCTTCCTTCCTCCTGGCCCCACAGTGCTTATGTACATATTTTTAATTTCTTTATTTATATTAATGTCTGTCTCCAGCGCTTAATACAGTGCCTGGCCCATAGTAAGCACTTAAATACAATTATAACAATAATCATTATTAATATTAGACTGTAGGCTCACTGTAGATAGGATATTTGTCTGTTAATTGTTCTATTGTACTTTCCCAAGTGCTTAGTACAGCGCTTCTAAAAATTTATTTTCTCTTCATGTATATGGCCTTTTATTTTATTATGGTGTATGAGTATAATGAATTAAATGCACCATGCACCTGTATTACTTGTTTTGTTTTGTTTTCTGTCTCCCCCCTCTAGACTGTGAGCCCATTGTTGGGTAGGGACTGTCTTTATATGTTGTCGATTTGTACTTCCCAAGCGCTTAGTACAGTGCTCTGGACACAGTAAGTGCTCAATAAATATGATTGAATGAATGAATGAATATTAAGTGCTCAATAAATGCGACTGAATGACACTGAATGAATGAATTAAAAGGTATTTCTCTTTGGTTGTGCCCCTGGATTAATGATGGATTTCTATCATTGATGACTTTAGGGGATTCTTTTGCAGGAGAATGCAGCTATTATATCTCAGCCCTGTCCTCCTCTGGTTCCAAGCCTGCCAACAGGATTCTCCCCAGTTTAATCTCAGAGCTCACGAGGTGACCTTTGCCGCTGCAGCTATCACAGAGATCCAAAAGAAGTTGGGATCCAACACTGTGGGTCTATGATTTACCAACACGACCATGTACACCATTAAAAAAGACACATTCAGAAAGATGCCGGGCCTGATAAAGATAGAATTTTTACAGAGTAAAATTGAGACCTTTGAAGTGGGTGCATTTGATAATATGAAGAAGCTTTCTCAGTTAGGAATTCCTAGTGCTGCCACGTTACAGTCCAGTGGATTTTCACTGGACTTGAGAAACTCACAGACCTCAATTTAGAGAAGAATGAAATTGACTTTTTAGGAGCAGATGTCCTTTCCGCTCTTGCAGATTTGCAGATTCTGAGTCTTTATGCTAATAGATTGGAAAGCACCACAGAGAGGATATTTGACCCCTTGTTAAAACTTTCATCAGTATATCTGGAGGGCAAACCATGGAAATGTGATTGTAACTTGCTTTAACTTCACAGGTGCATAAAAAGTCAGCCCAGAAAGGTTAAAACCTCTGCAAAGGAAAATCAACCACTGTGTTGCAGCCCAGCTCAATTTAGTGGGAATAGAGTTGACTCTTTGAAGGAAGAACAACTCATTTATTCGACTCTTCCTCCTGCTTTTTGGTCATTGGGAAGACTTACTACTAGATCCCAGACACATTTATGAACTACTAGCTCAGAAATACCTATCTTGGTAACGACTACTATAGCAACCACACCTCCCTCAGTGATCACCCTGGCAACCACACAGCCTCCCCCAACCATCCTGGCAACCACACCTCCCCTAATGACCACTGTAGCGACCACACTACCCTCAGTAATGACCCTAGCAACCACACCTCAATTAATGACCATCTTGGCAACTACCCTGACAATGACACCTCCCCCAACAACCACCCTGACAACCACACTTCCTTCATTGACTACATTAGCAAGCACTCCTTCCCCCCAAGGACCACTCTGACAATCACACCTTCCCCTCAGACCACCCTGGCAACCCCCTCGCCAATGACTGCCCTGGAAACCACATCTGCCCCAAAGATTTTCTCAGCCACCATATGTTTCCCAGAAACCTCGTTGGCAAACATCACCTCTGAAATAACAGGCACTAAGTTGCCTGCAGCCAACTGGGAACTCACTACCGGTAAATTAATAACAATTTTCCATGATTGACTCCACCCAGGAGACAAAAGCCACAAGTCTATCACGAAGAACTGAATGTCCAGCTACTGACAAAACTCTGACCACTACAGAAGAATCAAAATCCACTCTTCCTCTTGTGGTGAGCCCACAACAAGCTGCCTTTTTAGTGACTGTTTGTGATCCCATGATCAACAGCAAGGGAGACACACTGCGAAGGCACTGACGGGCTTTACCTGAGGGCAGGTGATTGCAGGCCTATGGTGACAAAGCATGTGAACCTACGAATCAAGCAAAAACTTCTCATTTTTGGCTTCAAGGCTCTCCATCACCTTGCCCCCTCCTTCCTCACCTACCTTCTCTCCTTCTACAGCTCAGCCCTCATCCTCCACTCCTCCCTGCTAACCTCCTCAATGTGCCTCGTTCTTGCCTGTCCCACCTTTGATCCCCGGCCCACGTCCTTCCCCTGGACTGGAATGCCCTCCCTCCACACATCGGCCAAGCTAGCTCTCTTCCTCCCTTCAAAGCCTTGAGAGCTCATCTCCTCCATGAGGCCTTCCCAGACTGAGCCCCCCTTTTCCTCTTTTCCTCCCCATCACCCCATCCTACCTCCTTTCCCTCACCACAGCACTTGTATATATTTGTACAGATTTATTACTCTATTTTACTAGCACATATTTACTATTCTATTTATTTTGTTAATGATGTGCATATAGCCATAATTCTATTTGTTCTGATGATTTTGACACCTGTCTACATGTTTTGTTTTGTTGTCTGTCTTCCCCCTCCTAGAGTGTGAGCCCGTTGTTGGGTAGGGACCATCTCTATATGTTGCTGACTTGTACTTCCCAAGCCCTTAGTACAGTTCTCTGCATACAGTAAGCACTCAATAAATACAATTGAATGAATGAATGAATGGAGGGAGGAATGGCTTTTTCTCCCTGTTCTACCCGATAATCGGCCTGGACCAATCAATGACTGCCATTAAAGCCCCAGCTGTGTGCCTAAGGTAGGTAAAAGGCAGTCTCTTTGAATAGCAAAGGGGGAATCTGGAGACACAGAGAGGACATGCAGACAGAGGCATGCCGAAAGAGGGGGACAACTTGAAGCAGCCCCGAGGCACAGATGGAAAACACCTGCAGTTGGAGAGCAGCAAGAGAGTAGAATTTAGAAGCAGAAAGAAGAAGTCTTGGCAAAATGGGCTCCTTTGACCACAGACTGGTAGTGGACCGTTGGTGGAGTGAGTGAGTGTGTGTGTGTGTGTGTGTGTGTGTGTGTGTGTGTGTGTGTGTGTGTGTGTGTGTGTGTGAGATGTATATGTGTCACTCCCTTGCACATTGGTAAAAACAAAGTAAAAAACTTTACACATTAAGCTTGGTGATCAGAGGTGTGGTTTGACTTCTACTAAGTGTCACCGAGACCGCCCCCCGGGCCAGGAAGGTCCTGGTTGGTACAAACCGGGGGACTCACGACTCCTCTCCTTAAGGTTTCTACAGCCTATGACTCCCATAGATCACTGACCCTAAAAAATTCCCTCTTAATTTTAACTACCACTGGGGCAGCACCATAAGGTGGGAGAAATCCTTTGGAGACGAAGCCTTTCAACTTCCCCGTATTGTCTTCAACCCCCATGGGTTTTGATCTGAGTTCCAAACTTCAGTTCTGTGGGGTGTTTTTCAGCCTCCATATGGCCATGCTGTTAATAGAAATCCTTTGCACCACTGCTTTAACTCAACTTATATATCAGGGATATGCGGTCACTGGCCATGTAGACCTGATTGCCACACCTGTGAGAATGACTAAGATTAGCTCTTTGAAAAAAGCTGTAACCCATATGAGTTAGAATCCTATTCACTTGCTAAAGCTGATGAATCTGCCCCTTCTGAGGACTACTATTAAGCCAGGGTGGTTCTATACCATGTTCCTATTTCAAGGCGAGTGGTGGGGTGATAAAGATAATCACTTGTGGTTTCTTCTGTATAATTCAACAATTCCTTCTGTAGTCATTATAGCCAGAAATCAGGTTGCTAGAAACCTGACATCAAATGTTCAAGTTGATGGGTCCTTCTTGATTAATTAACAACATCCGTTACTTCATATTTGCATAAGCCGTTGTCTTCTTCCATGACCAACTGTCTCTGGAAAGACACATCTCTAAGAACTGTGGATAGTCTTGACCTCCAAATGTGAAAAGCTGCAAAAATGAAGTGCTGGAAAGGTAGGCCTCTTGCTCATCTCTATCTCATCCTCATACTCTCCATCTTCTCAAACATTATCTCTGTCTTGCTTACCATTTTCTTCTGACTCCATCTTTTCTCTGTAACTTTATCTTACCCTTGTCCATATTCTGGAGCCCCTTCAAGGAGTGGAAGCAGCTGTTAGAAGCAGCATGGTATAGGGGATAGAGCACGGGTTTGGGAGTCAGAAGGTCATGGGTCTAATCCCAGCTCTGTCGCTTGTCTGCTGTGAGTTCTTGGACAAGTCACTTAACTTCTCAGTGCCTCACTTACCTCATCTGTAAAGTGGGGATCGAGACTGTGAGCCCCAAGTGCGACAGGGACTATGTCCAACCCGATTAGCTAGTACCCACCCCAGTGCTTAGTACAGTGTCTGGTACACAGTAAAAGCATAACAAATCCATGAAGTAAAATAAATTCCTCAGGGCCAATGTGGAACCAACACATTTAGTCTGTTGACTCCCCTCCCATCATTGTTGCAGCCAAACTGGAATATTTCAGGGAGAGAGAACAGATCCTTAATGAAACTCAGAGGGTGATGGATAGAGCTAGGTTAGTGATAGAGTGAGGTCAGATTTCAAGATTGGATCCCAAGAGCAGAGAAAAAGAAAGGTTAAGTTTGACAGTAATCATAAGGTGTTATTTGTTAAGGGCTTACTATGTGCCAAGCATGTTCTAAGTACTGGTGTAGATACAAGGTAATCAGGTTGAACAGAGTCTCTGTCCCACATGGGTCTCACAGTCTTAATTCCCATTTTACTGATGAGATAACCGAGCACAGAGAAATGAAGTGATTTGCCCAAAGGCACACAGCAGTCATGTGGCAGAGCCGGAATTTGAACCCACATCATCTGACGCCCAGGTCCATGAGCAACCAGGGTTTCCTGGAATATCCTCGGTTGTCAGCCTGGTGACCCCAAGCAAGCTAGGGGCAGATGGCTTTAAGAGCTGAGGAGCAGGGTGGATAAACTTAGCTCATTGGCTTCTCTGCTAGAGTCAACTATTGGACTTTGGCCTTCACACTAACCCTACATCTAAACTTAACTGTAACTTTTGCACTTACTAACCAGATTTTTTTTTTCTCTCTCTCTCTCTCTCTCTCTCTCTCTCTCTCTCTCTCTCTCTTTTATCAATGGAACTGTAGGCACCTCTGGAGTTTAGATGCTGTTGGCTTTGGGATGACCAAGCCTGGTGCCTGGCAGTGAAAAGATGATTTTTCATTCAGCCCTTTGCTTCCAGCTAGTTTGCCGAGAATTCTGCCAAATAAGACAATGGCAGGGATAATTTGACCTACTGCTCATTTGATGGAAAATAGGGACAAGTCTCCTAGCAATCTGTGCTTTAAGTCCTAGGTCAGGAGTCACTTTTGGCTCCCCGCCTGTACAGTTGAAGGAGTCTGTTGTAGAGAACAAGTCTTGAGGAGAGAGAACCTGCCTGGAAGAATTGGTCAGGGTGTTAGTGGTTTGCACTGGGCCATTTGCATTCCAACATCCTGCTAGTTCTCTTCCTGCCGGGACCCCGAGTGCAGTGAGCAAGCAGGCAGGCAGGCAAGCGTGCAGCTGTTTATCAGAGGCAAAGGATTTGTTATGCTCAGGGCCTGTTTATGGTGGAAGTGACAGCACCCCAGTGCCGATATTGTCCCATGGTACCGAAACTTTGCAGTTGGTTGCCCTGGAAACTACCGCCATCTCTGGAGTTGCAGCCTGGTATCCAGGGACCAGCCTGGTACCCTAGTTCTCTTTTTCTGACCATTTATTAATAATAATAACGATGGCATTTGTTAAGTGCTTACTATATGCAAAGCACTGTTCTAAGCGCTGGGGAGGATACAAGGTGATCACGTTGTCCCACGTTGGGTTCACAGTCTTAATCCCCATTTTACAGATGAGGTAAGTGAGGCTCAGAGAAGTTAAGCGACTTGCCCAAGATGACACAGCAGACATGTGGGCGTGACAGGATTAGAACCCTTGAACTCTGACTCCCAAACCCATGCTCTTTCCACTGAGCCACGCTGCTTCACTCGGTTTCACTGTGGTTTAATTTTTTTTTCTGGAAGGTACAGTCATTTGCTGTGAAGCTCCTTGGAGAATCTGCTTACTCAACAAATCAAAACTGGTCCGGAGTTTCTGATCCTTGGCAATTTGGGGCTAATGGATAGTTTTCACTAATACAGTGCATAGATGCCTATTTATAACCAGTTCTCTGTTGAGCATTATCCAGGCTCCTTCCTAAATAATAATAATGTAACAATGATAATAATATAATATTTGTTAAGCACTTAGGAGCCAAGCACTGAAATAAGCACTGGGGTGGAAACAGGAATTGTGCCTAATTTTCACCAATGTATTCTTTCCAATTTCTGATAATAGTGCTCTGCATATAGTAAGTGCTTAACAAATAGTGTTACTACTTCTTCATTTTCTGCTTCCTACTAGTAGCCTTTGGGCCATTTTACTGCTTACTAGGAAGATATGCCAGAAAGACAGAAGGCAAAAAACAGTCCATTTTGCTACTTACCAGCAGTTTGAGTACAAGATTGTTTTATTATCCATGGATTTGAATCACCCACACTGCCTGAATTCCGTTAATAGGGATAATTGAAAATTAACTATTCAGAAAAGAAATTCAACCATTTCCAGCATTTTGACACAGAACATCTGGGACAGGCCCCTTATTTTTATACTATTTTTACACCCCTAAATCCCAACTGTTACTTAGAAAACAGAGATAATGTCTCTCTGAGGTGTGTATATATCGCATGTTGGCAGAACTTGAGCCTGTGTGGTTGACCTCTCCTCTCTGGACAGAGGAATGCTGGAAGCTAAGGCCTGGAGTCAAGGCACAATGGATGCCTGAATGCCAAGTAGCCATAAGGAAAGATTGATGGCCTATGGCTCAGGGAGTCAGTTTGACCTGCGTTTTCACTGCTGTTATTTATTGCTTAATGGGACACCCAATAAAGAGAATGACAACTTTGTATAAGCTGCCGGGGTCTCTTTCACAACCTGCAGCTGTTCCCACTCTCATTCCTCAGTCTGACTCAGGCTGAGAATACTACCCATTTATGGTAGGTAGATAGGTAAGGAGGTCTTGTATTCGTTTATGGAGTTTTTTTGTCATTTATGGGGATATTTTTATCTGTCCATATAGTATATTTGTATATATTCATATCCTTGAAGATACAGTCTCTCCCAGACAGCGCTCACCAAAAAAATGAGGCCACTTAGAGCAGATCAAAAGGGCTCAAAGCCAGGATTGTCCATGGACTTGCTCCCTCCATGGGGTTTCTTGCCTTCTCTTCATCCTCCAGGGGAAACTGTTGAGAGAAATGTGAAAGGAGAGGGCTACTTCTGCTCTCCAGGATGAAAACACTTATTCTGCCTTGGCTGTTGCTGCTGCTGTTCCTGCTGTCCTTTCTGTTCCTTCCTGCCCGATTCCAAAAGTTACCTTTGGACTCGGGCAAATGCAGAGAAACCAGACAAAACCATAAGCACTGAGGCCTAGAGGAAAGGGAACAGCCCTGGGAGTCTGAGGACCTGAGTTCTAATTCCAACTCCTCCGTTTGTCTGCTATGTGACCTTGGGCAGGTCACTTAATTTCCTCTGTGCCTCAGTTCCCTCAACTGCAAAAAGGGGATCCAATACCTGTTCTCCCTCCTACTTGGTTCATTCAATTGTATTTATTTAGAGCTTACCATGTGCAGAACATTATACTAAGAGCTTGGGAGAATGCAATATAACAATAAACAGACACATGTGAGCCCCATATGAGATCTGATTACTTTGGATCTACCTCTGCACTTAGTACAATTCTTGGCACATAGTAAGTACTTAACAAACACTATTATTATTAATAATAGTAATAATAATAAAACTAAGGCTTATGGCAGCAAATTTTAGGGGGCCTCGACTCTGTAGGCCCTTCCCTAAGGCCCCACTGCTCCCTGAGCACAAGGGTAGCAATAGTGTTGGTTTTAGGTGGTGGAGTTCAGTAGCAGCAGCAGCGGTTGTATTGGAAGCAATAGCTGCAGCTGGGGTTACTCCTTGGAGGGGAGGGATAAATTGGTGGGAGGTGGAAGCCAATGTCCTGAGGCCTGAGGAGAGATGGGAAAGTAGGAGGTGACAGGCTGGGAGCTGTATTGACTGAGGACGGCTTTGAGACGTCAAGAGCATCTCACAGCTATCTTGGATGGGAATACCAGTGGTAGGTCTCGGGGTGCGGGCAAGTTGAGGGTGGGTTTCAGGGGCAACAGGAAGAGAGGGGCCAGAATTTCCCAATCTAAATAGCTGCTACTTCTCCTGCCACAGCTTCTGACTACTTCCAGTGAGAGCAGGATCCAGGAGTAACATGAGGGTGATTTTTCCTCCAGATCAGAGACCCCCTGGAATGGGAATTGGTTAGGTCAAGTCAACATAGTGTGGCAAGGTGAGTGGCCTAAAATCAGAGCAGCCCATTCTGAGTAAGCTACTGAACTGTTAGAGAAGCAGCATGGCTCAGTGGAAAGAGCACGGGCTTTGGAGTCAGAGGTCATGGGTTCAAATCCCGGCTCCACCAATTGTCAGCTGTGTGACTTTGGGCAAGTCACTTCACTTCTCTGGGTTTCTGTTACTTCATCTGTTAAATGGGGATTAAGACTGTGAGCCCCCTGTAGGACAACCTGATCACCTTGTAACCTCCCCAGTGCTTAGAACAGTGCTTTTCACATAGTAAGCATTTAATAAATGCCATTATTATTATTATTATTATGAAATACTGACACAGTGGGAAGCAGCATGGTCTAGTGAATGGTCAGCATATGATTCCATCAACACTGGGGGGTCAAAGTCAATCAATCAATCAATGATATGAATCAAATGCTTGCTGTATGTGGAAACTGTACTGAATGTTTGGGAGACTACAATACAAGTGACATGGTAGACACGTTTTCTGAGCAGTAGAGTGAAGTATAGACTGGAGAGGGGACAAACAGGAGGCAGAGAAGTCAGCGAGGAGGCTGATGCAGTAGTCAAGGAGGGAAAGGATGAGACCTTGAATCACTGTGGTTGGATTTTGGATGGAGAGGAAAGAGCAGATTCTGGAGGTGTTGTGAAGGTCAAACTGACAGATTGTCATGCCAGATTGAATGTATGCATCAAATGAGAGAGATGAGTTAAGGATAATGCCAAAATTACAAGGTTTTGAGACAGGGAGGAGGAGCTGCTATCTACATCAATAGGAAAGTCAAGGGGATGGCAAGGTTTGCGTAGGAAGTTGAGTTGCACATTCATTATACATTTATCAATTGGGAATGAGAAGACAACACAGACAAGACACTTCCTGGCAAGTAGCTTCTCCCTGCCCCTGGGCTGGACTGGGGTAATAGAGGCACTCTTGGGTCTTCTGGATTGACTGAAAGTTGGAGTTATGTGCTATTAGATGGGAGTCGAAAATACTTTCAGGAAAGCTGTCAGTAGCTGTCTCGGAGTCTGGAAGCTGCTAGGTGGTCCCTCATTCTGGGCTCCTTCTGGATTTCAGCTTTCAGAAGTGGAGTGGTAGCTGAAGTGGCAGAGAGAATCTCAGCAAGTGTCTTTTGGATTTTCTTTAGTGTGTTTTTTTGCAGGGGGAACACAACCCCAATGATGTACTTGAACTGATTGTATTATGGGATGGTCAGGAAACAACCCATTAATTTTCTTTTTTTTCTTCTTATGAGCAAAGAGAAAATACATTTTGCGGAATGTCAGACCCTAGTAACTATGGTGTTTTCCAAGGAAACTTGCACCTGTTCCTGTTCAATCCTGGCAGTGGAGTTGTGGTGTGGGGGAGAACATCTTCTACGAGGAAAAAAATGTTAAGAAATAAATAGACAAAAGACAATGCTATCACAATTAAACATATGAACAGTGGAATGATACATCCTTCATCTTAAATGTTCATCTGGTTTAATTCATCCTAATTCAGTATTCTTATAATTCTTGGCATTTGTAGGGATGCTTGCAGTCTCATTATATATTTTTCTTCTATCAGTCTTCTTTTTATATAATTTTTATCAACTGAAATCAGCAAA
Organism: Tachyglossus aculeatus; assembly: GCF_015852505.1. Lineage (NCBI taxonomy): Eukaryota > Metazoa > Chordata > Mammalia > Monotremata > Tachyglossidae > Tachyglossus > Tachyglossus aculeatus. The sequence continues at coordinate 38,966,479 of NC_052072.1, forward strand.
TAAGCTGTGGAGAATTTAAATCTCATTATTTTTTCTATCATCTCATTCACACTCCCCTCTTTTTCATCTGTCTTTCTTTCCTTTTTTTCCCAGTTGTTGCATTTCCCAAATTCTTAAAGTCCTCCCTTCTCAATCTTCCTTTCCTTTTTCTGCAATCATTTCTACCTCTAGGGACATAGCATCTTACCACAAACTATCCCTTGAGATATAGGAGATCAGTCCCACTTTTTGGGTACATATAAGGAAAATGTGAGCTAGAGTTTTAATGACTTTCTGAAGCCACAATGAGTCAATAACAGAGATGGGAGTAGAATTCATGGCCCCTATTTCTTTAATCTTTTTTTTTTTTAGCAAAATGAAACTACTATGCTTTGCTGATATTTTTTTAACGTGCCCTGGGAATAAAATTTGTATTGCCATTTGGTTATTTATATCTTACTTCTTAATTGGAAACACAGAGTGGTTGGGAAACACCACACACTTAATATACAACATTGACTTTGGTGGAAAAAAATTAAAAGGTGTTTCTTAAGCATTTGCAAAAGAAATCAGAATGCATAAATGAAAACTAGTCTCCAGATCAGATAAATTCATAGTAAAAGAGTTGAGTAATTGGTTAACATACAAGACTTAAAATAAGGACTCACCTCATGACTTTCGAAAGTCACTTTCCCGTCATTTGATTTTGTTTCCTTCCAAAAGCAGGCCTGGGTTGAAAAGGACATCAACAGGGAACGCAGACAGAACCCTCCAGTAGTGGAGGGGGGTCTGAACAAAATTTTGTTTCCCATTTCCATAACTTTTCCTATTTAACTTTTGTCTTGGAAGCAATTTCTGGCAATGTTTTCATGGAACTGTTTCAAAACGTTCAAAAAGCTCATGCTGCACATGAGTTTTAAAAGAATTTCCATGTGTCAGGGCATGATGACATGAAAAATACTTCAGATTATGTTTGATTTTGAAATTTGGGCCAGTTTTTCCTCCCTAAAACCCCTCCACTAGAGTTCTCCACCAGGCATGATGCGAGCCCCTCCTACCTCTACACTCTTTCCCAGAGCTTAGTACAGTGCTGTACACACAGTAAGTGCTTAATAAATGCTATTAGTATTATGAATTGGACCATACTCCCAAATTTCTTGGCGGGGTCAAAGTCTTCGAGGACTAACACTAAAAGTCTTCTCTCATTAACTGTTTTCTAAAGAGGCCACTAGATAGTGCTGCTGTCTAGCCAATAGACACTGGGCTTGGGTTTCAGCCTCAATCTCGGGCTTCTGGTTCCATCCTCACTTCATCCCTTTTGGAGGGTTTCAAATTGCCAGGAGCTGAAAGATCTTCAAGTGTCTCACCTGTGGCCCAGGAGCAACTCACTGCTAATCATCCCGATTCATCAGAAATCCCTAATTCTTTTGCCACATGGACAAGGTAAGGTTGTTTCCAGTATGCAGAGGAAAGAAGAGGTTTCTGTCTTCATCGTGCTGGGTGAAGAGTTTGAAAAGTCACCTATCTTTCTGAGGAATCCCGATGGAGAGAGGTTTCCTGGAAGCTGATTGGAGTCAGTCCTTTCCTGTGGGGCTTCCTGGTTCTTAAAAGATGTCTGGACTCTGAGCTGCATCTGCTGCCTGTTAGTTGATGGCTGAGATCCAGGCACTTGACATCCCTAATGGTCTCTACACATGATGAAATATGAATCTTATGCCTAAACTCCAGAGATGTTTCAAAATGCACAATGTACAGTATTCTGCTTGCTGGCAGCTAGCCTATCTTTCCTAGAGGGTTCATGTTGCCTCTTGTGCAGTAGTTATCCCCTTAGACCAGCTCCATGCTTTCAGGTGGTTCCTGGAGTTTTATCTTCAGAATTCCTTCTCTTCTCTTACAAGATCCACAACTCAAGCCTGACTTCTTCTTTCCCTTTATCAGTCCCTGCATCTCAGATAGGAAGATCTTCTTCTTATCTCTGCCTTCAATTAAAACTGTGACAAGATCAATGCCATGATAGCAGGTTTTAATCTCCAGAAGTTTTGTTCCTCATCTTGTATTTGAGTGTTGGGTCCTTAAACCAGAGCTGTCAAGGTGATATTTGAGACTTTTAAGGTACTAAACTTATTCTCTGACCTAAGTGTGTAGTTGGGTGAAAGCATTCTTGCTTCTTGGTTCTTCTACTATTCTCTCCATTTTTTTTCTCTCCCACTTCTCTCTCCTTCCTTTTCTCTGTTTTCTCCTTTCCTTTTTTCTTCTCTCACCTTTTCTCCTCTCTACAAACAAGGAGGACTAATAAATGGTAGTTTGAGCAGTAATGAGCCCACATTTTGGGCAAGATTGGACCAACCAGTAGGAGTGAAGTAGGAGCCAACACAAACTTTTTGAGAAGTTTTCATGAAGTTGAGCTAGTTTAAACATTTTGTGTGAAGGATGGTAGGAGAGAATGAGGCCTCCTATGAGCTCAAACCCCAGAAGGGTCAGATAAAGGGGTGGGGTGGGTGAGTGTGTATATAAAAATGCTTCTGGCAGTTCATAGGTATTCAGTATTTGTAAACAATATATAAACTTTAGAAGGGGTTTGTTTCTGGAGAAGAGAGCACTGGCCAACCAAACAGATCCTTTGCCTGAAGCATTCTGCTCCCTGACAGTGAAGAAAAATTTCCCCAGAATGTCAAGGTGGATAGCTACTTGGGTGTTCTGTTAATTACTTTGGTTCACAAACTTTCAGGGAGTTTGAATGAGCAAAACATTTTCTTCCAACTGTACCTAGAAAGAAACAAAGGGCAAACATCTCTAAGACCCAGGCCCTGCTGGTGTGATACAGCACTTGTGCTCTCCAGACTCAACTACTGCAATAACTTATAGCTGGGACTGTTCAGGAGTCAGTAAGTCAATTGTATTTATTGAGCACTTATTGTGTGCAGAGCACTGAACTAATCACATGCGAGAGTACAATATAACAATGTAACAGACACATTCCCTTCCCACAACGAGCGAGCGTACAGCCTAGAAGGGAGCTGACATGGACTATGAAAGTCTATGAAAGTGTTGGATGTTGTAGGCCCAGGGGGCTTTCTCTGGAAACCACAAAACAATCCTTTTCTGACTGAATCCCCTGAGGTCAGTCTAGTTTAGGTCCATCCACTGGTTTCTGGATTGGCCCTCAGTTATCCCATGGAGTTATAGTACAGTACCAGTCTCCCTCTTTTTTAAAATTTTAGAGTATTTGTTAAGCACTTACTATGTGTCAAGCACTGTTCTAAGCACTGGGGTAGATACAAGGTAATCAGGTTGGACACAGTCCCTGTCGCACACAGGGTTCACATTCTTAATCCCCAAATTACAGATGAGGTAACTGAGGCCCAGAGAAGTGAAATGACTTGCCCCTTTTCCTCAGCTCCTCCTCTCCTCTCCATCACCCCTACTCCCTCCCTCTGCTCTACCCCCGTCCCTGCACCACAGCACTTGTGTATATATGTACATATTTATTATTCTGTTTATTAATGATATGTATATACTTATAATTCTATTTATTTTGATGCTGTTGATGCCTGTCTACTTGCTCTGTATCGCTGTCTGTCTCCCCACTTCTAGACTGTGACATCAATACAAACAAATTAAATTATAGATATATACATAAATGCTGTGGGAAGCTGGGGGTGGGGAAGAGCAAAGGGAGTAAGTCAGAGCAATGCAGAAGGGAGTGGAAGATGAGGAAAAGTAGGGTTTAGTCTGGGAAGGCCTCTTGGAGGAGATGTGCCTTGATAAGACTTTGAAGGGGGGAGAGAGTAATTACGGTATTTGTTAAGCACTTACTATGTGTCAGGAACTGTACTAAGCTCTGGGGTGGAATACGAGTAAATGGGGTTGGACACAGACCCTGTCCCATGTGGGGCTCACAGTCTCAATCCCCATTTTACAGATGAGTTAACTAAGACACAGAAAAGTGAAATGACTTGCCCAATGTCAGACAACAGACAAGTGGTGGAGTTGGGATTAGCAATCATAACCTTCTGACTCCCACACATGTGCTGTCTCTACTATGCCACACTGCTTCTCTAAATAAACAATAAACAGACACATTCCCTGCCTAGAAAGAGCTTACAGTCTAGAGGGGGAGAAAAATCTAGACCGGGAGAACAATGTGGATTATATCTTCATTCTAAATTACTCTCCTCCTAACACTTCGTTGGGCCCTTCTCAGCAAATGAATTTGATTAGCTGACAGGTTGGTTAATGGGGTTGGTTTCAGGGTCACCATCAAATTGCTGTTTGACAAGACTTGGGAGTCCATTTGGGTTTAGAACCCTGAGGAGCTTTGATCTGTGGCGGAATCCCAGTTTCCAACCTGTTCCCAGGGTGTTGGTTCAGACCTGATGGGTCTCTGGAACATATTGACTGAAAGGGCTAGTTCAATGCTTCCATTCGGGCCACCCACAGAAGACAACTTTCTCTGCAAACTCCACCTCGACGCTGTCTTCCCTATACCGGATGCTAATCTAGTTCACGATCCAGTTCAAAATTCCGACTCTTACTGTCAAAACCCTTAGTGGGAAGGGACTGGGATTCGTGAAGAATGAACACGAATGAAATTCTGACATCCTCAACACTTGACCATTCTCTGTGGTCCTGGAGATCAGCTGCAGACAGTCTGAAAGTTAATCCTGGTTAGAACTGTGAGAGGGCTACCTAAATTAGGAGTTCTAGGATCGTGCCTCTCTCTTTTTGCAATAGTATCTGTTAAGAGCTTACTATGTGTCAAGCACTGTTCTAAAAGCTTAGAGTAATTATTAGGTAATCAGGTGGGACACAGTCCCTATCCCAAATGGGGCTCACAGTCTAAGTAAATCAAGTAGGAAATCATGGAGACTATGTATATGAGTTTAGTTCCAGTGCTGTCTGGTCTGAAGACTAGGACAAGGGAGGAACCTTTTCCAGTTACCGACTGGAAGGGCCATCTTTCAGTCTTTAGCCCACTTAAGCAGGGCCATGCATTCCAGATGGATGAGACTCTATCATATTTTTAAAGCCCACCAGAGAATGGTTCTACTCCTTCCTCCAGGAATGACTGAAAATATCAATAAGTTCAAGAGAACTTTGGATCAACTTAAGGATGTGAGATCCATAATTAGTGTAATTCTAGAGGGAAAATTAGGGTTGAAGAAGGAAAAGCTAAGATTGATGATTTATCTCTAACTTTTGGGATGGTTGCCTAGGAAGTCAGTCAGTCATATTTATTGAGCATTTGCTGTGTGCAGAGCACTGTACTAAGCGCTTGTGAGTGAACAATATAGCAATATAGCAGATGCATTCCCTGCCCACAGTGAACTTACAATCTAGAGGGGAGCTGACATAGACTATGAAAACAACATCGTCCCTCCTTATTGTCACTGATGGCGATCGAATAGCAGGCTAGCTGGGTTCTTTGTTTGGCCCAGAAATGATATTGTTTGTGTACCTAATTAATTCAAGTGTCACTGGCAGGACATTCGACTTTATATCCAACCTAAATCCTCCATGCAGCAGCAGTTTGTCACTCAGAGGGGAGAAGCAGAAACCTCAGAAACATTGGACTGAGAAATCTGATCACTAACTAATAGCCCATCAGCAGCATACTGTTGACTCCTCATTTCACACAGAGGAATGTACATTTTAATGCAGCTTATTTGGAAAAATGCATGTGCCTAGTATAGTAATTCTGGCAAACAAAATCACTTTCCTACAGAATTCATTTCCTCTCGGTTTCACTAAGATCTTGACTGGTGGTAGGATTCCTGAGGTGATTTATTATTCGTTTACACAGAGAAACAGCTTGTCTGTATCTGAAGGGGAGGGAAGAGTGTGGCCTCACAACTGGAGAGAAGACTTCGGGTGACAGGACTGGGGATCGTGATTCATTTACGCTATCTCCCCAGGCCTCTGTTTTTCTGTCTGTAATTCGGGAAAAAAATTCATTCCTTTTCACAATTCTGGGACTTGGAAGTTCATTCTCCTCAGTCTACTCTGGGACTGTTGGCTGAGGAATTTACCACATGATGATATATTCCCTTAAAGGACCTTTCACTAATCTGCCCATTGTACATGACTGCAAATCCAGACGTGGCTTTATTGGTTGGGAGAAGCGAGTGGCAATCTCGGAGCTGTGCTGAGATTCTCTTGATTATCGGCATACCATCTTATCATCAGGAGCCAACAGAAATGAAACAAACCAGGTGTGCGTCTTACAGATGTCAGCAGCTAGTCATTCTGGAATTCAAATCTACTGCATAGAATGTCAGAGCTGAGGAGAGCACCAGAGTTTTTGGTGGGTTTAGGAAGAGCTCCGCTCCATCAAGACACCTTCTGACCATTGCCCTTCTGTTTAGATTCACAGCCCCACACTTTTGGGGTGCACAATCCCCATAACGGCAATGAGGAGGGAGCTTTTCATTCATTCATTCATTCATTCAATTGTATTTATTAAGCGCTTACTGTGTGCAAAGCACATACTAAGCACTTGAAAGAGTTCACTATAACAATAAGCAGACACATTCCCTGCCCACAACAAGCTTTTGGGGTGGGGGAGGACACAGTTCCACCCCACAGCTCCCTTGGAAATAGCAACGAGATTAGCGGCAGCCTCTCAAACTGGAAATGAAATGGTAAGGAAGCAGCTTGGCCTAGTGGAGAGAGCTTGGGCCTGGGATTCAGAAGGACCTGGGTTTTAATCCTGCCTCCACCATGTGTCTGCTGTGTGACCTTGGTTGAGTCACTTCACTTTTCTGTGTCTCAGTTCCCTCGTTGTATCAATCATCCTTTCACAACAACACCAAAATCTGCCCTTTCTTCTGCATCCAACTTAATCCAAGTACCTGTCCTATCCCGCCATGGTTATTGAAGCAGCCTCCTGGCTGACCTTGCTGCTTCCTGTTTCTCCCCACTTCAGTCCTTACTTCACTCTGCTGCCCATTTTCTATAAAACCATTCTGTCCATGTTTCCTCACTCCTCAAGAAACTCTAGTGGTTGCCCATCCACCTCCATATCAGACAGACACTTCTTAATAACAACAACAATAACAATAATAATGATATTAGTTAAGTGCTTATTATGTTACAAGCACTGTTCTAAGTGATGGGGTAGATCCAAGGTAATCAGGTTGTCCCACATGGGGCTCACAGTCTTAATCCCCATTTTACAGATGGGGTAACTGAGGCACAGAGAAGTTAAGTGGCTTGCCCATGGTTACACAGCAGACAAGTGGCAGAAGCGGTATTAGAATCCACATCCTCTGACTTCCCAAGCCCATGCCTTTCCACAAAGCCAGGCTGCTCCTCACCAAAGACACATTCCCTGCCCTCTAGACTGTAAGCTCATTGTGGGCAGGGAATGTGTCTGTTATGTTGCTGCATTGTACTTTCCCAAGCATTTACTACAGTGTTCTGCTCACAGTTAGCATTCAATGAATGTGACTGACTGAATGACTGGCTTTAGAGCACTCAATCACCTTGCCCCTTCTTACCTTACCTCCCTGATTTCTACTACAATCCAACCCACACACTTTGTTCCTTTTATGCCAACCTGCTCACTGTGCCTCAGTCTCATCTATCTTGCCATCAGTCCCTCGCCCATGTCCTCCCTTCGGGATGCAACTCCCTGCCTCTTCATATCCGACAGACAATCACTCTCTCCACCTTCAAAACCTTATTAAAAGCATTTCCCCTCCAACAGGCCTTCCCTGATTGAGCCCTTATTTCCTCTTCTTCCACTATCTTCTGTCACCCTTTCACTTGGATTTTACCCCTTTATTCCCCCCTCCCCTCAGCCTCACAGCACTTTCGTATGAATCTGTAGTTGAGTTATATTAATGTCTTTCTCCCCCTCTAGATTGCAAAGCTAACTTTGGGCAGGGATCATGTCTACCAACTCTGTTATATTATACTCTTCCAGACAGTACACTGCTCTGCACACAATAAGCTGTCAGTGAATATGATTGATTGATTGAAAGTACAGTAGTATTAGGAGTATAGGGATATAACCATAAGTGCTAAGTGCTTAATAGTATGATGCTAATAGTAATATTATGCTCTTTTATTTTCCAGAAGTTCTCAATTAATCAATCAAGGTCTTTACTGAGTGCCTGCTGACTGCAAACCACTTTACTAAGTGTTTGAAATTGTGCAAGAGACGTAAGGCATATTTCCTTCCCTCAAAGGGTTCCCCATCTAATGGGGGAGACAGACAGACACAAATTGTTCATAGAATGTATGAGTGGGAGTAAGAGCAAGTATGCAGCAGATATATGACAAAGGTGTCAGGGTAAAATAGCTGAAGAAATAATCAGATGTACAAACATATATAAATGTATGTGCAAAACCTGTTTCTAGGATTAAAAAAGGGTAAATGCTGTTAGGTAGCCATTAGGTTGAGACAACTAAGGGCTTGTGAACTAATCAAGGACCTTTTCTTGGTAGAGGTGAGATTGTAGGAGGGCTCTGAAGATGGGGAGAGCTTTGGTCTGGCAGATTTGATTGGCAAGGAAGTTCCAGGCTGGTGGAACATTGTCAATTGGAGATGGGATCATTGAGAGCAAGGTACAGTTAAAAAAGGTGGAGCAAAGAATGCTCCCTAGAGAGGAGTAGATGAAGAAAAATAATGGGTAAGATGGGGGGAGTTGGTTGAGGGCCTTGAAGTCAATTGTGAAGAGCATGCTAAGGAGGGAGAAGGGTAGCCATTGTGGAGGTGAGAAGAGAGATGGATAACATCAATGTCTCAAGAAGATGATAGAGGCAGCAGTGTGGACTGTATAACCTAATGTGGGAGAGGTTGGAGGTAGGGAGGCTAATGAGGAGGCCAATACAACAGAATAACCATGCTGTGACAGGAGTTTGGAGTGGGGTATAGCTATTTTTATGGGACCAAGAAATGTAGAGGAAGAACCAGTGGAATTTAGAATGAGAACTGAAAGCCAGTGAGGAATTGAAGGTGACACTAAGGTTGCGGGCTCCTGGGATTGGAGGATGTGATGTTCTCTACAGAGACTGAAATGGTAGGAGGAGACAGGGGTTTAAAAGTGAAAATGTAAAGTTCAGTTTTGAACATGTTGAGCTTGAGGTGCCTGTGAGACACCCAGGTTGAGATTTTCTGGAGGTAAGACGTGAGCCCTGTGTAGCACAGAGTTTGGGTCTGATATGAATATCCAGAATCCATCTCAGTGTCAGCACAATGATCGGAATTTAGTGTGCTGAGCAGCAGTATGGCTCAGTGGAAAGAGCCTGGGCTTTGGAGTCAGAGGTCATGGGTTCAAATCCCAGCTCCGCCAACTGTCAGCTGTGTGACTTTGGTCAAGTCACCTAACTTTTCTGTGCCTCAGTTACCTCATCTGTAAAATGGGGATTAATCAATCAATCGTATTTATTGAGCGCTTACTGTGTGCAGAGCACTGTACTAAGTGCTTGGAAAGTACAAGTTGGCAACATGTAGAGACAGTCCCTACCCAACAGTGGGCTCACAGTCTAAAAGGGGGAGACAGAGAACAAAACCAAACATACTAACAAAATAAAATAAATAGAATACATATGTACAAGTAAAATAGAGTAATAAATATGTACAAACATATATACATATATACAGGTGCTGTGGGGAAGGGAACTGTGAGCCCTCCATGGGACAACCTGATCACCTTGTAACCTCCCCAGCGCTTAGAACAGTGCTTTGCACATAGTAAGTGCTTAACAAATGCCATTATTATTATTATTATTATTATTATTATAAATACCACAATTATTAAATGTGGGATTGAAGAGTGGGCTAGAAGGAACTGGTCTTTAAAGCAACTTCCCTGGAGAACCAGAAATACAAACCCTAACTAGGGACTGGCTTCTACAAGTAGGAAAGAAGCACTTGTGCATAAATGTTCATATTTATTATTGTATTCATTTTATTAATGATATGCATATATCTATAATTCTATTTATTTATATTGATGCTATTGATTCCTGTCTACTTGCTTTGTTTTCTTGTCTATCTCCCCCACTTCTAGACTGTGAGCCCATTGTTGGGTAGAGATTGTCGCTGTTGATGAACTGTACTTTCCAAGCGCTTAGTACAGTGCTCCGTACATGGTAAGTGCTCAATAAATATGATTGAATGAATGAATGAAGGATTGGAGAAGTAGATCTGGGAGTCATTCACATAGAGGAGGTAAGTGCAGTCCAAAGGTAGTCTTGAATGTCTTCTGGTGGCTCAGGAGAATAAACGGTCTGTGTGCTCTCTGATTCCTGTTACAGGGAGACATCACTGGAAATGCTCTAATACACTCCCCAGATTGCGTGGACTCTCACTGGTGAGTCTCTGATCCTATTAACTGTTGGCTTACCGGCCCCTGAGTTCAGCCAAAAATATCCCCAGTCTTTTGAAGTGCTTATTTGAAAAGCAGATTTTTTTTTTTGGCTTAGGCTCCGGAGTTGTTCCTTATGTGCAGTACTCTGAAGGGCCTGTAATTGAACACAAGAAAGGATAGGCTCCTTTTTGGCATTCTTGCTTTTATCTGAAAATCACATTTAAAATACACATTACGTAAAGGAAAATGGCCAACTTCGCTCACAGCTGCCCATGCCAGGGCACCAAAGGGTGGATGGGCACGTAGTTTGGAGAAGACAGGATCGCGTTGTCATTAGAGATAGATTGCTGCGTAGGATGTTGGGATTCACATTAAGATAGGGTCGGACTCTCCTGTGTCCTTGGCCCTGGAAAGCATTTCTGATAAGGGAACTTTGTGCAACCCTGATTTGATTTGAGAAGGAGAGTGTTAACAGTTTCATAGGATCCCAGTTGTGGTGGGGATAGACAAATATTTTCTAAAGCCCGTTTTCTACATGTCTCATTCTACATTTCCCCTTGGTTCCATCTGCAGTGGAGGCAGAGAACAACTTGCTGTAAAATAATTCATCTCTCTTGAAGAATGCTATTAAATCACCCCATAGCCTTCTCCTCGGGTCAATCATCACTCTAGTAGGAAAGTTATCAGGGGGTTCCCATTGTGTGCAGGACCAGGATTTATGAGATGTTCCAAAGAAAGAACAAGGCATGGCTCCCTGAGGAGCTTACAATCTGATGGGGGAAACAGGACAAATGCAAACTCCAAAATCTGCTCAGGTGACAGAAACATACACCGTAAGAGATATAAATTGCAGAAAGTTTCTGGAGGGATAACATGAGTGACCAGAATGTCTGGACTCAGGTGGGTTTAATCTGGCCAGTCTTCATGGGGAGGATGTAGGAAGGAGGAATTTGAAGACACATTTATTCATTTAAATTAAATCTAGGAGGGAAACATAAAGATATTATATGGCTTCTGAGGCACAGGAAACTGCCTCAGAAAGTTGGAGAAAATGTAGTGATGGATTTAGGACTCTTTAGGAGCTGCCTTTTACCTATCTGCTCTCTTCTCCTACTGCACAGAGCTCACACTCCTTGCTTCTTCCCGGCCAACCTTCTAACGGAATCTTGCTAATGACTTTTCCATTTCCAACCCCTTGCTCACTCCCTTTTCCCTACTTGGAAAATCCTCTACCCTCAAACCTGCCAAACTACATTCCTCTCCTCCTTCAAAATCCTCCTTAAAATCACCTCCTCTGAGAGGCATTTCCGTACTAATCCCCCTCCATCCTATCTGTCGCTTGAGCACTGGTGTGACTATCCATTCATTTATCCTTTTGTGTGACTGCTTATTTCTTAGCATTTATATTTCTTCACAGTTTCTTCCATGGGCCAGTGGGGCCCTGATTCTGTCAGTTCTGTGGCCACCGACTGCACCTGTTTTCTCCACCAGTTATCATACAGTATGGGCTGCTGGCCAAAGAGGGCCCAGGTGAGAGAAGGTGAATGATGCAGTGCAACTCATCACCGCTTTTATCAAAATGACTTCAAAAACTGCTTGAGTGCATGTCCTACTGGCAATATGTAAGACATACCTTCCCCCTCCTAACCATGGTTTCTCTTCCCCAAGTGGCAGTGAACCAAAAAGGTACACTACTCTATTTTTATGAACAAAGCACGTAAGACAGCCACTCTCAAAAACACCCACTCATAGGTGTAGTTGTCTCACTGCCGGCAGCATAATTTTGGGATAATGATGCCTCATTCAGCCCCATTAAGGGCCCGCAAGAGGCTTCTTCCGATTAAACCCTCTTTTCCGCAATTCCCTCTCCCTTCATCCATGTATTTAATAATAATGATAATGATAGCATCTGTTAAGCACTTACTATGTGCAGAGCACTGTTCTAAGTGCTGGGGGGGATACAAGGTGATCAGGTTGTCCCACGTGGGGCTCACAGTCTTAATCCCCATTTTACAGATGAGGTAACTGAGGCCCAGAGAAGTGAAGTGACTTGCCCAAGGTCACACAGTAGACGTGGTGGAGTCAGGATTTGAACCCATGACCTCTGACTCCAAAGCCCGTGCTCTTTCCACTGAGCCATGATGTATTTGGATCTGAACCCCCTGGATGTATGGTATTCACCCCACTCTCAGTCTGCCAGTGCCTAGTACAGTGCTCTGCACATAGTAAGTGCTCAATAAATATGATTGATTGATTGATTGATAAAGAGAAGCAGCGTGGCTCCGTGGAAAGAGCCTGGGCTTTGGAGTCAGAGGTCATGGGTTCAAATCCCAGCTCCGCCAACTGCTAGCTGTGTGACTTTGGGCAAGTCACTTCACTTCTCTGGGCCTCAGTTACCTCATCTGTAAAATGGGGATGAAGACTGTGAGCCCCCCATGGGACAACCTGATCACCTGGTAACCTCCCCAGAGCTTAGAACAGTGTTGTGCACATAGTAAGCGCTTAATAAATGCCATTATTATTATTATTATTATTAATAAATATGATTGAATGAGTGCCAGCACTTATGTACGTATCTGTAATTTATTTCTTTATATTAATGTCTTTCTCCCCCTCTAGACAGTAAGCTTATTGTGGGCAGGGGTTGCGTATACTAACACTGTTGTATCACACTCTCCCAAAAGCTTAGTACAAAGCTCTGCACACAATAAGTGCTCAATGAATACCGTTGATTGGTGGAGTGACAGAGGGAAAACCATCAATAAATCAAGTCGATCCTGTCTGGGTTAATTGTTTTGATGACTGAAAGAATTTTGATAAGAATTTTGGTAAGCACAGGGCCTGAGTCAGAAGGATTTGGGTTCTAATCCTGGCTCCACTACTTGTCTGCTGTGTGTGACCTTGGGCAAGTCACTTCTCTGTACCTCAGTTTCCAGAAAATGGGAATTAAGACTGTGAGACTCACCGGGACAGGGACTTTGTCCAACCTGATGAGCTTGTTATCTACCTCAGCGCTTAGTGCAGAGTCTGGCACATAGTAAGCACTTAACAAATACCATTTCAAAAAAAGAATAAAAGCAGCAATGGGGTGATGTCTTTTGCAAGTACAAGTTTTGATTTAACCACAGAGTTCATGTTTCCATTTCCTCTTGGTCACTTAAACCTAAGGTGAAATCCCAGGCATTCCCTGCTGGTTCATTCCAGTCCAGGAACTTCTGGCATTGCATAGACCCAACTCATCCTTTGCATTCTCCTCTCAGTGAGAAATGATCAAACCCCCAAGGCGATCAGAGATACGGACACCCGGAAGGACACAGTTGGAGGTGGCAAACCCCAAAGCCTGCTTTGGATGGTGCACGGGGGCAACTCTCTACCACCTGCTTCCTGCGTCTTTGCGACACAGGGGGAAACAGTGTCTTTTAAAAATGTACATCTTGCTACCTCAGATAAGCAGGATCCTGTCCCAAAGCACACTGCTGCCGCTCCTTCCAACAGGAAAGTACATGCTTCAAACAGCTTTTTTGTGGCAGGTAAAAGAAGGTTGAACACCTGCAAAGGGAGATTTCAAAATATGCCCCTGAGGTCCCTTCCACCCCCCACCCCACCACCTCCCCAAACCTAGAGTGGCTTCTCAAGCACAAATGTATTAGAAAAAAAATCTGTCAAATACCCACACATATCACAGTTTGAAACAACAACCTTTCATTCTTGTATCCTGGGTCCCAGAAGCTGCTGAGAGGCTCCCTCAGCCTGTTTCCTTTAACGAGCTGTAAAGAAAGATCTGACACAGATGTGCCTGGTTGCCTCACAGAGGTTAAGATTATGCCTTCCATCTCCTTCCTGCCTTGGCTTCCCCTCTCCTGGCTTTCTGTGTTTGCTCCGTACTCTTCTGGATTCTGAGGGCTTAGAGCATGAAGAAAGGGGAAGGAGCAGGCATCTGGTTTCAATATTTGCTTTTATTTTGGGATTCTCATCATACCTTTGTCCCCTGGGCATTGAGGATGACTACAGCACTGATTTGCCAGATGTAACTGTGTCTTATTGTACTCTCCCAAGCGCTTAGTACAATACTCTGCACACAATAAGTGCTCAATAAATATCATTGATGGATTGTTTATAAAGGTTTCAACTCTTCGCAGTTCAGTTTTGAGGGCTTTGCTTTGGAAGGCTGGGAAAGGGAAGAGAGGAGAAAAGTGGTTGGATGCAAGTTTCAGGAGCACTGTCAGCATTTGATTCCAGGGAAAGCTGACAATGTGGTACAGAATCGAATTATGCTTAGCGGGTGTAAACTGGCCCCTGATCTTCCCATGCCACAGAAAAGAGGACAGCATTAGAAAGTATCCAAGGAGAGTCCTCTGTTCTTCACAGATGTTCCTTTTTGGGGTTTCAGTGGAACTACTTGGATTTAAGAGAAGCAGCATGGCTCAGTGGAAAGAGCACGGGCTTAGGAGTCAGAGGTCATGGGTTCTAATCCCGGCTCTGTCACCTGTCTGCTGTGTGACCTGGGGCAAGCACTTAACTTCTCGGAGCCTCAGTTACCTCCTCTGTAAAATGGGGATGAAGACTGTGAGCCCCTGTGGGACAACCTGATCACCTTGTATAGTGCTTTGCACATAGTAAGCGCTTAACAAATGCCATCATTATTATTAGAGTTCCAAAGAGCTGAATTCAGAGGGATCGACTGTCCTTTAGCAGACTATTCATTCACTCAGTTGTATTTACTGAATGCCTTCTGTGTGCAGAGCACTGTACTAAGTGCTTCAGAAAGTATAATACAACAATAAATGGATACATTCCCCGCCCACACTGAGCTTTCAGTCTAGGGGGGAGACAGACATTAATATGAATAAACAGAATTACAGATATATACATAAGTGCTGCGGAGCTGGAGGGCTGAATGAATAAAGGGAGCAATGCAGGGTGACTTAGAAGGGAGTGGGAGAAGAGGAAAGGAGGACTTAGGGAAGGCCTCTTGGAGACGATGTACTTAGTCTTTCCAAGCAACATGGTCACCATGGGGGAGAAAGCCTAGTTAGGCTTCCTGCATCATTTTCAACAAGCACATTGGTGAGCAGTAGATGGCTACTGCTTCTCTACAGCAGCTGATGATGCTTTGGGGGATTGAGTCAATCAATCACATTTATTCAGCACTTACTGTATGCAGGACACTTTACTGAGCACTTGGGAGAGTACAATATAACAATAAACAAACAAATTCCCTGCTCACAGTGAGCTTACAGTCTAGAGGACCGTCTAGGTTCCACCTCTTTGCTGTCCCTTTGTCTTGGTTGTTGCATTGGGTCAGCTGCCCCATCTGCCCTCAGCTCCACACTTGGCCTGCGGATCCCTGACTGCAACCAAGTGTTTATGGGAAACACAATAGCTCCTAATTAGCTTGGCTCCTGTACAAATTTGTCTTTCTTCTTGCCAAAAAACCACTTCTCTGTTCTTCTTTCCCTTCAGTTGACTGATGTGGATTTCCTGTCCATGGTTCCCTCTGCTCTTTAAGTTAGCTCTGCAGATAAATTCCAAAATCATCTAGCACTCGTTAAGGGCTGAACCACCACTTTAATTAGTTTCTCCTCCTAGTTAAGCGGTTTGATATGTGAGTAATCTTCCCGTTGCACACGGGAAAAACTGAGTCTAAGTATTTTAGTATTTATTTAGCCCTTGCCCAGGGGTAGAAACAAGAGTTTGTGATCAGCCAAAGTCCACCATCCCACAGGGCTCACAAGCTAACCTATCCCCTTTTATAGATGATGAAACTGAAACTGAGAAGTCATTATTATTAATAATGATAATAATTATATTGTTGTGATATTTCTTAATAATAAGGGTATTTGTTAAGAGCTTACTATGTGCCAGTCACTGTACTAAATGCTGGGTTGGATACAAGCAAATAATAATAATAATTTTGGTATTTGTTAAGAGCGTACTATGTGCCAAGCACTGTTCTAAGCTCTAGATGGATACAAGGTCATCAGGTTGTTCCACATGGGGCTCACAGTCTTAATCCCCATTTTCCAGATAAGGTAACTGAGGCACAGATAAGTTAAGTGACTTGTCCAAAGTCACACAGCTGATAGTGGTGGAGCTGGGATTAGAACCCATGACCTCTGACTCCCAAGCCACCGAGCCACGCGGCTTCTCTGTGGCTGCTTCACAACCACGCTGTGTCCAAATCAGGTTGGACACAGTTCCTGTCCCATGTGGGGCTCACAGTCTCAATCCCCATTTTACAGATAAGGTAACTGAGATCCAGAGAAGTGAAGTATCTTGCCCAAGGTCACACAACAGACCCAGTGGTGGAGCCAGCATTAGAACTCATGACCTTCTGACTTCCACTCCATTGCTCTACCCACCATGCCATGCTGCTTTTTCCATGAAACGGGAATTAAAACCATGAGTCTCAAGTGTTTACAACATGTCAAACACAGTTTAAAGGCCCAGGGTAGATCCAAGACAATAAGGGTGAACACATGAGGCTCACAGTCTTAGTAGGAGGGAGAGCATTGAATCCCCATTGTACAGTTGAGGAAGTAGAGGCCCAGAGAGGTTAATCAATCAATCAATCAATCATATTTATTGAGCACTTACTGTGTGCAGAGCACTGTACTAAGCGCTTGGGAAGTACAAGTCGGCAACACAAGGTTAAGTGAGTTGTCAGAAGTCACATAGCAAGATTTTGGCAGAGCTGGGGACCAAATTCAGTTGTCCAGACTCCTTGCCATGCACTTTCCATTAGACCATTTTACTGCCAAAGACTAAGTAAGGCTAAGGCCAAAAAATGGTAAACTGATTTATCTGCTGAAGGCACTTGGAAAGGGTAGAATTCAAGGATCATTCTTTAAATGGTCTTTACTGAATGCCTACTGTGTACAGAGCAGAACACTATATTATCACAAGAGAGAGACTGTGTGTATCTCTCTCTCTCAAGGTTTGGGGAGAAGCCCCTGGGCTTGTATGTTTCCACTTTCTTCTCTGCCTGCTCTGCCCTGGCAGGACTGGGGGTGCCTTGGATGGCATAGAGGGGAGGTTAAGAAGCCTGACACCATTTGAGTTCTCCATCCACTCAGCCAAACCCTATGGCCTGATTAGATAGTCGTCACAATTTCTTTGATTCTTCCTTTGTGATGCAGAAGTTAACTGGGATGCTTGGCTTCCCTTAGTTCAGGTGGGCAAGTCAAGCAGTTTTATGCAGCACCTAGAATTAATCAATAAACCCTTTGAATGTCCTCAGTTGGGATGAATTGAATTGAACTTTAGGTACAAATATCTCCTTCATGAAAGATTAACAGGGTTGGGTAGAGTTTCCCTTAGAGAGAGGAATGGTGTCAGATACTGGCAGTTCTGCACAGGGTGGAGAGCTGAGAAGGAGCAGACTTAAAGCTAGACAACTGCTCACTTGTAAATAGTTTAATCTTTTAAATATTTTATTTGTTTCCTAAAACTTGCAGGGACTGGCTCACTTCCACTGAAGTCCCACAGTGTGGTAACAGGAGTTAATCTGAATATAGACTGGATGGGGAAGTAAAGAAAGAGTTCCACTTTTCTAGGAAACAGCTAGAAACTGAGTTCTGTTCAAGACTGGAAACAATTTTAACAGGAGTATGTCTTGTTCCAGAGAGTAAGTGGTCTATAATTTGAGCAGATTGGAGATTGTCGGGATCAGAGTTCAGAGCAGGGTTGGGGGAAAGGGAGAGGCTTGAGGGATCTCTGGTCCTCCTCCAGCAGTCAAGAGCCAGGGTGGGGCCTAGGGCTAGGAAGGGCTTCCTATTTGTTTCCCTCTCAGTTGGGGTTGCCAAAGTGACCTTTGGCTGACCATGGAAAAGTAGGTGGAGCTTACCAAAGGGCAAGACCATGGGAGCTTGCTAAAGGGCAGCCCAGTGATCCTGCTGCTTGCACAATTCATGAATTGTTCTCTATTGATATGCTAAAATAGAAAAGAGACAAATCTAGTGAATAAATAGAAAATAGCATGGCCTAGTGGAAAAAGGACAGGATTGGAAGTCAAGACACCTGGGTTCTAATTCAGACTTCATTACTTATAATAATAATAATAATAATGATGATGATGGTATTTTTTTTAAGTGCTTACTATGTGTGAAGCACTGTTCTAAGTGCTGCGGGAGATACAATAATAATAATAATAATGGCATTTATTAAGTGCTTACTATGTGCAAAGCCCTGTTCTAAGCACTGGGATGGTTACAAGGTGATCAGATTGTCCACTGGGGGCTCACAGTCTTAATCCCCATTTTACAGATGAGGTAACTGAGGCACTGAGAAGTGAAGTGACTTGCCCAAAGTCACACAGCTGACAATTGGTGGAGCTGGGATATGAACCCACAACCACTGACTCCAAAGCCCGTGCTCTTTCCATTGAGCCACGTTGTTGGGTAGGGACCGTCTCTCTATGCTGCCAACTTGTACTTCCCAAGCACTTAGTTCAGTGCTCTGCACGCAGTAAGCGCTCAATAAATACGATTGAATGAATGAATGTGTGACTTTGAGCAACATTGTCTAGTTGATAGAACATGACGAGCCTGGAAATCAGAAGGACTTGGGTTCTAATCCCAGCTTTGCCATGTGTCTGCTGTGTGACTTTGGGCAAATCACTTTACTTCTCTGTGCCTCAGTTCCCTCATCTGTAAAAAATGGGGATTAAGATTGTGAGCCCAATGTGGGACAGGGATTGTGTCCAAACCCAATTACCTTCTATCTACTCCAGTGCTTAGTACAGTGCCTGGCACTCAGTAAGTGCTTAATCAATCTTGTATTTTGCTGCCGAGTCGTCTCTGACTCATAGCGACTCTATGGACACATCTCTCCCAGAAAGCCCCACCTCCTTCTGCAAAGATTCTGGTAGCGTATCCATGGAATTTTCTTGGTAAAAATACAGAAGTGGTTTATCATTGCCTCATTCTGCGCAGTAAACTTGAGTCTCTCTCCCATGCTGCAGCTGCCAGCACAGGTGAGTTTTGTCTTGTTGCAGACTGCCTTCCAAACAATCAATCAATCAATCGCATTTATTGAGCACTTACTGCGTGCAGAGCACTGTACTAAGCGCTTGGGAAGTACAAGTTGGCAACATATAGAGACAGTCCCTACCCAACAGTGGGCTCACAGTCTAGAAGACCGTGCTAGCCATTGCCCAAGCTAGTAATGGAATGGTTAGGCCTCTGCTTGACTCTCCCTCCCGTAGCTGAGACAAGCAGAGTACTGGAAATTCTCCAAGTGTGATTCTGAGAGGGTCTTAACAAACTCAACAAATACCATTATTATTATTATTATTACTTATATTTTTTTGTCATGACTTCTCTGTGCTTCACTTTCCTTATCTGTGAAATGAGGATTAAATACCTGTTCTCCCTCTGCCTTAGATTAGGAGCACCATATAGATCAGGGACTCTTTGGCTTAATTAACTTGCATCTACTCCAGCATTTAGTACAGAGCTTGGTACATAGTAAGCCCTTAACAAATACCACTATTATTATCAATACTATCATCATTAACACATTTTTATCTACTAAGAGTATGGAAGGATTAAATACAAAGAGTAAACAGTGTCATGGAAAAAAACTGGATACAACAAGATGATGGTCAGAAACATTGCAGAGTGCAGAGTACTGTACTTTGTGCATAGGAGAGTAAAATAGTTATTAGACATGATCTCAGCCATCAAGGAGCTTACAGAAGTGTGGGGAAACTCTCACTACAATCAGTTATAGGCAAAGAAAACAACTAAGTATGGAGGTATGTACTTGAGTGCTGTGGAGTTCAGGGGTAGGATGACTACCCAAGTGCTTAGGAAATAAGGACTCATATACTTTGGTAAGAAGACATATAGAAAACAGGAAATCACCCCATTTTATCAGTGGCTCGATTCTCCCTTTTGAACATACTTAGGCAGTTAGAGAAGCAAATGAGCTACTTAAACCCCAGCTGTATTTGGCTAGTGAATGAGGCCTCCCCCATCCCGATACCCACTTCCCACAGTTATTTGGTGAGCATCAAGAGGGGTGTATGTGTGGGGGGGGGGAGGGGAGAAGGGAGACATTGCTGATAATTAAGTAAATTATTTGAAAGCATTTTTAAGTTCTAACCATCAATACTGACAGATTTTCCACTTCCAGGGCAATTTTTTGAAGTTACCTGGGAAGACACATTCTGTTTCCCTGTGGTCAAGCTATCACAACTAAAACCATTTCAAATTCTATGAGAGCAAACCCCTCCAAGCAGAGCAGTGTTTCTTGAACTCAGACAATTTGAAAGGCTTTGGTTGGCTGGGCAGGACTGTGGATCTGTTTATGAAAGTTTTCACTTCAATCAAGGAATTGTTGCTAAGCCATCAGACCAAAACAGCCCAAACACATCAGCCCTTGGGACCACTGGATCTTCACTTCTCTTGAGCAGCTGTGGAGAAGTGTGTGAGTATCATTTTTAGAGGAAAAAATGTCTTCAGTTTTACCATTCCTGATAATATGATTAGTGTGTACTTAGGTGATATGTCTGCTTTAAATGGCGAAGATTTTACATCTCCCCACTCTTTCTTCTGAGGCCCTGTGAACATGTCTCTTAGTAGTAGAGGCAATAGCAGGTAGCAGAATGGGCTGATAGCAGTTATGCAGCAGTGAACTTAAAAGCCTTCACTGTAATCAAAATAATGAAAAAAAAAGTCTTTAGCACTTTTTAGAAGTTTCCAAATATCTATTCTTTTCACATATTTTTAGCCAACTACTAAATTTACTGAAAAATCTGCCTCTTGTCTCTCAGAGTATACAAACACAAATCCATTAGGTAAAAATAAAAAGTCACATCAAAGAATATAGATTCATTTAGACAACATATTAGGCAGCAGTCACTGAAACAACCCTGAAGATGAAAGACCTCTCTTTGGGTTTAATCTCTCCATGTGCTTTGGAAATTCAAATCCATTCTTCTTTTTTCCCCAAGGAACAACAGCTGTGTATACTAACAGTTGTCGTGTTTTTATACATATGTCTCTGAAACTCTGATATCAGGCATCTGGTGGCTTGATAGGAAGGGGATGAACACACCTAGAGGAGATGCCAGGAAATCTTAAGCTATGGTATCCCGCTGCCCTAAATGTCCCCTTCTATGCTAACTAAGAATATGATTATTACCCAAATGAGATTACCTGATTATGCTAGGGATGCAAATATCACAAGGGGGGTCTCAGATAGTCAGCTCTGAATGGCTCTCTCCTGCATTCTGCGATTAAATAACCTTCTTAGTCATCAACCCCATAGAGGGGAATGAACAACTTGTCTTCCGTTAAACAGCCGACAGGATTTTCTTCCCTGTCCCAGCATGTCTTTCCACTTGTACGCTCCACCTGTCCTGCCGAATGGCAAATTAGATATCAGAAGTGTTGTTGCATTTAGACTGGTGTCTTGTGTACGAGTGTGAGGTGTGTGCGTGTGTGTACTTACACATACTTCCCATAGGCTGTAAGCTTGTTGGGGGCAGGAATGTGTCTTCCAACTCTGTTGTACTCTCTCAAGAGCTTAGTGCAGTGCTCTGCACAAGGTAAGTTCTCAATAAATACTAGTGATTGATTTATAGCACTGTATTTATCAAAAGTACAGCTTATTTAGAATTGTAACTCAGTGACAATCGATGGCCTGATTAAAGGGTTCTAGTCACAGCACCCCTTTCCCTAGTTCATGCATTCGTTCATTCAATCGTATTGATTGAGTGCTTACTGTGTGCAAAGCATTGTACTAAGTGCTTGGGAGAGTAAAACATAACAATAAACAGACACATTCTCTGCCCACAATAATCTTACAGTCTAGAGGGCAAGACAGACATTAATATAAATAAATAAATAAACTATATAGAGAGAAAGAATGGTTTTGGGTGATTTCCTCCACCTCTCTGTGGTACTCTGCTAGTGAAAGGAATTTGGGTCAGTTATGGAGTGAGGAGTAGAGAAGAGAAAAATCCAGAATCGTATTATTTCTCCTTAAGGGGTACAGTAACCTGGGTATTTTTGAAGAAAACTCAAGAGTCTAAGTATGCACATATTTTATGCATAATAATAATAATGATGGCATTTGTTAAGCGCTTACTATGTGCCAAGCACTGTTCTAAGCGCTGGGGGGATACAAGGTAATCAGGTTGTCCCACATGGGGCTCATAGTCTTAATCCCCATTTTCCTGATGAGGTAACTGAGGCAAAGAAAAGTTAAGTGACGTGCACAAAATCACACAGCTGACAAGTGGCCGAGTGGGGATTAGAACCCATGACCTTTGACTCCCAAGCCAGTGCTCTTTCCTCTGAGCCACGCTGGGTACCTAATCAGATGCAAGTCCAGTGGTGACTCATCTAGCTATTTTATACACCTGGACTTGGCCCTTGGGAAAATTCCTGTGGAGACCACCCAACCGGAATGTGTTGATTATAGAGACGGTCGAGTATGCCTAAATGATTATTCATAATATTTGCCTGAATATTTATGAGTTCACAATCATCCTTGGCCGAAGAAAGACATTCTTATTTTCTTTTCCTTTCTCTTTACGACCCAATTTTAGGGGTGTGTGAAAGAGAAGGGGTGGCAACGGAGTGGGAGGGAAGCCCCCCTTCAGGAAAAGGAGAGCCTGGGGAGGCGGAAGTAGCCTATTTGTTTAGTGCGGGAGTAAATTATGTTAATCCACTGCCTGTTTGTATTTCTTTAGAATGTACTAGTAGAAGCAGAGAGTATATAAAGTTCCTTCATTGTGTTGTGGGAGTGTCATGCTATTTGAGGTTGAGGTGAGAAAACACTGCCAGGCAGATGGAACCTGCTTTTGGGGTGAAAGATTTTTTTCGGCTATTTATGATAATTAGTGGGAAACGTTCCTCAAGCATTTCAGATGATGCTGTAATGAAGCTGAGCAGAATGTCCCCGCTTTGTTCCCTTGAGACCATTAAAAATCTCCCTTTCCATTGAGGGCAGCCCCCTTCCTTAGCTTCGGTAATGCAATGTTGAAAAGGCACAATGGAATAAAAGTAACTCTGGGCAGATTGGAACGCCCCTTTTATACAGAGACCTTTCTAGTTGAGATTTTCTGGGTTATAAACCTCAGCGCTCACAGGGTTCTTGTGCAGGTTGGAGAATGCTGATCCTTGGGGTGATTTTGATAACGAAATGTTTCCTCCTTCCCTGCAGCCTCATGAAAAAAAAGAAATGGAGCTCAGATCTGTAGTGTAGGCACTAAACACACAAAAAGGAAGACAAAAGCATACATTTTTTTAAAAAATGGCCTGGCCACAGTTAGGAGTACAGCCAATCCACTTTGTGAACATTACTTATTCTAAAACAGATGTGGCTCCAACAGATGCAGATGGTGTAATATTAAGCATCAAAGCACCACCACTGAAATTTCAGAGAGGGACTCCACACCTGAGCAGAAGAGAACAAGTTTGGTTTCCAGGACAGACGTCTTCTGATGGGCTGACTCCAGCTTTTCTTTTTTTTTTTTTAACACATCCCGATGCATTTGTCACTGTCAGGAAGAGTTAGTTGATTGTTTCATTCCTTCCATTACTTTCTGGTTCTCTTCCTTTCCTTTTTTTAAAAAAAAAAATAAAAAAAGTTAGCCAAGAAATCCTCTAGTTTTAGTTACAAAGAAATTCCACTCTTGTGAAACAAATGGGAAACATTGATGTCTCTAGCACTCGTTTTTAAAGGTAAACTTGTATACTAAATATTAGAAATCAATAAGAAAGGAAAAAAGTCGATAGCATTTCACAAAGTTCTGGTGGGATTATTTCCAAAGGAATGGCCCTTCCTCTGCTTTTTAAGATTAGAAAGTTTAGTCTCCATTCCTTTTTCAGTAATGACAAATTTTTATTCCTGCAGGGTCTCTAGAGAAATTTGTTTCTTAATTGACCCAAGCAAGATTTAAATCTACCAGAATGTATCATTTCTGTTAAAAGCTCTGATTAGAGTGATAATAGTCCCAGTTTTTCAACATGCATAAATATCTTCATTCTATTCCATCACAATTATGTTTATAAACTGTGAACTGGAATCACTTATCCAGTCTAGAGGTGTAATCATTCTTGGGGAGTAGTTGTTGAATGTAATCTTTGGGAAATCGGTATTCCCTCCACCCTCAGCCCCACAGCACTCATGTAGGAATCCTTAATTTATTTATTTGTATTAATGTCTGTCTCCCCCTCTAGACTGTAAGATCGCTGATTGATTGATTATTGTAGCTATTTAACAAATAATGGAACTGGATCATTAGAATGCTACTATGTCATATGTTGTTCTGCCTGTGGTCCTGAATTTGGAGATTGAAATTAGTCTTGGAGAATCCTTACCCAAGAAGAGAAATATAGTAAAAACCATAGATTTTAAAAGAAACAAATGATCTCTCCCTCCCCCACAAGTGTGTGTGTGTGTGTGTGTGTGTGTGTGTTACCTCTAATCTAGGGGCAGGGAGCATAGCCTGATAGAACTTGTTTCCACTTGAAATAATTGCAAACTCTTAAAAATATATACCCTGGATTTTATATTACACAGATTCATTTCATTACAAACCGGGCTTAACCAGAGCTGAAAACACTTAAAACCATCTTAACATGTCTCAAAAAAAAAACCCCTCTAATTTCAATGCTTCCAGGAAGCTACTGTCAGAATGGACAATGGGCAAATTACGAGAGAAAATCAGTAGTGTCCCGAGGAGAGGTTAAGGACGGAGAGCACAGATTTCCTTTGAGCTGGCTTCTTGCTACCGTGTCATCTGTTCCTGGCCTAATCAAGTTATCATATCAACCCTGCGTCTCCTGGACGCCATCACTTTCTTTGAATGAGAAAAAAAATTTGCAGACAAATTTCTAGCAGCAGGAAGTTGGTGCTCTCCTGTGTGGCTGGATAAAAAGTACCTGTAACCTCTGCATGGCCTCCTCTCTGTCTCACGCTGAGAAACTGCTTCATGTTAGCACCACGCTGGTTTTGGAGCCTGCCATTTAGATGGAGCCTGAGAATGGGTAGGAGGAGGAGGAGGAGGAGGAGCTGGGGCAGGGAAGGAGTTCTGAGTGGTAAGCTTTTGTGTGTTAGATAATACACCAAGTGCAGCAGTATCGGAGATTAACCGCATAGAACAGTGCTTTGCACACAGTAAGCACTTAATAAATGCCATTTAAAAAAATCCCTGAATAGGCAGACACTCTCCTCTGCAGTTTTAGCTTACCAGACGTTTTCAAGACT
The DNA here is from genome assembly GCF_015852505.1 of Tachyglossus aculeatus. Classification (NCBI taxonomy): domain Eukaryota; kingdom Metazoa; phylum Chordata; class Mammalia; order Monotremata; family Tachyglossidae; genus Tachyglossus; species Tachyglossus aculeatus. The sequence continues at coordinate 38,992,002 of NC_052072.1, forward strand.
CTGAGTTATGAATTAGGAAGAACACGAAGACATGAAAAGGAGCTGTCTTGGACCTATAAGTTGTTGCATGGATTATATTTGAAAGGTGTAAACTCATTGCTCCATTTTCTACCAACATAGAATCAGGGCAAACCCTGGAAAATAGAATCAACTGAAATTTTAGCACCACACACAGATCTGTACTTCTGAGCCCTTAGGCATCATGGCATGTCTCTTTCTGACTCAGCTAAATCAAGTTTTTGACCCCTTCTCAGTCAGTAGTATTTATTGGAGAAGCAGCATGGCCTAGTGGATAGAGCATGGGCCTGAAAATTAGAAGGTCATGGGTTCTAATCCCAACTCCACCACGTCCACCACTTGTCTGCTGTGTGACCTTGAGCCAGTCACTTCATTTCTCTGTGTGTCCTTTACCTCCTCTGTAAAATGGGGATTGAGACTGTGAGCCCCATATGGGGTAGAGGTTGTGTCCAAGCTGGTTTGCTTGTATCCAGCCCAGCACTTAGAACAGTGCCTGGCACATAGTAAGAACTTAATGAGTACCTACTGAGTGCCTACTGTATGCAGAGCACTGTGCTAAGCGCTTGGGAGAGTATAATGCAACAGAGTTAGTAGACAGGTTCCCTGCCCACGAGGAGTTTAAGGTCTAGAGGACTCTCCACCGAGATTGCTCTCTGAGATCACCAAAGACTAACTTTTAGCCATGATTAAAAGCCTATACTCCATTCTGATTCTCTTTAACCTCTCAGCTGCTTTTGACTGTGGGCCACTTTTTATTTCTTGAGACACTTTCAAGCCTTGGATTTGCAGACCCTTTACTAATCTTGTTCTTCTCCCACCCCTCTTATTGTTCCTCGGTTTCATTCAGTGACTCATCCTCAGCCTCTCCTTGTTCTTTCCATGGGCATCTAGCAAGGCTGTGGTTCTTTTTTTTAATGACATTTGTTAAGGCAGGCACTGTACTAAGCGCTAGGGTAAATAGAAGCTAATCAGGTTGGACACGGTCCTTGTTCTAATTGGAGCTCACAGTCTTCATCCCCATTTTACAGAAGAGATGTTGGAGGCACAGAGAAGTGAAGTGAATCGCCCAAGGTCACACAGCAGATAAATGGCAGAGCTGGGATTAGAACCCTGGTCTTTCTGACTCCTAGGCTCGTGCTCCATCCATTAGGCCTCACTGCTTCTCACTAGCCCAAACTACTTCTCTTGACTCACATCTCTTCTCGAAACCCTCCACTGCCTTTCTGTGTCCCTCCATATCAAGCAAACACTCCCCCTAATCATCTTCAAGGCTCGCCAACAACTTGCCCCACCTTACCTCCCTATCTGCTTTCTTCCTCAACTATTCCCCAACTCGCTCTCTTCATCCCTCTATACTGTATGCTCGTTGTGTGCAGGGAATGTGTCTGTTTATTGTGGTATTGTACTCTCCTAATTGCTGGGTACAGTGCTCTGCACAGAGTAAGTGCTCAATAAATATGATTGAATGAATAAGCTTCTAAATGTATCTCCTGTCCACTGACTCTCCTGTCTCCATCTCTTCTCTCATGCTGTTGTTTGTTGTAATTCTCTCCCTCCCCTTCCTAAGTCTAACAGACTACAACTCTCCCCATCAGTCAATCTACTAATCAAATCTATGAGCGCTTTTTATTTGCAGAGTGTGTACTAAGAGCTTGGGTGTGTACAATACAACAGAATTAGCAGACATATTCCCTGCCTATAATGAGCTTACAGACTAGAGGGGAAGGCAGATATTAATATGAATAAATAAGAAATGTATAATATATAATTTAAAGATAATTAAATTCACATTCACAATCCTCTGAAGAAACCTGCCTCCTCCATCAAGTCTTCCCTAATTAATTCCCAGTACCCTAAATAATCTAAAACCTTGGCCACTTCTTGGATTTTAAAATGTATTTCTACTCATCCTCAGCACATCTATCCAATTGTATATTCGGTTATTTATACTGCTAACTCTACTAGTAAATATTTTTATGTCTTTCACCTCCATTAAAGCATGAACTCCTTGCAGGGAATCACATCCTTTGTTTTGTGAGGGCTCAATAAATATTACTTCTCAATCAATCTATTGACTAAACATTTTATTAAATTTATTTAATCAATTTATTAAATTAAATTGTTGAATTATTTAATCAACTTATTTATTAATTATTAATTCATTCATTTTTTTAACTATGTTAAGCACTGTTCTATGTGCTGGGGTAGATACAAGGTAATTAGTTTGGACATGGTCCCTTTCCCACATAGGGCTCACAATCTTAATTTCCATTTTACAGATGAGGAAACTGAGGCTCAGAGAAGTGAAGTGACTTGCCTAAGGTCACACAGCAGACAACTGGCAGAGCTGGGATTAGAACCCAGGTCCTTCTGATTCCCAGGCCTGTGCTCTATCCACATGGCCACTGCTTCTCAGCATTTACTAAGAACTTATTGTGTGCAGACCTCTGAACTAAGCACTTGATCATTGTACTAAATAGAATACAATAGAGTTAGTAGACAGGTTCTCTGTCCATAAGAAGCTTTCAGTCTACAGGGGTTGTCACCAAGTAGGGAGTCTATGTTTTCTGATGGAGGGAGGAAGAGAACTAGCTTGGCAGATGTATGGAAGGAGGGCATTCCAGGCCAGGGGAAGGACCTGGGCCGGGGGTCGACAGCGGGACAGGTGAGAATGAGGTACCGTGAGGAGAAGAGGTGGTCGGGTCTACTGAGAGCTCACTTCCTCCAGGAGGCCTTCCCAGACTGAGCCCCCTTTTTCCTCTCCTCCTCCCCACCCCCCCCGCCCTACCTCCTTCCCCTCCCCACAGCCCCTGTATATATATTTGTACAGATTTATTTCTCTATTTATTACTTGTACATATTTACTATTTATTTTGTTAATGATGTGCATATAGCTTTAATTCTATTTGTTCTGATGATTTTGATACCTGTCTACATGTTTTGTTCTGTTTTCTGTCTCCCCCTTCTAGACTGTGAGCCCGTTGTTGGGTAGGGACCATCTCTATAGGTTACCGACTTGTACTTCCCAAGCGCTTAGTACAGTGCTCTGCACACAGTAAGTGCTCAATAAATACGATTGAATGATTGAATGAACGTTGGTATTTGGGGCACTGTACCTCAGTCTCGCCTATCTTGCTACTGACCTCTGGCCTGGATTGCCCCTCCCTTCTCATATCCGAAGACAGTAACTCTCCCCGCCTTCAAAGCCTTATTGTAGGCCTTCCCTGACTAAGCCCTCTTTTCCTTTTCTTCCACTCTCATCTACATCATCCTGGCTTGCTCTCTTTATTCATCCTCCTTCCCAGACCCACAGTACTAATGTACATACATTTACATTAACAATTATTTCCCCTTCTAGACTGTGAGCTTGTGGAGAGGGAATGCATCTGTTATATTGTTATATTGTACCTTCCCAAGCACTTAGTACAGTGCTCTGCACACAGTATGTACTCAATACATACGATTGATTGTGAGCTCGTTGTTGGGTAGGGACCATCTCTAGATGTTGCAGATTTGTACTTCCCGAGCACTTAGTACAGTGCTCTGCACACAGTAAGCGCTCAATAAATACAATTGAATGAATGAATGATTGATTGACTGACACCTTTTTTACATCACTATGAAGCCAACTCAGCCCAAAGAGGATCCTATCTTGCTTATTTGTTGGCAATCCATCCTGATTCTGATACTCATCATCAGGAACCTGGGTTAGATGTCTGATTCATTGATATTTCTGCAGTGAAAATATGAGGTAACCCAAGGCAGTGCAATGTGATGGGTCATTGTCTCTACAGCTTGCATTGTCAAGAAATTGAACAACCTACATCTTTGTGAGAAGGACTCACAATTAATGTGGATGTGAGAGTTTTCTAAACCAGGACTAATCACTGTAAGTGAACTGTGTAGCTCAAGTACACAAACCTGAACATCTGACTGAAACTCGTTCAGTAATTAAGTGATTGTTAAGCTCAGCTCTTTATGTTAATGAAGTAAGTTACTTGTGGGCAGGGAATGTGTCTGTTTATTGTTGTACTGTACTTTCCCAAGCGTTTGGTACAGTGCTTCGCCTGCAGTAAGCACTCAATAAATCCAAATGAATGAATGACGTTTTTCGTGAAACTCATAGGTCGGCTGGAGGCCAGTCTTGGATGTTTTTGGATGGTACTGGAACTGGTTTGTGTGAAAGTTGAGGGAAGTGGTGAATTACTCTTTTTGACCTTGGAATTGCATTTTACTCTCATGTGATATTTGCTGTACTTCTTGCTGGTCTTCAAACAGATCACCTCTGATTTTCTCCTAGCTCCCTGTGGTAAGAGAAATGATAAAATGTGTATAAGCCTTGCTCCATGGAGCATGCAACTGTGCTGAAGGGAAAACTTGGCAAAGGAGAGAAAGTTGGGTTTCTTGAAATTTTACTAAATTTGAGCCTACGTGAAAGGTACTTTCCACTGAAAAATATTTCAATTCTGGTTTCTTTCTGAATGCTGGACTGTTCCACAGTAGCTCTGGGCTACTTTTTTGGATACTGTTGTTAAGCACTTACTATGTATCAAGCATTGTTCTAAACACTGAGAACTAATCAGGTCAGACACAGTCCCCATATGGAACTGAACTCACCATTTAAGCATTGAATCCCCATTTTACAGTTGAAGAAACTGAGGCACAGAGATGTTAAGTGACTTGCCTAAAGAACGCACAGCAGGCAAGTGTCAGAGACATAACAGAGTCTTATCATTTTAAGGCTGGATTGCCCACACAAGCCCAGCAAGCTTTTCCTAGTGGAACTTCTCCTAGAAGGAAGATTTTTTGTGTAATTTGGGGGGTCTGCTTTCTGTGGGAAGTGGAGCACTTGAGGGAAGAGGATAGGACACTTCTCTTACCCAGGATGACTCTGCTCTTACACATATTCAACACATCATTGTGATTTTGTCTTCTCTGGCCAGAAGATATAAGAAGCACACCTTAGAAAGGAAGATATTCCTTCACCAAGCCACAAGGATGCTCCAAAGGAAGCTAATCAATCAATTGATCATATTTATTGAGCACTCAATGTATGCAGAGTATGGTATTAAGTGCCTAGGAGAGTACAATGCAATAGTATTGGTAGACACAATCCCTGACCATAAGGAATTTACAATCTAGAAAGGGAAACAGATTTTAGACTGTGAGCCCGCTGTTGGGTAGGGACCGTCTCTATATGTTGCCAACTTGTACTTCCCAAGCGCTTAGTACAGTGCTCTGCACACAGTAAGCGCTCAATAAATACGATTGATTGAATGAATGAATATTCAAATAAATTACAGATTGTATACATAAATTCTGTGGGGCTGAGGATGGGGAGTGTATAAATGTGCTTAAGAGCTACACACCCAAGTGCGTAGGCCATACAGAGGAGAGGGTAAACAGGGTGGGGAATGAGGGGATAGTCAGGGAAAGCCTTTTGGAGGAGATGTAATTTTAGTAGGACTTTAAAGATGGGGAGGATTGTGGTCAGTCGTGTAAGAAGGGGGAGGGAGTTCCGCCAGAGGTGAGACAGACGAGATGGTGGTACGGTGAGCAGTTTGGTGTTAGAGTGGAGCGTGGGGTTTGGGTTGTAATAGAAGATGAGTAGGGTAAGGTAGATAGGGGAAGAACTGTCTGAGTGCCTTGAGCCAATAGGAGTTTCTGTTCAGTGTGGCGTTGAGTTGGCAATCACTGGAGGTTTTTGCGAAGAGGGGAGACCTGAAATGAAGATTTTTTTTTTTTTTAGGAAAATGATCTAGAGAGGGGAGAGATAAGACAAAGTGAGATGAAAGAGAAAGTTTAAAGGGGTGCAGACCCAACTGCATAGGCAAAGCAGAAGGAAGGGAGACTTGGATGAGGAAATGAGAGGTTGGTCACCTGAGACATTTATTTCAGGAGACATTGTATAGCAAAATAAGGATTAGAATCTCCTGTAATCACTGTTAAAAATAAAAGGTGAGGGGGAATCCTCGTTATGGTTGCTTTGATCTTATCGTTTTTTCAGTTTAGCTTTTCTATCCTCTTGATGTTTTCTCATTCCTTCTCTACTCATGAGAAGCAGCGAGGCTCAGTGGGAAGAGCATGGGCTCTGGAGTCAGAGGTCATGGGTTCAAATCCCCTCTTCGCCAATTGTCAGCTGTGTGACTTTGGGCAAGTCACTTAACTTCTCTGTGCCTCAGTTCCCTCATCTGTAAAATGGGGATTAAGACCGTGAGCCCCATGTGGGACAACCCGATTACCTTGCATCCCCCCAGCGCTTAGAACAGTGCTTTGCACACAGTAAGCACTAACAAATACCATCATCATCATCATCATTCCATAGAGGGAGTCCATTCTCTTAAATGCTCTAGTTTTCCTAAGTATTGAGCCCTGTGTCTCATAATCATGTATGGAAATGGGATAGGAAGAAAGAGGAAAAATTTATGAGAATGGAGTTCTGATTTCTTCCAGCCCCATCATTGTGCAGATTCCTGGATTGTGTATGCTTGATTTAACAATAATCCAGTCAGGATTCCCATTGTAAAGAATTTTCCTTGCCCAGCATGGCAGACGATACAGGATATTTATTTCAACACTCTAGTTTAAGCATGCCAGGAGCAAACCCCTATTCTCTCTGGCATTTGTGTTTATTCTCCTCCACTAGGCCTGAAGAGCTGCCTTTTGGAAAGCTTTATCTTCTAGAGAATGAGGAGGAGTTGCTATGGAAGTGAAGCCCTACAGCCTGTCTCCTGCTTTCAAGGGGATGATTTCAAGTGGCAGAGCAGGATCTGTGACTGAATCCCCCTATCAGTCAGTGGAAATTGTTTCGTCTTCACTGTGCTTTGTCTATGGTGGGCGTTCTTCATGAGCCAAGTTTGATATGGTAACCTCAGCCACAAAAATAGCCAAAAATCCAAAAATAGGGAGAACATCATTTAACCACTCACTTGTATTTAATGGCTGCTTACTGTGTGCCGAGTACTGTAATAAGCGCTTGGGAGAGAACAGCGTAACAGAGTTGATAGACATGTTTCCTGCCTGCAATGAGCTTACAGTCTAGAAGGGGATGGAGCTGATGAGAAAAGGCAACATCCCTTCTCTGATGAACCTGATTTTTTTGGCTGAGTTCAGAGCTCCAAATTGCCTTTCCCCCTTTTTCATTGCTGATTTTTTTTTTTTGGGGGGGTGACATGGGAGTAGGAAGGCAACAAGGAGGGAGGGGCCTTGGATTGCACCCCAACAAATTATTTCTAGAAGTGTTTGCTTGCCGCCAGAAACGAAAAAAGCGCAGGTACAGAAGCCTGGCTCATCCCCGACCTTTCACATCTTCGGACAGATGTAGAGTGAGCAGAGAGGTGGGGGCACAAAAGGGGGCCCCCGAGCTGGCCAGAACAGTGACCCGGCCTGTCAGAGCTACCTGCTGCTCTGGACAATGCAGCCCGAGGCTCGGGGCTTGCCTTCAGAGATGAGGAGAAAAGGGCCCCGGATAATAATGAGTCCAGCTACCGCTGCTCTCTTCAGAGAACTGAGTCAACTTTTAAAAAAAAGTCCTCTGAAAAAGTCTTGGATAATAAAGAAGTAACAAATGAGGAATAAAAGGCTATAGAAGACATCTTAACCCAGGGATGAAAAAAAATGTCAACATCTGTGGGGCTTTCTGCACAAATAGACCAAAACCCTAATGAATACCCCCTCGAAAAGGCATTCACTTGAGGAAAGGCAAAAGGCTACATTTTTCTATGGAGGCATAAAGATTTTGATGAGTCTGCCCTTTCCCTTTCTAATGCTGTTGAACCAAACACTAATGTTCATCTTCAGCTTTATTAAAGAATCAAGGGTGGGAAAAGAATGGAGTATTAGGATGATCTTTATCCCAGAGTTTATGGGGATGGTGGATTTAGGAGCCGGATAGATGTCTGCACATTGAGGCGAGGAAGAAAAGCAATGGGAATTAGAGAAAATGCTGTTTAACAAGAGTTTCCATTGACAGCATCCTTTAAGAAAGACTGGGACTCCAATAAAAGTAATCCTCTTAACACTGACTTATATATGTTTTTACAAAACAGGGAAATATAATATGAATGCGGTAGTCATTTTTGCTAAAATACTTGATAAAAACACAAAGGTGCTTAATTTTTATCTCCAACATTGACTTGGACTGATTGGTGTTGCTTGTTCACTCATAAGGCAGCCCAAAATTGGAGTTCGCAAGGCAAATGTCTTGGCTTTGTGAGGGGAAACTGTAGGCAGAAAGAGTTTTTTTTTTCTTTTTTGGAACAATGACAGTAAGGTTTGTACAACCTCTGGCTGTTACTTTGAGCCCACGAAACTTTAGCAGGAGCATTAGGAGACTAAAACATACTTGCGTTTGAGGTTCTCTCCGGGCAACTTGGTTTCTTTGGTTATATTATTTGCTGGATTTTCAAATGACTTTTAGAAGGCTGGAAGGAAGGTTACATCCCCTCAAGGGGTACTGAAATCTTGACCAAAGGCAACAGCCTGAATGAATGATGTTAGTGGTTGTAAAAATACATTGTCTCACCTGAGATTTAGGTGTTTGGTAATGAATTATGTCACATTGTGTCCTGGGCAGAGAGCAATGAAACCGGACTTTGGCAGTCAGTGGTGCTCTCAGTCTGTGCATACATCTCTCCTTGACATCTAAGAGTCACATGGAAAGCTCCTGCTTCTTTTCAGATTAGGTGCCTTGGTTGAGATTTGATCCAAAACTGTAACAGGGGATGCAAGTGAATGGAATTTGTCCTCTGAGGCTGTTCATAATCAGTCACGTGTGCCAGAATGTGGGAGTGTGGATCATGTTTCTTCCTTACTGAAGGGTTAGGGAGATATTTTAAATTCTACTTTATGGCGGAGTACTATATAGTGGAGTAATATGTTGTAAAGCAGGGGCAGGAAATGTGGGGCAGAAGTTTATCGGCAAACTGGCCTTGCACACTGGTTTATGCCACCCTAGAAGGAGTGGGAAGGATTGCTTTTCCCTTAAAAAAAAAATTGTATTTGTTTAAGCGCTGCCAAGCACTGTTCTAAGGGCTGGGATAGATACAAGGTAATCAGGTTGGACACAGTTCCTGTCCCACATAGGGCTCACAGGCTGAATCCCCATTTTACAGATGAAGTAACTGAGGCATTTCACAGAGAAGTGAAATGTCTTACCTAAGTCACACAGCAAACAAGTGGCTGAGTCTGGATTAGAACCTAAATCCTCTGACTCCTAAGCCTACACTCTTGCCACTAGGCCATGCTGCTTCCCTATGTCTTTGGAAAATTCAGTTTTATTTGTGTGTGTTTTATAATTCTGGCACCCACTAGAAAGAGGCCCTGGATGTGAAATCCTGAAATTAATAATTAATCAATGGTATTTATTATGTACAGAACACTGTATGCAGCATTTGGGAAAATGCAGTACAACAGAGTTGGTAGACATGTTCCCTGCCCACCCCAAACTTTCAGTTTAGAAATGAGTTACAGTCTAGAGTGAGAATCTGAAAGATCCAAACCGCTTTAAGCTTTGAACCTCATTTTTAGGAAAAGGAGATGATTACAAATGTCTTCGGAAATACGAACTTGCCTGCAAATGCCCAGGAGCAATTACGTCCCATATGTGACCACCCTGTGCAATCGGACCTGGGAGGTGTGATCCAGTGGGGTCTCTGAGTCCAGTTCAGTCTTTCTGGAGTTTTCCCTCAGCCCTGGGAGAGTTGAATCCAGCCTCCCCTCTCCCAGCAGTAGTTTATTTCCTCCCTCTAAAGAAGAGCCCTTTGACAGTTACCTAATCCATGAACGGATGAAAACAGAAAGACTAATCCGAATCTAAACAAAGTTTAAAGGAAAAGCAGCCCAGTCCCGCACACACGTGCATATGCACAAACACACCCCCCAACATTTGCTCTCACCCTCACGACAGACCCAGCCTGATCTTGAAAATCCTACCCTGGGTGATGTCTGCGAGTCTGAAGCAGCCAGACAGTGATGCTGCTGCCTCGACAGTAGTTGCCGCAGGGAAAATAACTTTCTCCATTGACATTTAGGATCTTATGATATGTCATCGAAGACAGCAATTACTGTACATATGCTGGGATGAAAAGCCCCTGCCTGCCCTACCACACACAAAACCTCCATTTTTTTCCCTCATCCAAACAATAGTCATTTGTGCTTCTTAAAACCCTCACCCCCGCCCCCTCACCTCCCCCACCCCTGCAAAAAAAATGCCAAAAAAACCCACCCAACCAAACCAACCTCAAAAGGCGCTCAGTTTGGGGAGCCTGTAGGCTAGAATGGGAAGAACCGAACCATCCATCTGCCTTTCCTTCCTGACATTCTTCCCCTTCAGACAGAGTTAGATTACCCCAGGGGGAAATCAGGCGTTTTCTTGGTATCTGTGGTATCTGAACTTTTGCAGGGCTTGGGGGAAGAGGGGAGAGAGAGCGAGCAGTGCTAGTCTATGACTCAGCCCCTCCCAGTCCCTGAAAGTCCTGCCTTTGGAAGGCCTTCTCCCAGAACCCGCATTTTGTGGGAGCTGTGTGTCAGGGCCTAGCATCAGTTCCACCAAAGGCATCTAACCTTAGGTCATCAGTGACGCCTGGGTTGAATTATAATAACAATGGGGCAGCCACCTGTGTGGCTGAGGGAGGATTTGGTTGCTATACTGGGTAATTGAAGACTTTGTGTATTTTGGTATCTGAATGATCTAAGTAATATGCTAGAGTCAAACCAGACTAACCTCTACCTTGGGGCACATCGGTAAATCAGTACCATCTTCCTTCAAATTGGCTTGAAAGGCTTATTCATTCATTCGTTCATTCATTCATTCAATCGTATTTATTGAGTGCTTACTGAGTGCAGAGCACTGTACTAAGCACCTGGGAAGTACAAGTTGGCAACATATAGAAACGGTCGCTACCCAACAACGGGCTCACAATCTAGAAGGGGGAGACAGACAACAAAACAAAACATGTAGACAGGTGTCAAGTCATCAGAACAAATAGAATTAAAACTAAATGCCCATCATTTACAAAATAAATAGCATAGTAAATATGTACAAGTAAAATAAATAGAGTGATAAATCTGTACAAACAAATAGACAGGTACTGTGGGGAGGGGGAGGAGGGGGGGGGCGGTGGGATGGGGAGGAGGAGAGGAAAAGGGGGGCTTATCTTCCAGGACCCACTGTGGTCTGTTACCATCCTTTCAGTGATGGCAGAAGTGAAAGGAGTTATGGAGTAATGTGGTCGGGTATCTCCCTGTAGGTGGGATTGGCAAGATTTTGGGAGTTCTGTCCTGTCACCCTAAAAGCCTAAAGCAGGGTACATTATGGTTTCTGTCAAGGTGAAAGGAGGGAGTCATCAGCTGATGGGAAAGACTGCTATCTCTTCAGCAGCCTGAGCTGTGACTCTGCAGGAGCAGACAGACCTGTTGATGATGATAATAATAATAATAATAATAATAATAATGATAATGACATTTATTAAGCGCTTACTATGTGCAAAGCAGTGGCCAGAGCTGTTGCAACCTCCCAGCCTGAGGACCGTTTCTCATCCTGTCTCTGGTGACCAGGAATATGGTCGCACCGTGGAAGGGCAGGATGTCTGAGGAATACAAGTTGAGGGCCATCTTGCAGCGTGGCTCAGTGGAAAGAGCAGGGGCTTTGGAGTCAGAGGTCATGGGTTCAAATCCCGGCTCTATCAACTGTCAGCTGTGTGACTTTGGTTAAGTCACTTCTCTGAGCCTCAGTTACCTCATCTGTAAAATGGGGAATAAAACTGTGAGCCCCCCGTGGGACAACCTGATCACCTTGTAACCTCCCCAGCACTTAGAACAGTGCTTTACACAAAGTGATTAACAAATACCATCATTATTATTATTATTATTATCTTCAATCCTCTCCCACTGCCCTTGGAAGATCTGCCTTGGACCTCATGTTTCCCACTGCCACTACTGTCACTGATGCTGAGGACTGTGGGTAGCCTGCATTTCCCAGTCTCTCATCCACTCCAGATGTGTATATCCCATTTAAAAAGGGTGGTTCCGACTAGAGCACATTAAGGAGGCAGGTTAATTATTACTTGGCTGAGAGAACAGGGTGAGCCAGGTTAATTAACAACCCCACTGTAGCCCAACGCCTGGCGCCATGACTCCTACGGCACAGGCATTGAAGAGTCATTTAGGCAGTGGGAGGTGAGAAGGGGCATACACATTTGCCACCTTCCAAAAGTTTTCTGCCATGGGCTAGGGCGTTTTTGGCCTCAGTCTAAATCTATCCCTGCCAAAGAAGCCATTGTGAAGCCACAGAGAAGCTTTTCCTTTCCCTGGTGACATTTTACTGGCAAGAGTTGAGGCTATTTTAGTGCAGCAGTTATTTGCTCTTTTGATTTCTTGAAATAGTTAGACCAGCTAAAAGAATAGCTTTGCAATCCACAGAGCTAAGACTTTTTTGTTAAAAAAAAGCATTAAAAGAAAAGATTATTTAAGGCCAATGATCTTGGTTCTGTTGTATCTGCCAACTGGTGGAGAGAAGTGTGTAACGTGAATTTCTTTTCAAGGGAATTCCTATAAGCCAAGCATAGTGCTTGGCAACCAACCCAACCCCTGGAGCAGAAATACATTCATTAGTGGAGTCAAATTCCTTTTCTCTACTGGCTATCACATTTGAGGGTCAAGCTAGCAGCCTGGAGTTCCTTAGGTAGCTCTCCTAAACAACGCAAATGAGCTTCTCCCTCTGGGTGATCTGATTTGAGCAGCTCTGAGTTTGTAGCTGGCGGACATGCTGTTTTTCCTCCCCTTATCTGATGATGATGAAGAAAGAACATAGAGGGAAGAAAACCAAACCACTTTTTCAGTGAGTGACACTGAAAGAATGATGGGGGCTTTAGGCATGACTCAGAGTTGAACATTTCCCCCTGACAAGAGCTATTATTTAGAGGAATGAGCTCTTCTTCCTGCATGCTGAAAATATTCATGGATTTTGTTCTTATTACTGATGGAGTGAATTATCTCAAATAAAGGAGCAGCTTGCTGCTTCTCCCCACCCCCACGCAGGACGTTGGGCAATGAAAGGACAAGAAGCAATATACTGCTGGGGCAGCCTCCCGTATCCACGGCCCTCTCAGCTAGCTGGTGGCCATCAAGTTTCAGGGTAATAACCGATCCCTCCCACGGCACCTCAGTTTACCCAACCCCCTTTTCACCAAGGACTCCAGACGACTCAAAATGGCCCAGGGACCCGTGGATCGCATCGTGGGCCTTGGCACTAACCCTCGAAACCTCTTCCAAGTAGCGCCTTTACTGTGCTCTGTGTTGCTCCTGGAAGTCGGGGTGGCTTGCCCTATTCAGATAGGAAGCCCTGAAAGGGATCCAAAAGCCAATTAGAAGGGAGCGTGGGCTGGAATTTGCTGGGCAACTTCACTCATCAACTCACGCTCTCTATGGAGTATAAGGTTACTTGGGCTTGGCCGGTTGGGGGAGGGCGTGCTGATGGATGAGGATAGGGCAGCAGGGGAGGGAAGCCCCCCTCAGATGGCCCAGGTGAAGAATAGCTGGCCGCTTGCCTGCTCTGCCTTCAACCTCCCATCACCTGACATATGATTCCTCCTTATCCTAGTGTTAAAAGACAAGCAGGTCTTGCGGAAAGGTTTGGCTCCAGGGCAGCGGTATTGACTGAAAGCAAGGGGTTAGACCCCTTCCATGTGGACACGTGCTGGAAACCAAGGCTGAGGTAAGCCAAGCCACCGGGAAAAACAGCTTCGTTTAATTCCATTATTTAATATGTTTATTTTAGTGTCCCAGCTGTGGGTTCGAGTGTGAGGAACTTAGGCTGGGGGTCAGGAAAAGTGAATTTTAGGCTGGGCTCCAGGAAGTGATGAGCTGGACAAGTTCTTCAGCCTCTCTGAGGAAAAGGGCAATTATTCCCTGCTCTTATCTGCTTCTCAGGGTGGAGTGGCTATCAAGAGAAATACTAGTTGGGCCACTCCTTTAACGCTTCATAGGAAAGTTCTGTGATAAACCCATGGCACATCATTCTTCTTTTTTCTTCATTTTGTAAGTGAAATGTTCCAGTAACCAAGACCCACCTCCCAAGACTCTCCGTTTCCTGGAATTTTGGATCAGACCTGTGAATGGGCCAGCAACCTGAAACCTTGGGCCTGAGATGGGGCAGCCCAAAGTCAACCTGGAAGATTTCAGACCTCTAGAACCCTGCCAGGAGAAGGGAGGGAAGGAAAGACAGCCAAGATAACTGGGACACTCCCATCCATCCGGCCAGAAAGGTATCCGAGCCGAGCAGGCTGCAGGGTGATTCAGATCTCACATCTCACTTCCAGAGGGCACAGTCTTGCAGTCAGTCAGTTGTATTTATTGAGCACTTACTGTGTGCAGAGCACTGTACTGAGCATTTGAGAGAATGTAATATAACACATTCCCTTCATTCATTCAATTGTACTTATTGAGCGCTTACTGTGTGCAGAGCACTGTACTGAGCATTTGAGAGAATGCAACACATTCCCTTCATTCACTCAATTGTATTTATTGAGCGCTTACTGTGTGCAGAGCACTTCACTATACTATGCAGAGCACTATACTACTATACTAAGTTTGGGAGATTACAACAGTATAACAGACACATTCCCTGCCCACAAGGAGGTTACATTCTAGAGGGGAAGACAGATATTAATATAATAATAATAATAATAATAATAATAATAATAATGACACAAGCATTTATTATGTGCAAAGCACTGTTCTAGGTATAGGAAAATTACAGATATGTACATACCTGTATATATGTGCAGGGGGGTGGGTGCCTGGGCTACATGATGGTGATGATGGTATTTGTTAAGTGCTTACTATGTGCCAAGCACTGTCCTAAGCGCTGGAGCCCACAGCACCCTTGGAGGGTTCCCACTCCACTTCCAGTTTGGCCCAGTTCTCGTCCAGCTCCATACGAGGAGGCTGCAACCTCGGGGAGGATCAGACCAAGCCAGGCACAAACTTTAGTCAATCAGTTGTATTTATGGAGCGCTTACTATGTGCACAGCACTGTGCTAAGCACTTGGGAGAGTACAATACAGCAGAATTAGCAGACACGTTCCCTGCCCACAACGAGCTTCCAGTTTGGCCTACTTCTTATCCAGCTCCATACGAGGAGGCTGCAACCTGGGGTGGGCTCAGACCAGGCTAAGCACAAGCTTGATTCAATCAGTCCATCAGTCAATCGTGGAAACAGCATGGCCTAGTAGAAAGAGCACGCCTGGCAGTCAGAAAGACCTGGGTTCTAATCCCAGCTCCAGCTGCTGTGTGACCTTGGGCAACTCACTTCGATTCTCTGTGCCTCAGTTACCTCACCTGTAAAATGGGGATTAAGACTGTGAGCCCTATGCAGCACCGGAACTGTGTCCAACTTGATTAGCTTGTACGTACCTAGAACAGTGCTTGACACATAGCAATCATTTAATCAATGCCATCATCATCATTATCATCATCGCATTTACTGAGCACTTACTATGTGCTGAGTACTGTACTAAGTACTTGGAGAGTATAGTACACCATCAGAATTAGCCCTGAGAGAAGCAGTGTGGCTCAGTGGAAAGAGCCCGGACTTGGGAGTCAGAGGTCATGGGTTCAAATCCCAGCTCCGCCGCTTGTCAGCTGTGTGACTTTGGGCAAGTCACTTAACTTCTCTGGGCCTCAGTTACCTCATCTGGAAAATGGGGATTAAGGCTGTGAGCCCCATGCGGGACAACCTGATCACCTTATATCACCCCAGCTCTTAGAACAGTGCATTGCACATAGTAAGTGCTTAACAAATACCAAAATTATTATTATAATGGGCTCACAGCCTAGAGGCTGTAACCTGGAAGGACCACGGTGAGCTGAGCCTGGATTTCCTACCCCTTCATGACCTTCTTTTACCCTACCCAGCAGAACATGCCATGTAGTGTGATCACTGAAGGTGCTGTGGAATGATTGGTCTGACTACTGAAGGTGACATGGAATGATCAAATTAACAAGTAATTATTGTTCTTGGCATTTTCTTGCTTCAAAACTCTAACCTCATAAAACGAGTTAAAAAATTGGGGTTTAGCAACCACTTTCGGCTTTCAAAAGTGAAAACCAGCATGCCACAAACAGAAAATGACCAATAACGAGTGGGGGAGGGGAAACCAATCATCAGGTGCTGTCAGCCTCTCTTCCAAAGCTGAAATGCTCTTCCCACTAAGAAGAATAAACCTAAAAAAAAAGGGTTTATTCTCAACATATTTCATTTGCTCTTTCTTAGAACTCTGAAGCATTTACATTTCTCAGCATGGAAATTTGATGTAAATGAGCCACTAAGACACTGTATTTATTGCTCCCTTAAAGTGTGCTGTGGGCAGAGCACTGTACTAAGCACTTGGGAAAGTACAAGTCCATCTGTTAGAGCATTGGTCCAACACAGGATTGTTTGCTTTCGTATTTCCATAGCCACCATAGAGAATGTTCACTAGAGTGTTAAAGATATTTGGAACAGGGAACGTTCTGACAAGCAGGGGACCTCACTGTATTGAAACATTCCTGATTTCTATTCTGGAGCAGCAAAGACACAATATAGAAGTCTTGAACCTCTATTGATTCTGAGCCCATGTAGCATCTCCAGACATCACGTCACATTTCTTCCGAAATCACATTGCTTTCCCTCCTGAAAGACCCACACTGTCAGAAGAACAACAGCATTCTTTCCAAAAGATGTCAGGAAAACACAATTTTTAGGAGAGCTGACTGCGTTTTAAAATAGCTCCCATTCAGGACAGTCGCTACAAACCTGAATTGGTTGGCAGTCCCAATTCAACTTGGTTCTTTTCCCATTTCTTCCTCCCCCAAGCCCCACCCCAATCATATGTTACGTCTAATTGCATTTATTCCCCCTTGGCCAGTTTCAACTTTCCCGGTACTTTTGGAAGGTAAGTCAAAGTGAGATAAGGAGCAACTGCAGCAATAATTTCTTTGCAGCCCATTAATCAAAAGAAAAGGAGTAGAGTGTAGGGGAGAGGTTGGGGGAGAGATTTAAGCCTCTCCTCCTGTGTAACTCAGGTTTAATTTGCTGGTGAGTCCTTGAAGGAAAGCAGCGGGTCATTCATTAAGCGTTAACCTTTTGCAGGGGCTGTGGCTTGGATTCTCTCTCTCTCCCTCTCTCTTTCTCTCTCTCTCTCCTCTCACTCGCAGCTTTTACACTAGCAACAACTCTGCAGCTGCTGGTTCTTTGTGCACACACACAACACGCACACACCACGGTTGACTATTTGTGAGTCCCCACTTCCTGTATCTTTGAATCCAGGAGCGTTTGTGCCCCCAGAGAGGAGCTGCTGAATGGGGAAGTCCACTTCCAAGGTGACCCTTGTCCAGCCCAGAGGATTCCTTTGGGTCAGCGACCCCACGGTAGCAGCAGGGTCCACGAGAAACAGGGTGACTTCATGAGAGTGGAATTTGGCTTCTGACGTAGAACAGCGGGCCTCAAATTGGTGTGTGGCAACAGGGTGACCACCCATCCTTCAGAAAGTTAGCCCGTCACACTTTTCTCTTCTTTTCGTGGCATGCTTGTTTTTCTTGTTGTTGGAAAACAGGTTGATGTATTTAGCTGTGTGGCAGAATGTCTCAGCTTCTAAGGGCCTTATTTATAAAAAGAGAGGTACACTTCTATGTAAACAGCACATTACATGGGGATAAGACAGTTTACAAGCCATTACGCCTGCATGCCTTGATACAAACATAGGCACCTTGTCCATGATGATAATACTTACAATATGTGTAATGCTCCAGGCAGTACCATGAACTTCTGCTCCGGCCAAAAGCTTGTGTACTGAATAGCTCTCTTAGGCAGGGCTTGCTGATTAATACCAGGGCTAATCGCAGCCCATTCTAAACTTTTACTTACTAATTCTGCAAAGTGGCTAGGTTTTGTGGAAATAGAAAGTCATGGAAACGAAGGACTGGAAGGGAAGTAGCATGGCCTTGAGAAAAAAGCACTAGCCTAGGATTTAGAGGACCAGGCAGCTAATTCCTGGCTCTGCTGCTTGTCTATTGTATGACCTTTAGCTTGTCACTTAATTTCTCTGAATCAGTTTCCTCATCTTTTAAAGGGGGGTTAAATTCCTCTTCTCCCTCCTTCCTTCACAAGATCCCTAAAATTCATCCTTTTCTCTCCATCCAAACTGCCACTACACTGATCCAAGCACTTATCATATCTCTCCTTGACTACTGCAAAAGCCTCCTTACTAATCACCCTGCCTCCTGTCTCTCCCTTCTCCAGTTCTTACTTAACTCTGCTACCTGGCTCAGTTTTCTAAAAAAACAAATTTTCAGTCCACATCTTCAAGAACCTCCGATGGTTTCCCATCCACCTCCTCATTAAACAGAAGCTCCTTACCATCAGCTTTAAAACACTCAATCAGCTTGTCCCCTCCTACCTTACTCACTGATCTCGCTCTAAAGCCAAACTATCAGTGTACCTCGATCTGATCTAACTTGCCACCTTGATCCCTTGTCCGTGTTCCCCTTCTGTCCTGGAACTCCCTCCCTCTTTGTTTATAACAGACCTCAACTCTTCCCCACCTTCAATGCCCTATTAAAATCACATCTCCTCCAAGAGGCTTTCCACAACTAAGCCTTCATTTCTCCCTTCTGAGTTGCTTGTGCACTTGGTTCTGTATCTTTAAACACTTGATATTCACCCAACTCTCAACCCCACCACACTTATGTACATATCTGTAATTTACAGATATCTGTAATAATAACAGACATCTGTAATCTGTAAATTCAACTCCCCCGCTACACTGTAAGCTCTTTGCTGAGCGGGAACACGCTTATAAAGTCTGCTGTATTTTACTCTCCCAAGTGCTTAGTACAGCATTCAATAATTACCAATGATTGATTTATTGATTATTGAGACTGTGAGCCTCATGTAGGATAGGGACTGAGTTCATGCTGATTATCTCATCTCTCCTCCGGGGCTTAACAAATACCTCAGTTATTATCACCATACCATAATTGTCATTTTGCAAAAATATCCACAATTAGGAAGAGTTCAGTTCAAAGAGCTATCGAAAAACTCAGCAGATTTTCTCATACGACTATAGCATCAGGAATAACATGGCCTTGGAAAAAGCCCAGGCTTGGAAGTCAGAGATCACGGGTTCTAATCCCAGATCCACCACTTGTCAGCTGTGTGACTTTGGGTAAGTCACTTAACTTCTCTATGCCTCAGTTACCTCATCTGTAAAATGGGGATTAAGACTGTAAGCCCCACGTGGGACAACCTGATAACTTTGTATTTATCCCAGTGTTTAGAACAGTGCTTGGCACATCATAAGCGCTTAACAAATGCCATTATTATCATTATTATTATTATTATATTACCTCCCCTCCCACAAACACCTGCCACATTTTTATTTATTTTTATTTTTTTTTTATAATCTCCATCTCATTTTTCCTAGGGGAAAAAAACCCTGAGTATGTTGAATTGTTTTAGTTCCTCTTAGTGGGAGTAAACTCCCTCAGCCCCTAATTCTGGAAATAAACATTTTGACATCATCATCCCTAAAGATTTTTGAAAAACTGAAGGGAGAACCAGCTACTAACCTAAATGCTTGAGTCACTTAGCTGAATGATGGCCCCATTGATCATGACATCCCTGTCAGCGCTTGGGTTCCGTGAGGGAAAACTGTTAGCCAGCCCAGGGAGAGGGCAGGTGAACAACTGAAATCTGGTCTGATCAGCGACTGGGGAGTTTGCTCTGTGACAGGAAAGTTCAAGGCCTGTGGACGGTTAGCTTTCCAGGCAACAGATGATTGTTGCCTGGGTGTCACTTTCCTGTGTTACTGCGGTATTTGTTAAGTGCTTACTATCAACCAGTCACATTTATTGAGCACTGTGTGCAGAACGCTGTACTGAATGCTTGGGAGAATGCAGTATAACTTGGTTGGTAGACATATTCCCTGACTGCAAGGAGCTTACAGTCTAGAGTGCCCAGCCCTGTACTAAGCACTGGGGAAGATATAATCAGATTGGACACAGTCCCTGTCCCACCTGGGGTTCATAGTCTAAGAGGGAGAGATAGTGGGTATTTTATTCCCATTTTACAGATGAGGAAACTGAGTCCCAGAGAAGTTAAGCGATATGCCTTGGTCACACAACAGGCAAATGACAGGCCCGGGGATAGAACTTAGGTCTTCTGATTCCCAGGCATGGGCTCTTCCAACTAAGGCATGTTGCTTCTCTTTGAGTTTAGATGATCTGATGTGTTACCCAGGATATCAAGGTTAACAGTAAGCAGGGTGTGTGCTCTTGTCTTTATGATCCCTTCTCCGTTCATCCTCCTCCCTTCCCTCTAGTCTGTCCCAACTGACTGTTAAGCCAATAGACCTAGGAAATTGGACTGCTTGTTGCTGTCACATTCATGGAAGGAAGAGGCCCAGGGGTGGCCTCCTTTTTGGAATTTAATCATTAAAATATGCCCACTCCTTTATTCTTGGATAATGGAAAGAATCAACATTACCTTGGAGGAGCAGTGGGAGGAGACAATACACTGCATATTTTGCAAACCATAAGTTACACTGGGCCATATGTGCATTAGGAAAACATGCCAGATTTTGAAACTTTCAAGTCGTAATGACATTTATTAAACACTTATTAGGTGCCAAGCACCACTAGGTGCTGAAGTAGATATAAAATAATCAGATTAGAGTAGTCTCTGTCCCATATGAGGCTCACAGCTTAAGAAGGTTGGAGAGCAGGTGTCACCCTCATTTTACAGATGAGAAAACTGGAGTACAGAGATGTTAAGTCATTTGCCTATGGCCATACGGGTGGCCAGTGGCAGAACTAGGAAAATAACCCAGGTCACCTGACTCACAGCCCTTTTTTCTTCCACTCGGCCACACTTCCTCGCCTTTCTCCTCTCTACTCTTCACGAGTTAGTACAACTGCTTTTGGACACAGCCATTTGAATGCCCTGAATATTCTGGAAAAAGCTGTATCAAACACACCGATTCTGGACAGCCTGAGGACATTTTCTCTCCTGGAAATTGTCTTTTAATCTAACAAATATGGTAAGATGCATAAGGCACTTGAAAGTTTCAATTTGCTGCTATTGTTTTTGATTTCTCTCCAGAAAAGATTAAACCTGCTTGGAATCCAATGGACTTTTATCGCCAAATAGGATCTTACATCCTTTCTTTTTCATTTTAATTAGGCAGCCCCTCTTTGTTCTATTTCAGGCTCATTCATCATCACTGATTTTCCATCCTCATGCCTGGGCTCCAAGCCCTAAAAACAAAGACGTGGATGGCTTCGCGCCCAACAGCACTGCCATTTTTCCGATGTACCCTGAAGCTTCCTCACGAGGAAACACAAACAGGTCAGTGTAATGACAGAATTGCAGACTCGTGTCTGAATCTTAGTTTGAACATTTCTGCTTTCTGATGAAGAGAGGTCCAGAATCCAGACTGCTCTTCACTTCACTTGTGAGTGTCCTAAAATGGTCCTCCCTCAGACTTCTCACTCCAAGCAGCGTCCCCAGCCCAGAGCCTGGGTAGAGATTCATGCATGAGTCTGTTACTCCTGAAGAGAACTAAGTTGGAAGAATTGCTCCCATTCTTTCTATTTTGACCTGTGCTCTGTCCCTTGGAAGACCTATGGTTCAGAAAGGAAGCACTATGTAACAACTCAGCTCAAGAATGGCCTAGTGGATAGAGCATGGGCCTGAGGTCAGAAGGGGGTCATGGGTTCTAATTCTGGCTCCACCACTTGTCTGATGGGTGGCCTTGGGCAAGTCACTTCACTTCTCTGGGCCTCATTTCCCTCATCTGTAAAATGGGGATTGAGACTGTAAACCCCGCGGGGGACCAGGACTGTGTCCAACCTGATTTACTTGTATCCACCCCAGTGCTTAGTACAGTGCCTGGCACATAGTAAATATTTAACAAATACCACAGTTATTATTATTATTAAGAAAAAACAAATGGGTTGAAGTTTCAATCCGAGTAGTCAGTCCAGCTGTATGTAGGAAGACAATTCTGGCTGACAAGTCTGGCTTTCCTACAAGGCTGAAAAAAGGTTGTCCAGATATTGACGTCTGTGTCTCAGGAGTCCTGCTACCTCACTTGGAAGGTTGGGCTTTCTTCCTGGAAACTGTCCTCTCACAGAACCTGGGCCCAACTCCAATTTTGCCTGGTTCATCCCAATTCCCTTGGTCAATCAATTAATCAATTTCCTGAGTGCTTACTGTGTGCAGAGCACTGTACTAAGCTCTCGGGAGAGTCCAAGATAATAGAACTGATAGACACATTCCCTGCATCGAATGAGCTTATAGTCTGATTGGGGAGATGGACATTAATAAAAATAAATAAATTACAGATATGTTCATATGTATAACCTCTTGGCTGGCCTTGTCACCTTTCCAGCTTCTGACTCATTTTTCTTCATCTATCCCTCAAAAAGGGGCCTGAGTTTATCCGTGGCTGAGAGATTAGCATTCAGGCCCCTACAATCCAGCCACCTAAAGAAGAAATTCAGAATAGCAATGCTAGACTAGATGGCCACCCAGAGTCCTGAATTTTGATTCAAGTGGCCATACTACTGCATGACTGGACTGCTTAGTTGCAATGGAAAGAACCCGGGCTTTGGAGTCAGAGGTCATGGGTTCAAATCCCGGCTCCACCAACAGTCAGCTGTGTGACTTTGGGCAAGTCACTTCACTTCTCTGTGCCTCAGTTACCTCATCTGTAAAATGGGGATTAAAACTGTGAGTCCCCGGTGGGACAACCTGACCACCTTGTAACCTTCCCAATGCTTAGAACAGTGCTTTGCACATAGGCGCTTAACAAATACTATCATTATTATTAATAATAATAATAATAGTTACAATTGTGGTAATTGTTAAGCACTTACTATGTGCTAGGCACTGTATTAAACATTGGGGTAGATGCAAGCAAATCGGGTTGGATTTGGATACAGTCCCTGTTCCACGTGGGGTTCACAGTCTCAATCCCCATTTTACAGATCAGGTAACTGAGACACACAGAAGTGGAGTGACTTGCCCAAGGTCACACAGCAGGCAAGTGGCAGAGCTGGGGTTATAAAGGAAGTCCTTCTAACTCTCAGGCCCATGCTCTGTTCACTAGATCACGCTGCTTCAAATCCCAGAAAGGCATAGAAGCTCTGCCAATTACCAGCTATGTGACCCTGAGCAAGGAGCTCAACTTCTCTGTGCTTGTTTCCTCCTCTGTAAAAATGGGATAAAATGCTTATTACACATGAGCCCCGCAGGCCTGGACTGTGTCTGACCTGATAATGTTGTGTCGGTCCCAGGACTTAGCACAATGCTTGGCTCATAGTAAGTGCTTAACAAATACCACAATTATTATTGTTACTAAGGCTAACAATAATGATAATAGTAATCAATCGATGGTATTTATTGAGCACTTCCTGTGTGCAGCTACAATACAATAGAGTTGGTAGACACGTTCCCTGTTGACAGGGAGTTTGCAGTCTACAGGAGGAGCTAGCAATTATAGTAGATTAAGGGGAGGGGAAATGGAAAAGTAGGAAATGGTAGAGTAATGATAATATTCATTCATTCATTCAATCAATCGTATTTATTTTTTTATTTTTTTAATGGCATTTATTAAGTGCTTACTATGTGCAAAGCACTGTTCTAAGCGCTGAGCACTGTTCTAAGAGCACTTACTGTGTGCAGAGCACTGTACTAAGCGCTTGGGAAGTACAAGTTGGCAACATATGGAGACGGTCCCAACCCAAGAACGGGCTCACGGTCTAGAAGGGGGAGATGGACAACAAAACAAAACATGTGGACTAATTAATAGGCTCCCCTGGGCTGAGCTTCCCATGTAGATAAAATGGCCGGCTCTGGCATGACCCAGGGAGATTTGTCAGTGATGGACACAGCACAGGCCAAGGGGCTTCCCCTCTGTCAAGGACGGCTCGGCTTTCCCTCGGCCCCCCAGACAAGGGATACCTTCCTCAGCGACTGCAGCAGGGACAAAAAATGGAGCCTCTTCAAGCTTCGCCTCCTCCCCCAAAACCCCGCCTGCACTCTAACCCAGGGGTTGGAATGGCTGTCTGTAATCCTCGGAAGGGGCTGACAGGAAGGGAAAGGCCATAAGGAGCTGCTTGAACTGTAACACTAACCAGCAACGACTTGCAATCCTATCTGCCCCTGAGTAAGCAGAACGTCTGGCCGGGTTGATTTAGGGAGTGTTGGAAGTCTCTGGAGTCTGAGGCTGGAGATATTATCAGCTTGGGGCATGTTTTCTGGGTGGCAAAGACCAGCTGTTGGACAAGTAAGACCCGACTTGAACTCTAGTTGGGATGGGCTCTTTGCAAACTTGCGAAGAATTCAGCATCTGGTTAAGGCTGTTAAAAAATCCAAACAACCCATCTTGCCATAGGAAGAAAATTCTTGTTATCAGAACTCCTCCAGAAGACCAAAGATCCCCAAATTCTCATCAGATGGTTTCTTGGCTCACTCAGAATTTCATCCAGTGAGTCAGTGAATAAATAGTTACTGAAAGTCCATTGTATTAGGCACAATGACTAGGTTGCAGGAGAAAATTATCTCCTTAGTTCTCCCCTCTCCCTTCTAGGTATCGCAGTGGTATAGAAGCAGCATGGCCTAGTGGATAGAGCATGGGCTTGGAAGTCAGAAAAACCTGAGTTCTAATTCCAGCCTTGCCACTTGTCTGCTGTGTGACCTTGGACAAGTCACTTTCCTTCTCTATGCCTCAGTTACCTCATCTGGAAAATGGGGATTAAGACTGTGAGCCCCACATGGGACAGGGACTGTGTCCAGCCCAATTTGCTTGAATCCATCCCAGCCCTTAGTACAGTGCCTGGCACATAGCAAGCACTTAATAAATGCCATCATTATTATAATCATTATTACTCCGGAGAATTAATGAATTTTAAGCACGGGGCAGGATTGGAACTAGCAGTGCTTGCTGAAAAGAGACTCTTTGTAGGATTCCTCACATTTAATTGCATTAATTACAATACTTTCATTCATTCAATCATATTTGTTGAGCACTTACTGTGTGCAGAGCACTGTACTAAGCGCTTGGGAAGTACAAGTCGGCAACATATTGAGACGGTCCCTACCCAACAACGGGCTCACAGTCTGGAAGGGGGAGACAGACTACAAGTAGACAGGTGTTAAGAGGTTACTATTTGACAAGAGCTGTTCTAAGCGCTGGGGTAGTTACTAGTTAAGCAGGTTGGACCCAATCCCTGTCCCACATGGGGCTCACACTCTTAGTCCCTATTTGCATCAGGATGAACTCAGAAAGGAGAAAAGATGTCTACATTCTTCAGTTTTGACCGAAACATAAAACACTTTTCTCCCACATAGTAAGCGCTTAACATTCATTCATTCATTCAATCATATTCATTGAGCACTTACTGTGTGCAGAGCACCGTACAAAGTGCTTGGGAAGTACAAGGTACCTCAGTTACCCTCAGTTACCTCATCTGTAAAATGGGGATTAAGACTTTGAGCCCCACATGGGACAACTTGATCACCTTGTATCCTCCCCAGAGCTTAGAACAGTGCTTTGCACATAGTAAGCGCTTAACAAATACCAAAACTATTATTATTATTACAAGTCGGCAACCTATAGAGACGGTCCCTACCCAACAACAGGCTCACAGTCTAGTCTAACAAATGCCATTATGATGATGATGATGATGATGATATGCTGGGCTTGCCATTCCCAGCTCTGCCATTTGCCTGCTGAGTGACCTTGGGTGAGTCACTTAACTTCTCTGTGCTTCAGTTTCCTAATTTGTAAAATGCAGATGCAATACCTCTTCTCCCTCTCATGAAGACCATAAGCCTCATGGGAAGGAAGGACTGTATCTGGCTTAATTATTTTGTACTCACTCTAGCTCATAATACAGTGCTCAGTACATAATACAAAATTGTACATATTTATTACTGTATTTATTTTATTAATGATAAGTATATAGCTATAATTCTATTTTTTCTGATGGTATTGACACCTGTCTACTTGTTTTGTGTTGTTATCTGTCTCCCCCTTCTAGACTGTGAGCCTGTTGTTGGGTTGGGTAGGGACCGTCTCTATATGTTGCCGATTCGTACTTCCCAATCGCTGAGTACAGTGCTCTGCCCACAGTAAATGCTCGATTGAATGAATGAATGAAGGAATAATAGTTGCTTAACAAGTAATACTACTAGTAATAATAATAGTATGTGCTAAGCACTTATTATGTGCCAGGCACTGTACTAAACTCTGAGGTTGCTACAAGATGTTGAACACAGTTTCTGACCCACATGAGGCTCAGTCTAAGTAGGAGGAAGAACAGGCATTTGATCCTTATATTACAAAGGAGGAAACTAAGGCACAGAAAAGCTAAGTGGCATGCTTAAGGTCACACAGCAGGTACTTGATGGAGTTAGAAACCAGCTCCTGTGATGCCCAGGCCTGTGCTCTCTCTCCTCTAGGCCACTATTCAAGGCTCTATTTCTCCATCCTGGATGGACTTTGTTCTGACGACTTGACACCTGTCTACATGTTTTGTTTTGTTGTCTGTTTCCCCCTTCTAGACTGTGAGCCCGTTGTTGGGTAGGGACCATCTCTATATGTTGCCAACTTTTACTTCCCAAGTGCTTAGTACAGTGCTCTGCACACAGTAAGCGCTCAATAAATACGATTGAATGAATGAATGAATAAACTTGAGGTCAGTCCCCCTTACAATGCGCACCTGTTCTTTCTCCAGATTGAACTTCCAAAAATAGGTTATATGACCTCCTCTGTGGCACAATGTATTCAAATAAATAACATAACACAGAGAAAACAATGGTCCTGTCCTCAAGGAGTATCTCATTTAGGATGGGAACCAGGGTGAACTCCTCCAGGCCTACACACGTACTGGGACAAAAGCACATGAGGACACAAACACATCAGGACGTAAATGCATCAGAACACACCCATCTGAAAATACAGCAGAAGTGATGTGTCATTTCTCTGACACATCAGGTTTGGCTTAGTTGGGGAAAACTAGGTAGAGAAATGGGCTTGTGGATGCATTTGAGAAGCAGCATGGTCTAGTGGATAGAGCACGGGCCTGGGATTCAGAAGGACCTGGGTTCTAATGGTGGCTCCGCCACTTGTCTGCTGCGTGACCTTGGGCAAGTCACTTAACTTCTCTGTACCTCAGTTCTTTCATCTATAAAATGGGAATTAAGACTGTGAGCCCTGTGTGGGACAGGGACTGTGTCCAACCTAATTTGCTTGTATCCACCCCAGTGCAAAGTACAGTGTCTGGCATATAGTAAGCACTAAACAAACACCATGATGATTATTATTTGAGACAACAAAAATGCTTTCTATGTGTATCTTCCAAAGCTATCAAGGCACCTTCAGGGTTGTAAGTTTTCAACTCTACTTTCTATAGGGGGAGTATGAGATACCAAGAAGTTCAGGGACTTATCCCAAGGTCACACAGTCAGGGGTAGAGCTGTTTTTTCTGCCTCACAGTCCTTTAGACCATACTGCCCTTCTAAAGAATGGACAGACACTATTCAATTCATTCATTCAATTGTATTTATTGAGCACTTACTGTGTGCAGAGCACTGTACTAAGCACTTGGAAAGTACAATTCAGCAGCAAATAGAGACAATTCCTGCCCAATAACAGGCTCAAAGTCTAGAAGTTGGATCAGGGTAGTTGAGTCTCCATTCTCAAGGAATGGCCCATGCAAGGTTTTGGAGGTGCATGGGGGAAGATGCTGTCTGGGAAATGATGAGGTGGTCTGCAGGGTTGGAGAGGCAAGTTTGTATAAGGGAGGATCCCTGGGGGAAATAACATTTCCCATCATCCAGGCATCCAGCTGGCTTGCTTTCCTCTTGACATGAAAGGAATCACTCCAGGGCCTCACGCGGTGGGAGTCCAGAGTTGTCGTGAATGTCAGATGGCAGCTGGGAGGAGTGCCGACTCAGTTCCTCAGGACGATGCCAGCTGGAAAGATGCAGACGGGGAGACATCCTCTGGATGGGCCCAGCGGAGCTGTCAGAGGAAAGCTGCCGAATGACTCTTCCGCCGGCCGGAAGCCCCAGCTCTAACGGCTTGTCCAGGAAGCAAAGCTTTGGCCAGCTGAGCAAGGTCAAATTTCTTGGGGTTGCGTGTTCATGTGCATGTGTGCACAGCAGTGGAACTTGAGAGGAAAGAGCAGGCGTCCCCTAGGGAGAAGGTGCTGGGTTGGGCTCATGCGGGGGTCTGGGGTGGGGGTCTGGTCACGTTGAGAGAGGAAAAGCATTATTAAGGACGAGGAAGAAGGAACTCCTTCTCAGAGGAAGGGCAAGGGAACACGGAACATGAGCTTTACTTTTGTTCAGCCAGCTGGCTGAAGGATAAGGGAAGACCTCTTTGTGTAGGCTCCAGAAGAAATAAATTCCTTCCTCAGTCCTCATCCTCCAATGCCAGCACGGACCCTTCCCCCAATTCCCTTGTCAGGAAAACATGGATGTTGGAAGGAATGGGCATTCATTCCCAGCTTGGTGAAGCCTTATCTGTGACTGAGTGGTCTTTGAAGAGTGAGGTTACCCACTTGCTTTCCAGGAATTTCAGGGAACCTTCTCAAGTGGATGTGTGTGTGTGTGTGTGTGCATGTGTGTGTGTGTGTGTGTGTGTGTGTGTGTGTGAGTGCTTTCTGTGTGTTTAGGTCCTTATATGTTGGTATATAATTCTGTATGCGCATTTTGTAGCTAACGATTTTGAGCTCATAGGCAGTATAGTAGTATCATTTAAAAAGCCGAGCTATGCACTGAGAGAAGGTTATGTTGCCATGAAGGTGTATGCTTCCATTCTGAGGGCCTGCCAAAGTGAAAGAATGCTTGTCACCTTCCTTTCCTTTTTTGCAAGGGGTTGTGAAGAATGACCAAGCTATCTAATGCTCTTCAGGAATGAGAAATTAATGATTAACTAGCTGGCATCCAGTAAAGGTTAAAGATATTTTAGCATTCCCCTGTCTGTCTCTTTCCCCTTCTATTTCTTCCTTATCCATTTTGCACTGTTTATCCCTCTTTGTTCTGCTCTCTTTTACTCCCCATTTCCCAATCTAATCAACGTTTCCCCTCCTCTTTGTCTCTCACCTCCTTCCCTACCACCTCATCATATACCCTACCTTCTCTTCCCCTGCTCCTCCACTCGGATCCTCCCTTTTCTCTTCTGACACTTGCCGGGTCTCTCTAGTCATTTACCTCCTCCTCTCTTCCTCTAAATTTTTGACTCTAATCCTATCCTCTGTCTGCCTTCTTTGGTTCATCTTTTCTGGATAATGTCCCATGCTATTTTTCTCTTCCTCTTTCACTCTGCGACTCCCTTCTCTTTGCCTCCTCCTATCATCCCTCTCTTGATTACCCCCCAGAGAATCTGTGTAGCCTAGTGGAAAGAGCACGGGCCTTGGAGTCGGAGAACTCAAGTTCTAATCCTAGCTCTACCATTTCCCTGTTGTGTAACATTGGGCAAATCACTTAACTTCTCTCTGCCTCAGTTTCTTTATCATAAAATGGGGGTTAAATACCTGTCCTCCCTCTTATTTAGACTATAGGCCTTATGTGAGACAAGGACTGTGTCTGGCTTAATTTATGTTGTGTCTCCTTCAGTGTTTAGTTCAATGCTTGACACAGTGTAAGTGCTTAACAAATACCACAATTAGTATTATTAGCTTATTATTTTGGTATTAAGCACTAACAACGGGTGAAGCACTCTTCTAAGCACTTGGGTAGATGCAATCAAGTTGGAAACAGTCCCTATCCCATATGGGGCTCACAGTCTACATAAAAGGGAGAACAGGTAATTCACCCCCATTTTACAATTGAAGAAACTGAGGCACAGTTAAGTAACTTGCCAGAGGTCACACAGCAGACAAGTGGCAGACCCAGGATTAGAAGCCAGGTCCTCTGATTCCCAGGCCTGTGGTCTTTCCGCAAGGCCACACTGCTTCTCTCATTCCCCTCCTCCCTCTCTCCTCCATCTCTTCTCTGCTGACTGACAAGTTCTAACTCTCTCATTCACCCAACTGAATGAAACTCTGTCCATCCCTCCCTAGCCCAAATGTGATTCCAATCAGATAGAATCTGAAACTTTGGGTCCAGCCTTCCTGGGCCGTGAGATTTTATTCCTGGCCCATGACATGACTGACTTTTTGGTGGCAGCAGTCCCCAGCAACATTGTTCCAAGGCTGGGACTGCATGAGAAGCCAGGGCACAGTTCTGCCCTGGTGCCAGCAGCAACTACCTGAAAGGATGACAAGTCAGACTGAAATTTCCTCATGTTCAGTGGGAGATAAAACCCAAACATAAAAACTTGACTGTGTATTTCATCCTTTTCTTTCCTGTTGTCTTTCTGTTTCACTCCACAATGGGCAAAGGGGTCGGGGGGATTGCGAAAGAGAATAAAGGAAGAGGTTTAGCCTGGTGCCAGCCTTCTCAAGACCCACGAGATCTGTGAGCTGGGCCTAGCCCTCAGAGGACTGTTTGAGGGGCCACACTGGCCAGGCCTGCATGGCCGGTCTCTATTTTAAGGTTTTTTTCCTTTAAATGGACACGTTCATTTTCAACCCAAGTTGGAAAGTGCAAATCTAACATTCAAAGCCAAATTGGCCTTTTGTGGAGGGAAATGCCATAATAATAACAATTATTATTATTATAATGATAATAATGGCATTTTTTAAGCACTTACTATATGCAAAACACTGTTCTAAGTGCTGGGGGGATACAAGGTGATCAGGTTGTCCCACGTGGGGCTCGTAGTATTAATCCCCATTTTACAGAAGAGGTAGCTGAGGCTCAGAGAAGTTAAGTGACTTGCCCAAGGTCACACAGCAGACATGTGGCAGAGCCGGGATTAGAACCCGTGACCTCTGGCTCCCAGACCCGTGCTCTTTCCACTGAGCCACACTACTTCTCTGTGTCACCATGTCACCACATACCTGCTAATTCTATCCCTAGGGCTCCCCAGAACTTCCCAGGAACCCTGCTCTCAACACTTTCATTGGGCCCTCTGATGGTATTTCAGGCTTTCCCTGACACCAGTCCTGCCCCTCTCCCCTTGTCATCAACTTGTGGAGCCTCCTTGCAATCTTCAGAGTCCAGACACCTGGCAGAGGGTAAGGACAAGGACCCAAAGCCTCCAGCATCCAGGGCAGCGACTGTCAATAGAGCAAATGCCCATGACCATCCAGAGGCCCGTGAGGGCATGAAATCCCACAGCCAAGAATCCATCACCTTTCTGGCACAAACGGATGGCTTTCAGCTCATTCAGAAAAGTTATGACAAAAAAAGCTACCTGCAACTTACCCTTTCTTTGGAACC
This sequence comes from Tachyglossus aculeatus, assembly GCF_015852505.1. NCBI lineage: Eukaryota > Metazoa > Chordata > Mammalia > Monotremata > Tachyglossidae > Tachyglossus > Tachyglossus aculeatus. The sequence goes on from NC_052072.1 coordinate 39,023,398, forward strand.
TTGGAATTATGTGGACCGTTGTGGAAACACGTGCTGTTACACGATGTAGGTTTGGGATCTAGTCCCTCAAATGAGGATCACTTTTGCCCAGTCACTGACATGTGGAGCAGTTTTGTTCGGGCTTTGTTCTCTTTGGCTTAGTTCCTTTTCAGGTGGCACATTTGAAGCTATGATAATAATAATAATAATAATGACATTTGTTAAGCTCTTACTGTGTGCAAAGCACTCTTCTAAGCACTGGGGGGGATACAAGGTGATCAGGTTGTTCCACGTGGGACTCACAGTCTTAATCCCTATTTTCCAGATGAGGGAACTGAGGCCTAGAGAGCCCAGAGAAGTGAAGTGACTTGCCCAAAGTCACACAGCTGACAAGTGTCAGAGCTGGGATTAAAACCCATGACCTATGGCTCCCAAGCCTGGGCTCTTTCCACTGAGCCACGCTATTAGCTGGTTTTCCCCATTGTCCCCTTAAGGGAAAAAAATTAATTAATTCATTCAATCATATTTATTGAGTGCTTACTGTGTGCAGAGCACTGTACTAAGCACTTGGAAAGTATAATGGAGCAACAGATATAGACAGTACCTACCCAACAACAGGCTCACGGTCTAGAAATGAAAAGAGCTTTGTTCTGGGAATAAGGAGATGCATGCTTAGCTTTGACTCCACTACTAATACAATGTGTGATTGTGGATAACTCATTTAACTGCTCTTTGCCTCAGTTTCTCCATCACCTCTTAGACAAGTTTGGAAAATTGATGAAATATTGAGGAGGCAGCAGAGCAATTTTGGGATGGCAAGTGTGGACTTCAAGTTACCTTTCAAATCAGATGTGTGGGGCATTTCAGGTTCAAGTGAGAAGGTTGAATCTGTGAGGTATTCATTCATTCATTCAGTTGTATTTATTGAGCGCTTACTGTGCGCAGAGCACTGTACTAAGTGCTTGGGAAGTACAAGTTGGCAACATATAGAGACAGTCCCTACCCAACAACGGGCTCACAGTCTAGAAGGGGGAGACAGACAACAAAACAAAACATGTGGGCGGGTGTCAAGTCATCAGAATAATGTCATCAGGTATAAACTAACTACACTTTAAAAACAAACAAAAAAACCCAAACCTTTCTTTCCAGAGACATTAGAAAGAAGTGGGAGAGCAACCTCAGAGAGGGTGAGGAAGGAAGGAACACTTGTTCACTGCTGTCCTAGACAGAGTAGCCAAGGGGACAAGCTCATCAATCAATCAAGTAAATATTAACTAAGACAATGATCTCTAGCCAGAAACAGGAGTAGAGAAGCAGACTGTGAGCCTACTGTTGGGTAGGGACCGTCTCTATATGTTGCCAACTTGTACTTCCCAAGTGCTTAGTACAGTGCTTTGAATACAGTAAGTGCTCAATAAATACGATTGATTGATTGATTGATTGATTGATTGATTGGATACGTGGCATATGGGGTTCTAGTCCCGGCTCCACCACTAGTCTGCTATGTGACCTTGGGCAAGTCACTCTGTGCCTCAGTTACTTCATCTATAAAATGGGGTTAGTGAGAATCTGGAATACGGCAGAAGATAAGATGTTTTGGAAAAAAATATATCCATAGAGTTGCTATGGATCGAAAATGACTAGACAACCTTTGATAGTAAAAGACTGTGAGCCCTCTGTGGGACAGGAACTGTGTCCAACCTGGTTTGCTTCTGTCCATAGCACTTAGAACAGTGCCTGGCACATAATAAGCACTTTACATGCCACAATTACTATTATTATTATTATTATTATTAACGAAAATAATAATAATAATCATCATCATCAATCGTATTTATTGAGCACTTACTATGTGCAGAGCACTGTACTAAGCGCTTGGGAAGTACAAATTGGCAACATATAGAGACAGTCCCTACCCAACAGTGGGCTCACAGTCTAAAAGGGGGAGACAGAGAACAAAACCAAACATACTAACAAAATAAAATAAATAGAATAGATATGTACAAATAAAATAAATAAATAAATAAACAGAGTAAAAAATATGTACAAACATATATACATATATACAGATGCTGTGGGGAAGGGAAGGAGGTAAGATGGGGGGATGGAGAGGTGGACGAGGGGGAGAGGAAGGAAGGGGCTCAGTCTGGGAAGGCCTCCTGGAGGAGGTGAGCTCTCAGCAGGGCCTTGAAGGGAGGAAGAGAGCTAGCTTGGTGGATGGGCAGAGGGAGGGCATTCCAGGCCTGGGGGATGACGTGGGCCGGGGGTCGATGACGGGACAGGTGAGAGCGAGATACGGTGAGGAGATCAGTGGTGGAGGAGCGGAGGGTGCGGACTGGGCTGTAGAAGGAGAGAAGGGAGGTGAGGTAGGAGGGGGCGAGGGGATGGAGAGACTTGAAGCTGAGAGTGAGGAGTTTTTGCTTGATGCGTAGGTTGACAGGCAGCCACTGGAGATTTTTGAGGAGGGGAGTGATATGCCCAGAGCATTTCTGGACAAAGATAATCCGGGCAGCAGCATGAAGTATGGATTGAAGTGGAGAGAGACACGAGGATGGGAGATCAGAGAGAAGGCTGATGCAGTAGTCCAGGCGGGATAGGATGAGAGCTTGAATGAGCAGGGTAGCGGTTGGGATGGAGAGGAAAGGGCGGATCTTGGCAATGTTGTGGAGCTGAGACCGGCAGGTTTTGGTCACGGATTGGATGTGAGGGGTGAATGAGAGAGCGGAGTCGAGGATGACACCAAGGTTGTGGGCTTGTGAGACGGGAAGGATGGTAATGCCGTCAACAGAGATGGGAAAGTCAGGGAGAGGGCAAGGTTTGGGAGGGAAGAGAAGGAGTTCAGTCTTCGACATGTTGAGCTTTAGGTGGCGGGCAGACATCCAGATGGAGGTGTCCTGAAGGCAGGAGGAGATGCGAGCCTGGAGAGAGGGGGAGAGAGCAGGGGCAGAGATGTAGATCTGGGTGTCATCAGCGGAGAGATGATAGTTGAAGCCGTGGGAGCGAATGAGGTCACCAAGGGAGTGCGTGTAGATCGAGAACAGAATTTCAATTACTGCTCCAAGAGCGTCCAAAGCCCTCTTCAAGAACATCTCAACCCCACAGACTGTTGGATGGTAAACACTGCTATCTGCTTTGGTAGTTTGCTATCATGGGGTCAACTCATGGGTCTAGTGAGTTCCAAGCCCACCAACTTGTGGAAAATGTCAAAGGAGCTCCACCAGCCCTCTGGCCTCCCAGCAACCTTCCCCATTTGGATCCATTTTGAGCCACAAGAATGCACTGGCTTTGTGATTGAGTGCCGTTACTCACTTATGATGATGATGCTATTTGTTAATAATAATTATGGTATTTGTTTAGTGCTTACTATGTGCCAAGCACAGTTCTAAGAACTGAAGTAGACACACAGTAATAGGTTGTCCCACATGGGGCTCACAGTCTTAATCCCCATTTTACAGATGAGGTAACTGAGGCCCAGAGAAGTGAAGTGGCTTGCCCAAGGTCACACAGCAGACAAGTGGCAGAGCTGGGGTTAGAACCCACGACCTCTGACTCCCAAGCCTGGGCTCTTTCCACTAAGCCACGCTGCTTCTCCTAAGCACTTACTCTGTGCCAGACAGTTCTAAGCACTGGAGTAGTTACAAGTTGATTGGATTGGACACAGTGCCTGTCCCACATAGGGCTCACATTCTTAATCCCCATTTTACAGATGAGGGAACTGAGGCACAGAGAAGTGAAGTGACTTTGCCCAAGATCACATAGCAGACAAGAGGTGGAGCCGAGATTAGAACCCAGGTCCTCTGACCCCATGCCCTGTGCTACTTCCAGTCCTTATTGGACTTGGAGTCTGGTGGCCACCATCCCAAGACTAGCATTAGAGAAGCGGCGTGGCTCAGTGGAAAGAGCCCGGGATTTGAAGTCAGAGATCGTGGGTTCAAATCCCAGCTCTGCCACTTGTAAGCTGTGTGACTTTGGGCAAGTCACTTCACTTCTCTGGGCCTCAGTTACCTCATCTGTAAAATGGGGGTGAAGACTGTGAGCCCCCCCGTGGGACAACCTGATCACCTTGTTACCACCCCAGCTCTTAGAACAGTGCTTGGCACATAGTAAGTGCTTAATAAATATCATCATTATTATTATTATTATTATTGTTTCCTTGTTGCCCACATTATGCTGATAGTTATCAGTCAATCAGTGGTATTTATTGAGCACTTTACTAAGCACTTAGGAGAGTATAATACAACAGAAAGTTTACACACATTTCCTGTGCAAAATGAGGTTACATTCTAGAGGAGAGAAAGAGCCATATCTTTTTAACTTGCCCTCAATTGGTTGAAATCACTATGTTTATTAATATGTGGCTTAATGGAAAGAGCACAGGCTTGGGAGTCAGAGGTTTTGGGTTTTAATCCCAGCTACGCCACTTAACTTCTCTGTGCCTCAGTTACTTGATCTGTATAATGGAGATTGAGACTGTGAGCCCCACGTGGGATAAATGGGCTTTGGAGTCAGAGGTCATGGGTTCAAATTCTGGCTCTGCCACTTGTCAGCTGTGTGACTTTGGGCAAGTCACTTAACTTCTCTGGGCTTCAGTTACCTCATCCATAAAATGGGAATTAAGACTGTAAGCCCCATGTGGGACAACCTGATCACCTTGTATCCTCCTCAGCGCTTAGAACAGTGCTTTGCACCTAGCGCTTAACAAATGTCATTATTATTATTATTATTGTATCTATTTCAGTGCTTAAAACAGTGCTTGGCACATAGTAAGCACTTAACAAATATCATCATCATCATTATTATTATATGCATCATATATGTATTATATATTTATATAACTTGAACAGAGCCCCCAAATCAACTCACAGAACCCGATTTGCTCGTATCCACCCCTGCACTTAGGACAGTGCCTGGCACATAGTAAGCGCTTAATGAATACCATAATAATTACTATAAATGATTATTATCAAAGTTACAGCTTGGTAACAGACATAGAGCATTCGCCATCCTCAAACCAACTCCCAATATACATGAAGCAAAGATTTGACTGTTGGTTAGTGCCCATTATCTTCAGGCTTCTGCTATTGTTTACCTTTTGGATTAACTAAAGGAGGTTATTTTCACTTCTACCCAAAGACACTCTTTATTTGCAGAGTGGAATTCACACCTCCTCTTTTAAGTCTTGCGGTTTGTCATCTTTTTAAAGCAGATTAGTTCATGTATCCTCATTTTTTCTTGCAAATGATTGATTTAATTGTTTTGCATAAAGTGTCTGTGTGCCTGTTTATTTGGCTGGATTATGGAATCATTATCATTACAGGAACCCCTAAACCAATGTTCAGCCCTCCCCCGCCCCGCAGAGTTCCAGAATGCCTCTTCCTCTGCATGTGTGTGGGCAGGGAATGTGGCTACCAACTCCGTTTTATTGTATTTTCCCAAGTGGTTAGTACAGTGCTCTGCACACAGTAAGTGCTCAATAAGTAGGATGGATTGATTGATATGTGTACCCCTACCTCTGTCGGGAAAGTGACAGTACAGTCACAACAAGAGAAGCAGTGTGGCTCAGTGGAAAGAGCTTTGGAGTCAGAGGGCATGGGTTCAAATCCCGACTCCGCCAGTTGTCAGCTGTGTGGCTTTGGGCAAGTCACTTCTCTGTGCCTCAGTTACCTCATCTGGAAAATGAAGATTAGGACTATGAGCCCCCCGTGGGACAACCTGATCACCTTGTAACCTCCCCAGTGCTTAGAACAGTGCTTTGCACATAATAAGTGCTTAATAAATGCCATTATTATTATTATTATTATTAAAAAGGTTAGAGTGGGGTGGAGTGGGGAAGGGTGTGGCATTGCCATGGTCTTTATAAGCCCCTCTTGGAAGCATGTTGACCTCTGTAGCCATAATAATAATGATATTTATTAAATACTCTGTGCCAAGCTCTAGGGTGGATACCAGATAGTAAGGTTGGATACAGACCCTGCCCTCCTTGAGGGTCACAGTATAAAAGGGAGGAGGAGCAGATATTTTATCACCGTTTTACAAGATGAGGTCATTCCTCTGAATTAAATGGTTTACTCAAGGTCACAAGTAGACAAGTGGCAAAGCCAGGACTAATAATAACAATGTTGGTATTTGTTAAGCACTTACTATGTGCCAAACACTTTTCTAAGTGCTGGGGGAGATACAAGGTCATCAGGTTGTCCCACGTGGGGCTCACAGTCTTAATCCCCATTTTGCAGATGAGGTCACTGAGGCACAGAGAAGTGAAGTGACTTGCCAAAGGTCACCCAGCTGACAAGCGGCAGAGTGGGGATTAGAACCCATGACCTCTGACTCCCAAGCCCAGGCTCTTGCCACTAAGCCATGCTGCTTCTCGACTAGAAACCAGATCTCTTGTCTCCCACTCCCATGATCTTTCCACTAGGCCACACTACCTCTCTAGGTATTCTCAGGTCCCCTGAAACCAGTGAGTACTAATACTTCAAGTGGTCTTATAATAATGATGATGATGGTGACAGTAATGATAATAATAATAATGGTATTTGTTAAGCACTATACTATGTATCAAGCACTGTGCTAAGCACTGGGGTAAATACAATACAATCAGAAAAGGCCCAGTTTCTGTCCCATATGGGCTTTACTTAGAGCACAAGCCTGGGAGTCAGAAGGACCTGGGTTCTAATTCTGATATGCCACATATCTGCTGTGTGCTCTTGGGCAAGTCCCAGCGCTTAGAACAGTGCTGTGCACATAGTAAGTGCTTAATAAATGCCATTATTATTATTATTGTCACTTAACTCTGTGGCTCTGTAACCCTCATCTGCAAAATGGGGATTCATTCACTCATGCGTTAAATCATATTTATTGAGCGCTTACTGTGTGCAGAGCACTGTACTAAGCGCTTGGGAAGTACAAGGCTGTGAGCCCCATGTGGGACAGGGATTGAGTCCAACCTGATTACCTTGTATCTATCCCAGTACATAGTAAGTGCTTAACAAATACCATAAAAAAAGTGGGGGGGGGGGGAGAAAGAACAGGTATGTTATCCCATTTTGCAGGCTTATCAACTAAGATCTAGAGAAGTGAAGTCACTTTCCCAAGGTCACATAACAGACAAGCAGCAGAGGTGGTCTTTACACTAGATCCTAAGCAATATCTTATTTCCTTAAAAAAGCTCTCTGGGGCCCCAAAGGGCCAATGAATCTTCCTAAGGTGCTTAGCCTACTCTGGTGTAATAGTTTGGGCACAGGGAGAATGTGAATCAATAAAAAGCTTTCTTTCCAGTTCTCTTGCATGTAAAAAATATCTACACTTTGGCCTTAGGGATAGGTGCCATCAACTCATGAATACATTTGGTGTAATAGGACGTTAACTTTGAGTGAGGCTGCTATTTGATTAAATTACTCTTCAAGAGGTTCCCTTGGCTATCAGAGCTAAACACTCCCTAGGGGCTTAGATAGTGGCATAAAAACTGGACATTATCTAACAGTCTTGGTTGTAGCCAGCAGTGAGTTTAACATGATTTACATCTGATATTTGACTTCTGACAACTTCTGATGTCCTTTGGCCCTAGTGAATGCCAAATAAAATAAAAGGAGATCAGGGCTGCAGGAACAAGGAAGGGTGAAAATCACCTTTGAGCTGCTATTGTTCTTTCTCCTTATGTCTCACACTCTGACATTCCTAGGATAATAATATCTTTCAGTATCCTTGGAAAGAAATCCCAAATGCAAACACAGGGGCTTGTCAACATTGGCCTTTTTTGAACATGTCCTGGGGGGTTTACCAAAATCTCATCAGACTGGTGACTCCCCTTGGGAATTAGAGGCCTCCTGAGATGATGCTACTGCAAAACGTTGATTGAAATTTCACACACACCTGTTTGCACACCAGATTTAATTAGGTTGGTTCTCCTTGCACCAACCCAATATAGCAGTTAGTGGAACCTATCTGCTCCTACCCTACATAGCAGTTAGTGGAACCTATCTGGTTCTTTTTCTTTGTTGTCGTCAAAAGTGGGAAATAGATCAAGGAGAATTTCCTTCTAGAGGTGATAGGTTATGGTGCTATAGGCAAAGTAGTGTATTGGAACAAATGCGAGGGAAAATTATTACCTTAGATTTAAAAATAAAATTAAAATGGAATGGAAAGGGTTTATTCTTGAGGTATGATATTGAAAATTGATGTGAAATGTACACTATCACCCATGTATGTATTTTTTACCCACCCTCCTGTTTGTTTTTCTTTGTGTAGTCAAAGTGTTTATGGGAGGAAAAGAAAAATCTCCCCAGAGAATCAAGCAATATAAATCATGAATGGACTACAATGGAAAAAGCAGAGAGTACTCAGAGAGGACCTTTCCTCTTCACATGTATTCTTCACACCTCCTACACTCATTCTCTGCCTCTGCCCAGGGCAGTTATACTAAGAAATATCCCTTCTCCCCTTGGCAAATTATGGAAAGCTGTGCAAGGACATAAGCGAGCCATGTTTTCTTGATTTCTTAGCATATTTTAGCATTTCCATAACACTTCATCAACAAACTGTTGTGCTTTGAGAGAAAGCTGGCAAGAATTGTCATCCCCATTTTGCAAAGGAAAGATTGGAGGTCCAGTGAGGTTGGGAACTTCACAGCTCATGTTCATCCAGGAAATGAGCCAGAATTAGAGCAGTTGAGTGAAAGAAAGGTTCAGGCGTTTGTATGGAGTCACTTTCTAACATCAGGTAAAAATGATACTGGAGTCAGAATTCTTGTTTCACTGATTAATTGTGCCAATTGGAGTGGAAGTGAGCAGTGGCTGGAAGAGATTATGCTCTCTCTATTTTGAGGAAGGAAAATGTATTCAGAGTAGTATTCTAAAGAATTGTGTCAAACTGAGTAATTGAAATTCAGATTGGTAAAATCTCTCACTTATGGTCACCCTCCAATTGCTTTGGAGCAGGAAGGAAATACAATACAAATATTCTAAGTTTTCCTTCCAAATGGTTGCTTAGTTGTCATGCTTTCTCTTTGACATGACATTCCAAAACATACCTAGATGAGTGATTTATTATTTGTCTCAATCTCAGGTGATGGAAATCCTTACTTTATCAGAGCTCTATAACCACAAGCAAGTCTTTCAGTGCCTCAGTTTCTCCATTTGTAAAACAGGGATAGAGGCCTCTCAGTGCAGCTTTTCTGAAGATGAATTATCATTAGATGACTTTAATATATCCAGAATAAAAATGTGCAAACTCAAAGTGCTGTAGTTGCCATTGGGCAACTCTAGTCTGTGAGCTCCTTGTGGGCAGGGAGTTTGTCTACCAACTCTGTTATACTCTCCCAAGCGCTTAGTACAGTGCTCTGCACACAATAAGCACTTGACAATATGAATGACTGAAGGATTGATTGATTGATTAGGCATGTTTTTATTCCTGGCTGTTGGGCCAATGGAAAGAGCACTGTTCTGGAAATCAAGAAGGCAACGCTCTAGTCTCAGCTCTGTCTATGTCTGCCTAACATAATAATAATAATGATATTTGTTAAGCACTTACTATGTGCCAGGCACTCTTCTAAGCACTGGAATAGATACAAGCTAACCAGGTTAAACACAGACCCTGTCCCACATAGGCTCACAATCTTAATCCCCATTTTACAGATGGGGGAATTGAGGCACCAAGAAGTTAAGTAACTTGCCTAAGGTCAAACAGCAGAAAAGTGGCAGAGCTGGGATTTGGACCCAGATCCTTCTGGTTCCCAGGCCCATGCGCTATCCATTGGGCCATCCTGCTTATCTGGATAAAGACAACATTTGCTCTCCCTTTATGCTGTACTCCTTACCCGAGTTGTGAATACACCTGGCAGGGCCCACAGACTGTGAATGGCACTGCACATGCAAGCTACTGGCATCATCATCAGTTCCTCTTTTCAGGCTCTTAGTCCTGAAGATTCAGCACTGAGGCTCAACTTCATTCCTGATTAGAAATTCTTCTAGACTGTGAGCCCATTGTTGGGTAGGTATTGTCTCTCTCTGTTGCCCAATTGTACTTTCCAAATGCTTAGTACAGTGCTCTGCACACAGTAAGCTCTCAATCAATACGATTGAACGAATGAATGATATTCATCAACACTATCATCATCATTGTCTTATTATTCTAGGTGCCCCAAAAAGGTGAGTTAGAAAACAAACTCTCAGAGGAATTTCTGGATAGGATTCTGCCTATAGACTTTCCACATTGTAATAATAATAATAATAATAATGGTATTTGTTAAGTGCTTACTATGTGCCAAGCACTGTTGAAAGAGCTGGGGTAGATACAAGGTAATCACATTGTCCCACGTGGGGCTCACAATCTTAATCTCCATTTTCCAAATGAGGTAACTGAGGCAAAGAGAAGTTAAATTACTTGCTCAAAGTCACACAGCTGACAAGTGGTAGAGTCAGAATTAGAACTCATGACCTCCGACTCCCAAGCCCGGGTTCTTGCCACTAGGCCATGCTGCTCTGCTTGTAGAAGCCATGTTGTGTGGTAACTCTATACACCTAGAGTTTTTCCAAGTCTCTCTTCATAAAATCAATCAATGGTATTGATTGAGCGCTGTGGGCAGAGTACTGTACTAAGCATTTGAGAGTTGTAGAAAAATAACAATTGAAGCTGCCAGACTACTCGATCAGAATCTGCCAAGGGCAAATTCAGGGTATGTGTTGGCGGGGTGGCTTACAAGTGGAAGACACCCAGAATAACTCGCATCTGGGGGAAAATGAAGGGCGGTGAGGGCCCTGTGACTTCCCTTAGAAAATTTAGGGTAGCATGTGTGTCTGGGCGTGAGTGTCTATCCGTGCGAGCGGGTGAGTGCTCACATCTCCGGCTCAGATGTCTTGGCTGTGGGCTTGACAACTGAAACCCAGCTGCTCTCTGGCCGGAGAACATCCGCTGTGGAAATCTGGGAGGAGCTGACAATCCCTAAAGACAGTTTACACACGCTGCCAGCAAGAGCCCCTGGCCCTCTGCCTAATTCACTGCAAATGTTCTTTAAATCTGTTTCTAATTTGGATCTCTCCTTCTCTACACCCCCTGCTTGCCCTCCCTTAATCAGCCCCACCCCCTGAATTTGCCTCACATAAGTCAAATTATGCTGAATAATGGCTGAGGAGGGGGAAAGTGCTAAAGGTCGCTTGTGTGCTGTTGCTGTGTGTAATAATGTCATAATTTACATAGGGAATAGTGAATGAATCAAAACCAATAAATTTTGGCTGCACTCAGAGCTCGAGTAGCTCTAAAACTACACACCAGTTCAGATGAAGAATCCCAAACTGTAGTATCACTCAATAATTCATATTAGGGATGGGCACTGAACATGAAATGCACAAGTTAGAGTTGCTTTAACTTAGCATTTTCCTTATTTTATTGATTATATTTGGCAGTCTGGATCTTCAGTGGGCCGCTAATGTACTTCAAGATTTTGTGATCATTAAATATTAAAGGAAAGAGGTGTATGTGGCAAGATAGCATCTTTTCAATATCATTATTTCAAGTCCTGTAACGGTTCTCACTCTTACTCCAGGTTTCAGTCTAGCAGGTAACCAAAGTAATAGGCTGTTAAAAATTAAGGACAACTAACAGGCAATCAATCAATCAGTCAATTAAGCGGTAGCATTTATTGAGCATATACTGTGTGCAGGACACTGACTTAAGAGCTTGGGAGAATACAATAGAGTTAGCAGGTATGTTTCTTGCCCTCAGGGAGCTTACAATCTCACAGAGGACACAGTGACTAAAATAAATCACAGGTAGGGGGAAGGAGCAGAGCTTAAAGATATATATATAAAAGGTGTTTTGGAGGGATAAAGGGAATGATGAGTATCAAAGTATTTAGGGGGTAATTCATTCATTCAATCGTATTTATTGAGCACTTACTGTGTGCAGAGCACTGTACTAAGCACTTGGGAAGTACAAGTTGGAGTGCATAGGTGACAGGGAAATGTAGACATGGCAGTGGGGGCAAATAGGTGGATAGATAAGGGATTAATCAGGGAAGGCCTCCTAGAGGAGATGTAATTTTAGAAGGGTTTTGAAGCCCGGGAGAGCAGTGGTTCAGGGAGAAGGGAGGATGTGAACAAGAGGTGGATGCTGAGAAAAAGAGAGAGGAGCAAAAGGCACAGTGAGTAGGTTGTCTTTGGAGTAGCAAAATATTCAGGCTGGTTTGTAGCAGGAGAAGGGCAAAGATAAACAGGGATTTTAAAAGCAGCCTGGAGAATTTAATAGTGAAGGATACTGAAACAGAATATGAGAGAAAATCCCCAGTGTCCTACTGCTCTCAGATCTTATGGCTCACGTGGACCTTACAAGAGGCGTTCTCAGCATGTTGGACTGGAATGTTAACCACGGTGAGCTCTTAAAATGAAAAAAAGGAGAATGTTGGAGCTTCTGCTCCTGCTTCTGGAAATTCCAGGCAGTAAAACTCTGTAATCCTTTTAAGCTGCATTAGCATCAAGCACCCTAAAATGAAGAAGCAGTTTCCTCAGGCTGACCTAATAATAATAATAATGATGCTATTTGTTCAACACTTTACTATGTACCAGGCACTATACTAAGTGCTGGGGTTGATACAAGCATGTCAAGTTGGACACAGTCCCTGCCCCACGTGGCGCTCACAATCTCAATCCCCATTTTACAGGTGAGGCTCAGAGGAATGAAGTGACTTGCCCAAGGACACACAGCAGACAAGTAGCAGAGCCAGGATTAGAACCCATGACCTTCTGAATCCCAGACCCTGTCTGTATCCACTACACCGTGCTGCTTTAAATCTGGGCAACTGCTACACTGAAGCAGAATGCCCTGACAATGTGCCATCAAGACTTATGGGAAACAAAACACAATTACATAAATATGAGGTCATTTCTGAATCCAAAATTCATTTAGTTCAAGGTGTGTCTTCTATTTCATCCTCTGCTCTAATTCCCTTATCTTGTAACTCTGGTTCAGTTGTCTGGCTGCTTAGAATAAGACTTTACATAGTGTTGACACAGCATCTTTCCTGGAGGACTGTTTTTACAAATGTTACCTTGCTAATCCTTCCAAAAAGTTGGTGAGGGGCTGGAAGACTATGATGGGATAATCTCCAGAGTATAGCTGAGGTGATGGAGGCCCAGAGAGCTTAAATGATTTGAACAAGGCTCCACATCAAGCCAGTGATAAAGTTGAGTGTAGAAAACAGAACTACAGCCTCCAAATCCAGTTGTCTCTCTAGCAAACCATATTTTCTTGTAAATTACATTTATTTCTCTGGCAAATCAAGTGGACCCCAGTTGCCTGCACCCAGATGCTTAATATTTCAATCACTCGATCAACTAATGGTATTTTTTTTAACATTTACTGTGTTAATCACTTGGGAGAGTACAGTAATCACTTGGGAGAGTATAGTACAATAAAGTTGGTAGACACAATCCCTGACCACAAAGAACTTACAGTCTAAGGACTCAGAATGTAGATCTCACTTCTTCTGTGAGAAGCCACTTTTAAACTTTATCAGGGAATGCAGTCAAATATAGATTGACCTCCTTTCAATCAATCAATAGAATTTATTGAGCTCATACTGTGTGCGGAGGAGTATTCTAAGTGCTTGAAAGAGTATAGTAGAAGACATTATCCCTGTCCACAATAAAAATAAAATACTAAAATAAAAAGCTATAGAATGAAACCAATTTAGCTTAGATTTCTACAAGACCATTCTGATTTGTCCAAAACTCTTTCCAGAGAAAATGAGGCTGGTCAAAGCAGACACGTGTAATAAAATTTGATGTGAGGGCAGGGGTGGCAGATAATAAGGAGCTGAGAACAGGCTAAACACAGCTCCGAAGAACAGATTTTTTTTTCTATTATACTCCTTACATTATATTTTAGGGCTTGGGGATTTTTTTTAAAGTAAAATTAGGATATGGAACAATCCTAAAGAGAAATCATTGTTTTGGAAGGTTGTCATCATTTCAAAAGATGACGTGCAACTAGATGTTTATTGTGATACTTTCCTGAGAAGGGCTAACCTTGATGATGTGAACACATTCCTCTAAATTACCCTAAAAGTTATTGTTAGAGAGCATTTTCCATTCAGCTTTGGGTGGTTTCTAGGCATGACTTTGGTCCATTTTTGCTGTGATTGCCTCGAGTGCCTGTAATGCTTTAATGCTAGGGTCAGTCAGTGTTCTCTAATTTAGCGTGCTTTTCAGTCACAGCTTTGTTTTTCTAGTCCTGTATTCTTTTTTCTGCATTATCTGTCCCTACCCTCAGGTATAGCAAGCAGAAGCAGCCTATGTCTAGTCCATAGAGAGGTGAAAGCAACAGCACAAAAAACACGTAGGTGCCACCCTGCCACACTTCTCTGTCGGCGATCATTTGTCTGGCAACTACCTTCTGGCAATTTACCCTTCTGCTTTATAAATGAAGAAAATGAGCCCTCAGAGGCTTGATTTGTTTCAGGTCCCACAGCAAACCAGCGGTCCAGATGGGAATTGAAACCAGCAATCCTCAAACTCACCACTCTCCTAGGATACAACTCATTACACTGGTCATTCTCAACATGAGAACCCCTTCTTCTGTCTTCAACCCTTAGGCTTCCTTCCCTCCCAAGGCATGACAGACATCAAACTCATCGTTTTTAAGATCAGAAAGGCTTGGAAATAGACATTAGCTGGAGCGAACTAAGAAAACACACAGAAGGGCAATTAAAGTGTAAGCATAATGGTAAGTTTGCCTTTAATGGTTTGCAGCTGCAGCAATTTTTTTCTCTGCTTCTGCCCAACTCCTGGGGCAGCCTGTCTGAATTTCTCATCCTGACCAATTAGATCCCCATGTGTGCTGCAGGCGTGAAAAAAAATAGAAAGTGAATAATCCTTCATTCTCCTCTGCCTCTGGAGCAGCTTTGATCCTCTCAGTGAGATGGCCCTGTTCCATTAGAAAACGTATCAGTTCTCAGTTGCCATTTTTACCCCACCCCCTTCTGCTAGTACTCTTTTCTCCAAATGACATTAACCTCCACATAGATGCCTATGAAATGACCACAATTCATCTTCAGACCTTTCTGATCAAAGCTGTGTGCTTTTTTCCCCCCTTTTCAAACTTTTTGCCACACAGTTCTTCCTTTCTAATGTTGGTTTGCTGCCAACGGTTCCAGGCTGAAATCAAAAGAAATACCCCATTAATATCAGCTCTCTATAACAAGGACTCTATTGTTTAGCTCAATTCAGAATACCTATGTTTTTTTAATAATTGGAGGCTAGCAGCCTCAAAAAACGGGGAGAGATGGAGCAGAAAAAAGGAGGGAGTAAAAGAATCCCGTAGACTTAAAACTGTAAGGAGAAACCAAATGACCCTGGAGATCAAGGGAAATAACACTGAATGGATTTTACTTTTCAATTGCTTAAGAGACTAGTAAAGCATTATGTAGAGGGAACCGATAACAATGTTAGGCATAGTTAACTCAGTTGCATAATCCTGCATCCTCCCTAACTGCCTTGGCTTAATAACCCCAGAGTTGTTTATGGTTTTGTTTTGTTGGTTTTTTTTTAACAACCAAGAGTGCAACCTCGAGATAGAACTACTATCTTCTAGTGGTGTTTCCTTTCAGTCCACATTGCAGTTTAAACTGAGTAGTCTGTGTGGCCCACTCAAAGGAGCAGAGCCAAGCCCTCTCAGGAACCTTGTCCAGCTAGGTCATTACTAGTTGATGTCTGGTGACCTTTGTAGGAAGCAGGTCATACTTCTCTTCCAGGCCCTCGTGGACACATGTCCAGATCACAGTAATCAGTCTCACAGATGGACTGCTCTACAAGGAAGACCAAAGACTCAATGGATCCTGCAAGCTGAACTGCTTTCTCAGCTCCGGCCATCTGGTTGGGATTATTTAGGGGTAAACCTAATTCCTCAATCATTTTGATAAAGGTTGGGAAGCAGCCTGGCCTAATGGAAAGAGCACAGGCCTGGAAGACAGAGAACCTGGATTCTAAACCCGGATTGACCACTTGCCTACTGTGTGACCTTGGAGAAGTCATTTAACTTTGCTGTGCTTCAGTTTCCTCAACTGTAAAATGAGATTCAATCCCTGTTCTCCTTCCTACTTAGACTGTGAGCCCCACATGGGGCAGGGATTGTGTCCAACATGATTACCTTGTAATTACCTTGGTGGCTTAGAACAGTGCCTTACTGTTACTAAGCACTTGACAAATACCACAATTGTTATTATTATCATTATTATTGCTAATAATTATAGCAATAAATACTGCTAGTAATAATGATAATAATAATAATGATCAGGGCAGGGTGATCCATCCCTCTATTCTGCTTCCGGGTGACTCATCCCTAAAGCCTTCTCTCAGTGCTCATAACCATGTTATTGATCCACTTAAAGGATTATAAAAACAATTAAGATTGGAGTGGGCATATTATAGTTAAAGAATGACGTCATAATAATAATAATAATAATAACAATAATAAATTGTGGTACTTGTTAAGTGCTTACAATGTGCTAGGCACTGTACTAAGTGCTGGGGTGGCTACAAGCCAATCGGGTTGAACACAATCCCTGTCCCATATGGGGCTCATAGTCTCAATCCCCATTTTACAGATGAGGCCCAGAGAAGTGAAGTGACTTGCCCAAGATCACACAGCAGACAAGTGGTGGAGTTGGGATTAGGCCTCACCATAGACGTCAAATAATAATAATAATAACAATAATGGTATTTGTTAAGCGTTTACTATGTGCAAAGCACTGTTCTAAGCACTGGGCGGATACAAAGTGATCAGGTTGTCCCATGTCAGGCTCACAGTCTTAATCCCCATTTTACAGATGAGGGAACTGAGGCACAGAGAAGTTAACTGACTTGCCCAAAGTCGGGCAGCTAACAATTGGCAGAGCAGGGATTTGAACCCATGACCTCTGACTCCAAAGCCCAGGCTCTGAAAGATGCTACTGATGTGAATGGTATCTAGCAGTTGAGCAACAAAAGCAAAATAACCAGTGTGGGAAGAATCTCTTCAAAAAATTACTAACCTGGGCTGGCATCATCTGTTGATGAATGGTTTAATCGTTTTATTCTGGCCTCCTTAATGGGGAAAATAGGACATCCTGTCTGGAAGAGTGAGTTTTCCCATACTTCAGGACTCTTGGCTGGGCAGAAGACTACCAGGAGATCTCTCAGTGTGAAAAATGTATAAAATAGATGGCAGGAGTAGCCAAACAACCCAGCCTGCTTGAACTCCATGACTCCTTAATTGACCATTGATTAGAGTGTCAGAGGGTCTGCAGTGTTCCCTAGGAAGCTCTACAGTCAAGGTTAGAGATCACTCCCCGGATTGTCCCCTGCCCCTAAAAAAGAAAAAAAAAACTCTTTACCAGAAACCTTCAGTCAATTTTTAAATAGAATTTATTGAATTCCTTCTGCGTGCAGAGTACTATACTAAGTGTTCAGGAGAGTAGAATAGAATTGGAAGACATGATACCTGCCTTCTAGTTGGCTTAGTGGAAAAAACCCAGACTTGGGAGTCAGAGGTTGTAGGTTCTAATCCCGGCTCCGCCACTTGTCAGCTGTGTGACTTTGGGCAAGTCACTTCACTTCTCTGTGCCTCAGTTACCTCATCTGTAAAATGGAGATGAAGACTGTGAGCCCTATGGGGGATAACCTGATTACCTTGTATCTACCCCAGCGCTTAGAACAGTGCTTGGCACATAGTAAGCACTTAACAAATACCAATGTTATTTATTATTTATAGGTAATATCAGATAGGAGGGAGTAAGAGAGTATATATTAAAGTGGTAGGAGGGCAGTTATGAGCAACTATTTGCTTAGGTGGCATACGATTGCTCATATGGGAACTGGTGGGGGGAAGCAGCATGACCTAATGGAGAGAGCCCGGGCCCAGAAGTCAGAGGACCTGGGTTCTAATACCAGTTCTGCCACCTGTCTGCTGTGTGACCTTGGGCAAGACGCTTAACTTCTCTGTGCCTCAGTAACTTCATGTGTAAGATGGGGATTAAGACTGTGAGCCCCTTTTGGGACTTGAACCTGCTTAGCTTGTATCTACCCCAGCACTTAGAACAGTACTTGGCACATAGCAAGTGCTTAACAAGTACCATAATTATTATAAAGTAGAGAGATTAGTCCTGTGCTTTTTCCTCTAGGAAACACTGTGCTCGTCAATGTCTTTGTGTCATTCAGATGATTAGATTTCATATATTTCCACCTCCTCTCATGTGTCTGTTGCCAACCTCCCGCCCTCCCTTCTAGATTCTAAGTTTCCTGAGAGCCAAGGACCATGTCTTGTTTCTTTCACTGCATTCCTCCCAGCTCCCGAGACAGTGTGGATGGAAGGGGTAGATTCTAGAGCTATTATGAAGGTATTATGGAGGAAACAGAATGGCCTAGTGGAGAGAGTATGGGTCTGGGAGTTAGAGGCATTGGGTTCTAATCCCGGCTCCACCATATGCCTGTTGGGTGACCTTAGACAAGTCACTAAGCTCCCTGTGCCTCAGTTACCTCATCTGTAAAGAAGAGAAAATAATGATAATGATCAATCAATCAATCAATCGTATTTACTGAGCGCTTACTGTGTGCAGAGCACTGTACTAAGCGCTTGGGAAGTACAAGTTGGCAACATATAGAGACCGTCCCTACCCAACAGTGGGCTCACAGTCTAGAAGGGGGTGACAGAGAACAAAACCAAACATATTAACCAAATAAAATAAATAGAATAGATATGTACAAGTAAGATAAATAAATAGAGTAATAAATATGTATAAACATATATACAGGTGCTGTGGGGAAGGGAAGGAGGTAAGACGGGGGGATGGAGAGGGGAATGAGGGGGAGAGGAAGAAGGGGGCTCAGTCTGGGAAGGCCTCTTGGAGGACGTGAGCTCTCAGTAGGGCCTTGAAGGGAGGAATAGAGCTAGCTTGGCGGATGGGCAGAGGGAGGGCATTCCAGGCCCGGGGGATGACGTGGGCCGGGAGTCGACAGCGGGACAGGCGAGAACGAGGCACGGTGAGGAGATTAGCGGCAAAGGAGTGGAGGGTGCAGGCTGGACTGGAGAAGGAGAGATGGGAGGTGAGGTAGGAGGGGGCAAGGTGATGGACAGCCTTGAAGCTGAGGGTGAGGAGTTCTGCCTGATGCGTAGGTTGATTGGTAGCCACTGGAGATTTTTGAGGAGGGGAGTAACATGCCCAGAGCATTTCTGGACAAAGACAATCCGGGCAGCGGTGTGAAGTATGGATTGAAGTGGGGAGAGACAAGAGGATGGAAGATCGGAGAGGAGGCTGATACAGTAGTCCAGATGGGATAGGATGAGAGCTTGAACGTGCAGTGTAGTATTTGTTAAGCACTTACTATGTGGAGATGTGGACTTTGTCCAACCTCATTATCTTGTATCTACTCCAGTGCTTAATACCATGCCAGGCATATAGTAACAACTTAAAAACTACCATTTTTTTTTAAAAAAGGTGGAATTGACAGGATTTGGTGGCGGATTGAATATGAGGATTGAATAAGAGGGATGACTTGAAGATAATGCCAAGGTTATGGGCTTATGAGACATGGAGGATAATGGTGTTGGGATGGGAAAATCTGAGTGTGGACAGGGTTTGGGAAGGAAGATGTGGAGTCCTGTTTTGGTCATTTAAAGTTTGAGGTTTTGGTGGGACATCTGAGAAGAGATGTCCTAAAGGCAGGAGAAAATGGAAAGTGCAGAGAAAGAGAGAGGTCAGGTCTGGAGAGGTAGATTTGGGAATCATCTGCATAGAGATGGTACTTAAGGCTGTAGGAGTGAATGAATTATCTAAGGGAGTGGATTCAAGCATATTTATTGAGTGCTTACTGTGTGCAGAGCACTGTACTTGGATGTAGATGAAGTATAGAAGGAGACCCAGAACTGAGCCCTGAGGGACTCCCACAGTTAGAGAGCAGAAAGCAGAGGAGGAGCCCACAAAAGAGACTGAGAATGAGTGGAAAGAGAGATAAGAGGAGAACCAGGAGAGGACAATATCAGTGAAGCCAAGGTTAAATAAGGTTTCAAGGGCAGCTGAGAGATCAAGGAGGATTTGGATGGGGAAGAGGACATTGGTTTTGGCACAAAAGAGGTCATTGGTGACCTTAGAGAGGGATGTTTCCATGGAGTGGATGGGGAAGAAGCCAGATTGGAGGGGGTCAAGGAGAGAATTGGAGGAGGGGAAGTGGAGGCAGTGGGTGTAGACCAACTTGTTCAAGGAGATTAGAGAGGAATGGTTGTGGAGAAACGTGGCAATAACTGAAGGGTGTTGTGAGGTCCAGGAAGGTTTTTTTCAGGATGGAGGATACATGGGCATGCTTGAAAGTAGTGGGGGAGGAACATAGGAGAGAAAGACAGTTGACTGTGGCAGTCAGGGAGGGAGGAAGAAGGGAAGGGGCAAGTGTTTCATTATATAAGGTGAAGGGTTAGTGTCGATGAGCAGGTGGAGGGGGTAGATTTTGAGAGGAGACAGAAGATCTCCCCTTGTGGTACTCCTGGGAAGGATGGAGAATCAAGTCAATCGACCCATCGTGTTTACTGAGCACTTACTCTGTCCTGAGCACTGCACTAGGTGCTTGGGAGAGTCCAATATTACAGAATTGGTAGACATGCTTCCTGCCCACAGGGAGCTCACAGTCATATAGTGGGATGGGAGGAGGATGGGACTGGAGAGGTGCAAGGGAGATTTGGGGGAGATTACACCTGAAGGTTTCAAATTTTTCAATGAAATGCATGGCTAGGTCCCTGGGGACAAGAGATAGATGTAGGAGGGCAAGGGGCTTGAGGAGGGAGTTAATCATCTGAAATAGCTGGTGTGGGCAATAGGAATTGGAGTCAATAAGGATGGAGAAATATAGTTTCTGGTTGGAGGAGAGTGCAGTTATAGTAGGGGAGGATAAGGTGGATGTGGTTGGCCAGATGGCTGGATTTCCTCCAGCAGCGCTCCATGATGCTCCTTCCACTAGACCAACAGCAGGGCTCATTTCTAGACTGTAAGCTCGTTGTGGGCAGGGAATCTGTCTTTTATTGTTATATTGTACTCTCCCAAGTGTTTAGTACAGTGCTCTGCACACAGTAAGTGCTCAATAAATACAACTGAATGTATGAATGAAAGGGCTCGGGATAGGTTAGTGCTTGCCTGGGCCTCCAGAGAGTGAAAGTGTGGCTTTGCCTTTCCACCCCTTCTGCTCCACCAGACTGGGTGGAAGAGCATCCAGCTATACAGGGGTAATCGTTGTTCTTTGCCAGTCAGTCAATAATAATGACAACGATGGCATTTGTTAAGCATTTCCTATGTGCCAAGCACTGTTCTAAGTGCTGGGGAGGTTACAAGGTGATCAGGTTGTCCCAGAGGGTGCTCACATTTTTAATCCCAATTTTACAGATGAGGTAACTGAGGCACAGAGAAGTTATATGCTTGCCCAAAGTCACACAGGTGACAGTTGGCGGAGCTGGGATTTGAACCCATGACCTCTGACTCCAAAGTCAATCATATTTTCTGAGCACCTTTTGTGTGCAGAGCACTATACTAAGCGTTTGGGACACTACAATAGACAAGTTCCCTGCCCACAACGAGCTTACATTAGAGGGGGGAGACAAAAGTTATTTTAAATAAATAAATTGCCCAGTAAGATTTCTGCTTTTGGGGCCTGGCGGTTTCCTCAGAGAAACCTAGAAGGGCATGAGGTATGTCCAAATCCCCACCTAAGCTCAAGTATGCCTTTTTTAGCCACTCCTCTGCACAGTCTAGCCACTCTAGATTGTAAGCCCATTGTGGGCCAGGAATGTGTCTGTTGATTGTTGTATTGTACTCTCCCAACTGCTCAGTACAGTGCTCTGTACACAGTAAGCACTCAATAAATACGATTGAATGAATGAGTGAAATCTGGTAGTGACAGGAGTTGCTTCAGGCTCAGAAATTCTGTTATGTGTGCACCCGAGAGTTTGGTGTTGCGATAGGTACATTCATTCATTCATTCATTCAATCGTATTTATTGAGCGCTTACTGTGTGCAGAGCACTGTACTAAGCGCTTGGGAAGTACAGGTTGGCAACATACCCAACTGCGGGCTCACAGTCTAGAAGGAGGAAACAGACAAGATGACATATTAACAAAATAAAATAGAATAAATATGTACAAATAAAATAAATAGAATAATTAATACGTACAAATATATATACAGGTGTGGTGGGGAGGGAGGTAAGGTGGGGGGGTGGGGAGGGGGAGGAGAGGGAGAGGAAGGAGGGGGCTCAGTCATTCAGGTACATGCCCGTTGGAGTCATGAAAACATACAGAGGAAGAGGGGTGTGTTTTTTTTTAATCTGCCTACTAGAGAGTCAATCTTGACGTCAGTAATAATAAAGAGTGACAATGATAAGAATAATAATCCTTTGGATTTCTAGTAGGAACTCGAAGTCGCCTTTCGGGATAATTTGGCCTTTCATTGGGTCCATGCAGGGCTCCCAGCACTCAGGATGCAGGTTTCCTCGGGGAGGTTTCTTCGGGGCAGGCAGAGGGGGAGGAATTTATAGGGCCTGAACTCTTTTGAACTGTAATGCGAAACAGATCCGCAGGCGCCTAACAACGACAACAAATGCCAGTAAACTCGACATCAGTGTAAAAGCCACCTTGTCAGTGTCAGGCCGGGGTGATTAATGACTCTTTAATCCCATTGCAGGATACCTGACAAAATATGCTCCAGCCATAAAGGCAGAACAAACCTAATTAGCACGATCTGCCCACTTGCGAGATATGGGCAGCAAGGAAACCGAATGGCATCTCGAGGAACTTTCCTCTTTGCCTCTCATTTTTAAGCTTGTAAAAAGAATGAAGTGCACACAATGGAAAAGGAACTTAGTCAAAAGAAGGGGGCTGACCAATGAATAAACATGCAGGTTACTGTGTTGATATTTCCCTGAATGCCATTCCGAAGCGAGTATATAGGGGGTTTAGATGCCAAGGGCCCCAGTATTGTGAAGTGGGAGTGACTTGCCATTTGAAGTCAAGGTGAGGACACACTAAGGGCAGATGGAACCTGCTTTGTTTGTGAAAGAGTTTTTCTGCTATTTATGATAATCAGTGGGAAACACTTCTCAAGCATTTCAGATGATTCTGTAATGAGGTTGGGCAAAATGTGCCAGTATTGTTGGGCCTGGACAATTTAAAGCCCCAGTTGCCACATTAGCAGCCCCTTTCTTTACATGAAGGCCTTTGGAAGTTGAAAGGGGACAATGAGGGAAGAGTGAAAACACCACAAAGAGAGCCTTTTGTTTTGGGTTCCTTTGAACCTCCTCAAAAGCCCTGTTTCAAGGGGTGTGTTTGGTCTGTCTTTCAACGTTACTGAACCCAGAATTGCCTGTTGTTTAGCAACATAGAAAGCTGACCTTAATTGACTCTACTGCTGGGTGAACTTTGTAAATCACTCCCTTCCAGCATGAAATTTCAGGAAACACAAATATATATTAAAACTACATGTAGAATCATTTCTCTAAAATACCCGTCTAGTGCATTTTGATGATCGATCCATCAGTGTGACATTTTTGTGTTATCTCCCTTTGCCTGGCAATGAGAACTTTCTCAGCCAGAGGATTTCTGAATGCCACAGAAGCACCAGCAAGGTGGAAAGCCTGGGCCATTTATAAGCCAGCTTTGCCCCCTTCTTGCCTTCTTCAGGTAGCCTGGGGCTACAGAATCAGACTGGAGAGGATCAGGGGAGTCAAACCCATGTTCCAAATCTAGGCAAAGTCCTGGGTCAGCACAAATTTTATACTTACTACTACTACTGCTACTTCTAATGATAATTGTAGTATCTATTAGGTGCTTACTATGTGTAAAGCACTCTACTAAGCACTAGGATAGCAACAAGATAAACAAGTCCCACACCGAGCTCCCAGTCTGAGTTCTACTCAAAGGTGGAGCATGGCATAATAATAACAATAATAGTAACAATAATAATAATGATGGTATTTAAGTGCTTACTATGTGCAAAGCACTATTCTAAGCACTGAGGAGGTTACAAGGTCATCAGGTTGTCCCGAGGGGGGCTCACAGTTTTAATCCCCATTTTACAGATGAGGTAACTGAGGCACAGAGAAGCTAAGTGACTTGCCTAAAGTCACACAGCCGACAGTTGGCGGAATCGGGATGATGATGTCATTGATAAGACACTGTTAGGATCCTGGGTATTATTGCCATTTCTGTCACCTCAATGAACCCAGTTCTCTTGGCTGTCTTAACAGTACTTGCTCAGAAGATACTTGGAAAATGCGAAATTTTATAGCCAATTTGATCATACTACAGTGATTCAATTTCCAATGCCGCAGGCATTAAAGGTTCCACTAAAAGTTGTAGAGACTAAAGATTTCCTTCTCTGCTTCAGTGAAGAAATCTTCTCTTTGTGGAGATTGGTAGTGGTAATAGATTAACACTGCCTTGATTCCTTATATACTCTCTGAATGAACAAATATCTCAAAATTATATTGTCCTTGGAAAAATTTAAGTGCTTTCAACATGAGTTAAGAATTGGCAGAGATGGTTGTTGTTGTCTTGTGCTGTCGAGTCTTGTCCGACCCGTAGCGACGCCATTGACACATCTCTTCCAGAATGCCCCACTTCCATATGCAATCGTTCCGGTGGTGGATCCACAGAGCTTTCTTGGTAAAAATACGGAAGTGATTTACCACTGCCTCCTTCCATCCTGTAAACGAGTCTCTGCCCTCAACTCTTTCCCATGCTGCTGCTGCTCAGCACGGATTACTTTAGGCTATATTTCATAGATTTGGTCAGTTCTGATCTAAGGTCATAGATGTTTTCTTGAACAAAATAGTATTATAGAAAATTCACTTTAATAGTTCTCACACCTTGAATGATTTACTTACAACTGCTTCTTTCTATATCAGAGCTAGTTGCATCAATATTTGGCATACTGTGGGCGAACATTCCCTAATTCTTCCATAGTATGCCACCCAAATTTCCTAATGAAAATACTTGTTTTATCAGAATGGGTTGAAAGGGGAATATGGAATGGTGAGGGTAAGGGATTCTTTCTCAATCCTCCCCACTCAGGGTAGAAAATAAATATCCCAAGAAACATTACAAAGAAGGTATATCTCTCTATTTTCAGGATGGGACAGACATTCAGTCGTAAAAGCCCGGTGATTTTAATACGCTCCCATTGGCATCTTTTCTTAATTTTTGCCCAGTGGTTCCATGAGCCAATATTTTCCCCCTCTGTCTGTCACCCATGCAGTGCAACCAGCACAGGTCAAAGTTTTGGTAAACTGTAAAGGAAATACAGAGTTAGACATTCTTCCTGCATTAATCAAAATGCCTACAGAACTTTTTGGAAGCCTGACTGATAAAGGCTAATATTTCCTTTCTGAAAGGAGATGTCTCTTCTGTAAAGACATCCCACCACCAGTGATGATGTTTCATTTGATAAGACTAGGAATCTTACAGTGAAATAAGTAGAAATTGAGTTAATAGCATTTAAATACATTCTATATTGATAAGAAACAATTTGCAAGATGCAACAAATACATCTCCTGCCACTCGTCTCCTAAGTTGAATATCCAACACTTTTTTTGTGGCTTAGGATGCTTTGCTCTTATAGTTTCCTCTAAAATGAAGCTTTGGGTCAGATTTTTTTTTCCATGATCTTAGGGTATTAGATTCCCTTAGTCAAAGTGAGCAGTGAATGTTAGGACTTCTGCGGTTTCAGAGAGCAGATAGCCCTGATCATGATCTGGACCATGTCAACATTTTATTGTTTTTCATCCTGAAATCCTAGTAGGTTTTCGGAGTTGCAATTCTTCCTGATCTCCTAATGCCTTTTGTTGAGACACAACAAATTCCTCATCTAAAGCAAACAAAGTGATTCAGCGAGAGAGAAGCCTGCTAACCTTCATCCCCAGGTTTCACTTGGTTAAACTTTCATTCTGCGGAGAAATTAAACATGCGGGGAGGGGGAGAAATTCAGCAGAGTCCTCAGTAAATGATTGACATACACTTAACTAGACAACTTATTTGTATGATACCAGGGGGCTGATACATTACCAGATATAATTTGTAATCTCCCGAGGAGAGGTTAAGGACCGAGAGCACAGATTCCTTTAAGCTGTCTTGGTGCCCCTGTGTCATCTGTCCCTGGCCTTAATCAAGTTATCATATCAACCCAGTGTCTCCTGGACCCCGTCACTCTCTCTGAATGAGGAAAAAATTTGCAGACAAATTTCTAGCAGCAGGAAGTTGGTGCTCTCCTGTGTGGCTGGATAAAAAGTACCTGTAACCTCTGCATGGCCTCCCCTCTCTCTCACGCTGAGAGTTCAGTTCAAGTTAGCACCATGCTGGTTCCCTTATTTGATTACGCCTCTCATGCCTTCTTCGGGGGAGGCATATCCATTCAGTAACAGTACCAACTGGCTTCCTACTAAGTACAAAACATTAAAGCCTGTCTTTTGTGAAATCCTGGTGATCCCAAGTGGGTGTATATGTAGAAGTATATATACAGAGCTAGAGATGTGGCTAGCAGGACTACCTCGTGACTTCATATTCCCTTCCTTCTATCTCGCCTCAAAGTCACAGGATCAGCATTTTGAAGTTTTAGTGATTTTAAAAAATAAGAAGATTCCCACCATGTATAATGCCATCTTATAATTAAAACACAAATGACTGCATATCACTTTTTATCATTACACTGCACATCCAATGGTTTATTTCATTGTCCGCTGTTGTTTGTTTGTTTCAGCACTTTATACTCAGGTACTGTACACGGTCAGCTTTATGCATATATCTGAATGTTTAACCACCTTCCACTCTTAT
The DNA here is from genome assembly GCF_015852505.1 of Tachyglossus aculeatus. Classification (NCBI taxonomy): domain Eukaryota; kingdom Metazoa; phylum Chordata; class Mammalia; order Monotremata; family Tachyglossidae; genus Tachyglossus; species Tachyglossus aculeatus. The sequence goes on from NC_052072.1 coordinate 39,050,203, forward strand.
TAGTTGAATAAAATGCTGTATATGGTGCATGTGTATATTTTATGTAACTTTAAAGAGTTTAAAATATTTATTTTATTTATACAATCCCCTCCCCCCCAGAAAATAAGAACGATATTTCTTAGACTTTGAAGAAATCTGATAGAGAAATGCTTTTGAGGGGTTTGTGACTTTCATGTATTCCAGAGGAAGAGAATCACCTCCTCTCTTGTCCAAGCACTAAAATTTTTAGATATTCCTAAATGCATTTCTGGAGAGCCTAACACCGTCTTTGACAGGGCTGAAAAGCCTCAGAGGAAGAAATAAAACTGGGCTTTTCATGAAAATTTGAGTTTCTACCTTGTATTAAGTCCACTACCTTTTTAGAGATGGGTTGGGAGAGTGAAAACAACCTGCAAGTTATCATTCATCTATTCATTCCTGAAAACAAATCTCAAGATGCCTATTGATTTATTTCCTCTAAGAAGGCAAGAATCCTTGAGAGCCCAACGCATTAGGGCTTGTTAGCGTTTTTACTGAGAGAAGAACTTCCATTCCAAGTTCCCACACGGGTTTTAAAGTCAAAGAGTAGTCGAGACGGGGGGAGCGGGGAGGGGGACTTGCTTTTATTTTGGGCCATAAAGGCTTTCACAATGTGTACTGGAATTTCAACAGTTAAAAGATCTTTCTGGACAAAGGGCGCTCAAGCCGTAATCTGGAAATAAATTTAATTTTGTGAATTCTTTGGCAGGCCAGGACAAAAGCCCAGGTATGGAGCCCTGGCAGGGGGCTGACCTTTCCAAGCTGCGGGCAAACAGGCAGGGGACCAGGGGGCACAAAGGGTCCTGGCGCTGTTCTGAGGAGAGACCCATCCTGCCAAAGCTACCTGCTGCTCCTGACAATGAGGCCTGAGGCCCCGGAGCCTGGGGCTGGCCTTGGGAGCTGAGGAAAATGGGCCCGAGATAATAACAAGGCTGTCCTTGTTTCTAAGTGCTCATGGTGGCCATTTTATCTGCCATGAATAAGATATATGCGTACCCCCTCCCCACCTCCCAGCCTCCCTGAAAGTCTTTTAGTGCCTAAACATTTTGAAACTGCTTCCCCGCAACCCCCGCTCTGTCTGAAGGGAGTTAGTGATGCTTCCTAGGCAGAACTAACCGATTATAACCTCTTGGGCTGGAATAGAGTCCCCTCCAGAGCTCACACAAGCACTTCACTCTCAGGGCTAAGATTTAGCATGAGAAGAAGTGGAGGCGACACCGTTTGGAGGTGATCGGAGGGGACGTTTGGAGGGAAGGAAGATAGGTATGTGACTGTATTTCTGCTTTTGGAACTCTGTAAGGTAAACGGTGAAAAACCAAAAAAAAATGTTTGAAAAAGAAAACAGTTCTATTTTAGTCGATGTGTTGCAGTTTTGGAGACCAGACGATAACGTATTTAACATCTACAGGTTGGAGAACATTGCCCCAGCACTGGTGCCTTGCAGTCTATATAAAGGACACACAAATATTTGTTTTAAAAGTGGAAATCAGTGAGTTGGGGACACGATATTATTCTCTCCTCATATCCAACCCAAAGCAACTGCATCCTGGGAACAAACTGGAAGGGGATGTAAAGGGAAAGCTTTGCAAAGCAAAGGCATAATTCCAAATGAGGAAACTGAAGCACAGAGCAGTTAAGTGACTCTCCCAAGGTCACAATGAAGACAAGTGGCCGAACTGGAGTTAAAACTTTCTCTCAATTTCCCAGTATCCTCACACTATTGCACCATCTCCTTTCTCTCATTGCTGCCCAAACTCCTTCACTGGGTGGTATGAACAAATCTGCTGTCTCCACCTCCTCTCGTTTAAATGCCTTTTTGGCTTTCTAAGGTCAGGTTGCTGTCCTCTTCACTCCACTAAGGCCACTCTCTCCAAGATCACCAGTGACCTTCTCCATGCCACATCTAATGGACTCTATCTCAACACTCCTCTACATGGATGTCCTGCTGGCACTTTAAGCACAATATGTCCAAAACTGAACTTATATTTCCTCCCAAATCTTCTCCACTTAACTTTCAGTTTGTCAGTTTGTTTCCAAATCCTGTGGTTTTTTCTTTTGAAATATTTCCAGATCTCCCTCTTCCTCTCCATCTAAATGGCTATCAAATTGGTTCAGGCCTTATTGACTCTATGCCCATTATTTTAGCTAGATTGTGGGGAATGCCATTTCTGGCATTTCTTAACTGCAGTAACATTTCTCAGTTACTCACCTCAGTGAACTTCGATATGTTTTCTGGCCTGAGAAAAAATTATTTTTCTTCTTTGTCAGAGGCCTGTGCGCTAACGGTTTTGATGCTTTTAATACATATATATTACTGTATATTTTACATTATAAATTATGCCTAGAAATATGTACTTTATTACTCACTATATCTCAGTCTCATCTTCCTCACTGTCGACCGCTTGCTCACATGCTGCTCCCCCTTCATATCCAACAGACCATTGCTCTCCCCACCTTGAAAATTATTGAATTCCCATCTCCTCCAAGAGGCCGCCCACCACTACGCCCTCATTTCCCCTTCTCCATCTCCCTTCTGCCTCACTCCTGCTTTTGAATTTGTACCTTTTATTCACCTGATCCTCAACCTCCCAGTACTTATGTACATATCCATAATTTATTTATGTTTTCTGTCTCCCCCTCTAGACAGAAAGCTCCTTATAGGCAGGAAACATGTCTACCAACTCTTTGTATTGTACTCTCCCAAGTGCTAAGTACAGTACTTGGAACATAGTAAGTGCTTAATACAATTTATTGATTAATATTTTGTAATACGGTATTTAGTATTTGGTATTTAGTATTTAGTATTTGGCTTCAAAGCTGTCCACCAGCTCTCCATCGCCTTGCCCCTTCCTTCCTCACCTCCCTTCTCTCCTTCTACAGCCCAGCCCACACACTCCACTCCTCTGCCACTAACCTCCTCATTGTGCCTTGTTCTTGCCTGTGCCGCCGTCAACCCCTTGCCCATGTCCTACCTCTGATCTGGAATTCCCTCCCTCCACACATCCACCAAACTAGCTCTCTTCTTTCCTTCAAAGCTCTACTGAGAGCTCACCTCCTCCAGGAGGCCTTCCCACACTGAGCCCCCCTTTTCCCTCTGCTCCCCTCCCCACCACCCCCACTCCCTCCCTCTGTCCTTCCCCCTTCCCCTCCCCAACAGCATGTGTGTTTATTTGTATGTATTTATTACTCTATTTTATTAATGTGTATATATCTATAATTCTATTTATCTATTTTGATGGTATTGACACCTGTCTGTTTGTTTTGTTTTGTTGTCTGTCTCCCCACTCTAGAATGTGAGCCCGTTGTTGGGTAGGGACTGTCTCTATCTGTTGCCAAATTGTACTTTCCAAGCGCTTAGCACAGTGCTCTGCACACAGTAAGCGCTCAATAAATACGATTGAATGAAAGAATTAATAGTGTTTCGATAATGTTCTTCCTCTTCCCTGAAACCAGTAAAAAGGTAAGTAGGCTTTAGCTTTGGTATGTGGGACTTAGATTAGCTATAAAGAACTTCCTAGCAGAGATTTACTACTAAAACCATTGTTTCTGATCTCCTATACTTTTTAAGGTGGGCACAATTATTTATTCAATCAGTCATATTTATTGAGAGCTTACTGTGTGCAGAACACTGTACTGAACACTTGGAAGAGTACAAAACAACAATGAACAGACACATTCCCTGTCTAGAGCTGGGGACACAGACATTAATATAAATAAATAAATTGCAGATATGTACCTAAATGTTGTGGGGCTGAGAAGATGGATGAAATTATTCTACTGTCAGTTCATCCTGCTGTCTTTCCATGCTCTATTTAGCTCTCTCCGTAGGCTGGTAGAATGTCCATTCACACATCCCTTCTCCCAACCATCGATAAGAGTGTTGGTCGGAAAGAGAAGGAGTTGAAAAATTCATCCTCAATCAGTGTGAAGAGCAGGGGATCCAAAATGGGAGGAATAGATATGATTTTGGTCATTCTGTCCTGCCATTAGAAGAGCTGAGTGAAAGACCAATTTAGCTGGAGCATTGGAAAGAATACCTCAGCTGTGCTGCCTGTGGCAGTCATCGTTGCTCTTGCCACCTTTGAAGATGCTCCTCCCCCTCATTCTCCTCCTTCTCTTCCTCCTTTTCTTTCCCCCTTTTTTCTCCTTTTCCCCTTCCCCTCCCTCTCCTCCTCCAGGAGCATAGTGGAGGGCTTTGATGGCAGCAGCAATGTATTTAGGTGGAGGAAAAAGTAGGTTCCCATTATTTGTAAAGCTTTTCCTCTGTTGCAATCCATCAGTGGTATTGATTGAGTGTTTACTGTGTGCCAAACACTGTACTAAATGCTTGAGAGAATACAACAGTGTTGGCAGACACATTCCCTACCCACAGTAAGCTTACAGTCTAGAGGGGGAGACAGACATTATTAATATATTATATAATTTATAGATATGTACATAAGTGTTGTGGGGCTGAGGTTGGGACAAATATCAAATGCCCAAAGATCATAGAAACAAGTGTGACTGTACTAAGAGCTGGAATAGAAACAAGATAACTAGATCAGCTGCAGTCTTTGTCCCAAATCGGGCTTCTAGTCTACAGCAGTGGAAGAACAGATCTTTAATCCCCAATTCATAAATGAAGAAACGACGACACAGAGAATTTAAGTGACTTGTCCAAGGTCGCACAGCACTTCTGTCCCTAACTTCCTTTTTCACCTTCTTTCCTCCACTCCTCATTCTCTTTATGCCCCTCCTCTGCTGTGTGACCATGGGCAAGCCACTTAATTTCTCTGTGCCTCAGTTTCTTCATCTGTAAAATGGGGATTCAAAACCTGACCTCCCTCCTACTTCAACTGTGACCTCTATGTCAGACAGGGTCTGTGTTTAACCTGATGATCTTGTATCTCCCCCAGAGTTTTATTCAGTGGTTGGCACATAGTAAGTGCTGAACAAATACCAAATTATTACTATTATCATTATAATTAATTTCCTCTCCTCTTTCCCTTCCCTCCCTACTCCTTTCTCCCTTTCCCTTGACTTTTCTCCCCTCTTTCCACCTCCTCTCTCTACCCCCATTCCCACTTACCAAATTTCTAGTCTCCTTAGTCCAGGTCCTTTTCTTGAAATTAAAGTTTGGTTAAACTTGATTCCATTGAGATCCCTTCGTTAAGGAATCTTCTCCCTCAAATCTAATTTAATTCAATTTATTTTCTCTTTGTTTTGTTCTCTATATTTTTTTCTCTCAGGAAAAAACAAGTCCTCTGATGTTTGATCATCAGAGCTATCTCAGCTTTCCCTTAAACTCCTGGGACACACCTCCCTACCTTGATTTCAATCTTTATTCAAGGTCCTTGATTCTCTGATTAAGTCCTTTTAGAAAAAAAAGTCATGGCTCCTTATCAAGCCCAACGTGTCTTTTCTCGGCAGTATTTTTTTTTTTTGTAATCAGCCACTGAAAGGATCCTAGAAATTAGGTCTGATTAAGTAGAAGTCTAAATATAGTATAAGAGCCCTGGGAAACACGGAACTCTGTAGCGTTAGAAAAATGAATTATAAAAGTCCAACATCAGTGACCATGGCCAGATATGGAGTTCATCAGCACCCAATGTAACAATGTAAATAATGAAAATAGCAATAATAATTAATAGTTAAAATAACAAAGAGCCCCAGGCTTCAACCCTAAGCAATGGAATGCAGTGCTCATTTAAGTCTGGTCTTTGGACCATAGTCTGAAAATTCTATAAGGTTGCAGTCACTACCCTGAGCCGGATGGTAAATCTTATTTTATATGAGGTTTTCTTAGAGCAGCTCTTTGGTCCACTAATCCCATTACACATCTTTACACTGGAGAAGAGTGGCATTTTCTGGACTCAGGTCACTGCACTTTACCAAACAGTCTCCCAGCTAAATTATGAACAGAATTTCCTCCTCCACTTGTGCCTTTATGAAAGGAACCTTTAGCTGTATTCACTTTTCATTGTCCTGAGAAGATAATTGGAAGTCTAAATGAAGCAGGGTATAATGAATTCTTCTCCTATTCATCTTGAGCTTGGAAGCATAAAGTTATCTCTTTGCTGGCATTAAGAGCTGAGGTTTGCCATATTCCTCCGGGAAGGGTGGAGGATCTGAGGAAGATGAGCTATAATAGCCATAGTAGTTACCTAACTAGTTTTAGTGGAGAGCACTGAGGAGCCCGTCCTTTAGCATTCATCCTCAATCAGGTTTTTCTAATTGCTGTTTAAGACCACCAAGAAATGTTTCTCGAGAAAAACAACAAAAAAACCCCATATGTTTAGCAGGAAAGGAGCGGATGGAAGAATGGGTCATTTATTTCCAAAACAAGATCATTTTCACTGGAATTTCCCAATGTCAGAAAACTTTCCTGTTGAAAATAGAATATGCCAGTCCTTGAATGAAGGGGAAAGAGTTTTAGTCAGTGTCTTTGAATAGTATTTCTTTTATTGTATGAATTTGACTCTTTTTAAATTAGCCTTTTTAGGTCTGTTTTGCATACAGACTCGGGATGTTCTTTGTTCAGACAAAAATATTTGTAAAAGTTATTGCACAGCTAAATTTGCTCCTTATACCTGTGCAAGTATATATTTCATTAACAGATTAGAAGACAGTGCTTAAGCACTCTGCATACCTCTCTGTTTCCAGACAATAATTCTTTTCCTTTACCCTTTCTTTACAGATCTTGTTTTCTAGCCCTTTAATCATGTTCTACCCACTCCTCTCCACCCTCTCCATGTCCCCCACATCCTCGTTAAGTTGCAGGAGCCCCAAATCTGAAAACAGTACACTGAATGCATCCTTGACCTCTTTTTATCTACCTCATTAAACATTGTTCCCTCTTTTGGTAGATGAAAAGAAACTCTAACTGATGGATTAAGTAATGTGAAGTGCTGTAAGAAAGGCAGTGTCCTGGTAGCTAGGGTAGGAAAGACGAGGGAAGGGAGATAGGTTACCATTCCTTTTTGGATCTGCTGAATCCCCTCATAAAGACTAGGTCTCTCAGTGCTTCAGGCTCCCCAGTTGTAGAGTGAAGATAACAATACACCACAGAAGTAGCGGATGGGAAGTATTCATTCATTCATTCAGTCGTATTTATTGAGTGCTTACTGTATGCAGAGCACTGTACTAAGCGCTTGGGAAGTAAAAGTCAGCAACATATAGAGATGGTCCCTACCCAATAACGGGCTCACAGGCTTGAAGGGGGAGACAGACAACAAAACCAAACATGTAGATAGGTGTCAAAATCGTCAGAACAAATAGAATTAAAGTTATATGCACATCGTTAACAAAATAAATGGTAAATATGTACAAGTTAAATAGAGTAATAAATCTGTACAAATATATATACAGGTGCTGAGGGGAGGGGATGGGGAGGAGGAGAAGAAGAAGGGGACTCAGTCTGGGAAGGCCTCCTGGAGGAGGTGAGCTCTCAGTAGGTTTTTGAAGGGAGGAAGAGAGCTAGCTTGGCAGATGCGTAGAGGGAGGTCATTCATTCATCCATCCATTCATTCATTCGTATTTATTGAGTGTCTGGGGTGTGTGTGTGATTGGGGTGAACTCTGCACTATACTAGATCCTAGGAGACCATACAAAGAGCAGCAAAATAAGTTAAGAAAATAAGGAGAACAATTAAAGCAATAACTGGTATACTTCTTGATGGCTAAAGAATCAGGTTTTAGACTCCTCACTCCTCTGGTATGTTCGTTTGGAGTCTAACCATCCCAACCTCGAGAATGACATTTCTCTTTCCTAACAATGAGTTTACCACCAGCATTAAAGCACTCAATCACCTTTCCCTTTGCTACCTCACCTCGCTACTCTCCTCCTACAACCCAGCCCACACACTTCCCTCCTCTAATGCCATTCATTCGTATTTATTGAGCGCTTACTGTGTGCAGAGCACTGTACTAAGCACTTGGGAAGTACAAGTTTGCAACATATAGAGACGGTCCCTACCCAACAGCGGGCTCACAGTCTAGAAGAGCGGGCATCATTCTCACTGTACCTCAATCTCATCTATCTTGCTACTGACCTCTCGCAAACATTCTGCCGCCAGCCTGGAATATCAACCCTGTTCATATCCAACAGACAATGACTTTCCCCACCTTCAAAGCCTTATTGAAGGCACACCTCCTCCAAGTGGCCTTCCCTGACTAAGCCCTCCTTTCCTCTTCTCCCACTCCCTTCTGTGTCCCCTTGACCTGCTCCATTTATTCATCACCCTGCCAGCCCCACAACACTTATATACATACATATACATGTATATATATATACATATATACACACACATATATATATATACATACATAAATATGCATATATGTATGTATATACATACATATGCATAGAGAAGCAGCATGGCTCAGTGGAAAGAGCCCGGGCTTTGGAGTCAGTGGTCATGGGTTCAAATCCCGGCTCTGCCAATTGTCAGCTGTGTGGCTTTGGGCAAGTCACTTAACTTCTCTGTACCTCAGTTACCTCATCTGTAAAATGGGGTGAAGACTGCGAGCCCCACGTGGGACAACCTTGTAACCTCCCCAGCGCTTAGAACAGTGCTTTGCACATAGTAAGCGCTTAACAAATACCAATATTATTAGTAGTAGTAGTAGTAATTATATTAATTAAGCATCTATTGTCAGCTGTGTGACTTTGGGCAAGTCACTTAAATTCTCTGTGCCTCAGTTACCTCATCTGTAAAATGGGGATTGACTGTGAGCCCCACCATGGGACAACCTGATCACCTTGTATCCCTCCCAGCACTGAGAACAGTGCTTTGCACATAGTAAGTGCTTAATAAATGCCATCATTATTATCTATCCTTTGTAAATCACTGTATTAAAGACTGGAATAAAAACCACAAAGGGTGAGAAATAGTCACAGACCCTAGCCACTAAAGGTTCATAAATTAAGAATAAAGGTGAGAGGGGACCTTATGTAAGATACATAAGGAAGGATGAAATAATAAAAGCAATATAAGAGACAAGGGTGATAATAAATGTGACAAGAACAATAGGGCACTGTGGCTGGAGGAGCAGAGTCTAAGCTTGTCACAGCATAGTCATTCATTCATTCGCATCTATCAAGTGCTTACTGATTGTAGAGCAGTGTACTAGGTGCTTAGGAGAGTACAATGCAACAATAAACTGACACATTCCCTGCCCACAACAAGCTTACAATCTAGAGGCAGGGAGACAGACATGAATGTAAGAAAGGTATGTACGTAAATGCTGTGGGGCTGGGAGGGGGAACAAGAGAACAAGGGCAAAGGGAACAAGTAAGGCAATGCAGAAGAGAGATGAGGAAAGGTCGGGCTTAGTTTGGGAAGACCTTTTGGAGGAGATCTGCCTTCAGTAAGGTTGTGAAGTTGGGGGAGAGTAATTTTCTGTCAGATTTGAGGAGGGAGGGCATTCCAGGCCAGAGATAGGATATGGGCTAGGCATAATAGTCACAATAGTCACAGCTGTAGATATGGCTTTAACCTTCCCACCCTCTCCCACCCTTCCCAGGCTGGAGTAAGGGCTGACAGGAGTCCTGATGGCCCCGGGGTGGGCATGCCTCTCACTCTCACATGGTAGAGATGTAACATCCCTTGTGGCAACATCATCAAGGAAGAACCTGGAATCTGGGTAAAGGTCTCAGAAGATTCTGCTTGGGCTCAGGGACATTAATCAGTGGAAGAACCTAAGGCAGGGGAAAAGCAATGTGGATTAGTGGATAGAGCAAGGTCCTGGGTGTCAGAAGGACCTGGGTTCTAATCCTGACTCCGCCACATGTCTGCTGTGTGACCTTGGGCAAGTCACCTCACTTCTCTGAGCCTCACTTACCTCATCTGGATTAAGACTGTGAGCCCTCTGTGGGACAGGCACTGTGTTCAACCTGATTAGCTTGTATCTACCCCAGCACTTAGTACAGTGCCTGGCACATAGTAAGCGCTTAACAAATACCATATAAAACCCACCAACCGGGTGATCACTACAGGGGATCACACAGTAAATACACCTACCTCAAACAAGTAAGAGTAAGCAGTTTAGGACAAGGAATAGTTGTTGGCTGCCTAGTCTTTAGAGAGGAGTAGGAGTGGTGAGAGTGAAACCAAAGGATGCTGAATGAGGAGTAAAAAGGCCCTCTTAATTCTCATCTGTATATTCTTTCCTAAGACTTAGTACAATGCTCTGCACCCACTAAGTGCTTAATAAATACTGTGACTATTACTACACTTTCTTCTGGATTTAGGACAGTGAAGGACTCCAATTTCCTTAATTATCTACCCGTTGGAACAATCCAAAAGGAGGCTGATTTGGCCAATAGAAGCCTAGGAAGATCTCAACCAGTCAACAAGTCTGGCAAAGCTTACGTGCGATTCCTCAAGGCTGTATGCTTCATGGAGCTGAACTAAAAATACAGACTCAAACATTTGAACATGGGGCCGATGATATTTATATGATGAAGAAAGTTGGTATGTGAGTACTGAAGTTTGTCTAATTACTGAAGTGTAAGGATTTGGATATAGTTTTCCACTAAAACCTCGTGTTAAAGAGTCCCACAGATAGCTTAAGAATGCCTAGGATACCACGTTTTTTTCTATTTTACCTCTCATTCATCTGTTTTATTAAATACCTTATGGTTCATAAGCATAATCCTGCGGTGTGGAACTATGATATGGGAAATTTTGATAAAGTGCAAAATCTAAGATAGATTTGGCCCTACAGAAGAGGTTCCTCTGCCAGAAAAAGACCCCTACATAGGACACCCCAAACACACACATTTTACTTCTCCTGGTTTTTGTTGGTACTTATTTTCTTGGCAGGATTAAGGAAGGGGTTAAATACAGCAAATTCCTCTCACCTGATGTCAATCTCCAGCTGGCTGTAACACTTTTCCCTCCCTGCCACCCAAGAGAAGAGACTGTTCTTTCTGCCCTCCGGAAAGATGAGAGCCCATCTTTGTCTAATGACTCAGCTATAGATGTGGGGACACCAGATTGTAGGTAAGGAAAACATTACAGTAGTAGTAGTAGCGGTATGAAATGCTGGGCAAAGATTTGGAGTTTACAGTAACAGTAGAAAACCAAACAGTACATGACAGACTCAACAGTTCAATATAACAATGTAAAACAAAGGTTTTACTTCCTCGTGAAAGGTGTCTGATTGCCTGATTTTTTATGTGTTACTCTGGTTTTCAGTTGATCAGAACAGTACTCTACACACAGAAAACACTCAATGAAAACCACAGATTGATTTATTGATCAATCTTGTATCAAGATTATGAACGATTCTGTCCCACATAGGGCTCACAGTCTATCTTATCTCCATTTTACAGGTGAGAAAACTGAGGCCCAGAGAGGTTAAGTGACTTGCCCATGATCACACAAGTGGCTGGTAGCAGATTTGGTATTAGAACCCAGGCCTTGTGATTCTCAGGGCATTCTATTCCATTCCATTTCGATTCCATTTCCATTCTAATAGAAAGAGCTTGCTCTTTCCATTAGATTGCACTGTCTTTACTTTTGTGCCTAATATTTTTATTTTCAGCACCCAAACTCCCTTTGCTGTAGCATCTGTGACTAAGTTTGGTGGCCCTAATTTGGTGCCTGTGTTCATCCCAGGGACCTGGGAGGGGAACACAAAGTCTCCAGAGCCAGTGTGGAGGGGCTGTGGACTTTCCCAGAGATGTATTCTAGGTTTGAGAGAACTCCATGAATTTCTGCAAAATGGTGTGTACGTCATTGTCAGGTTATGCTGTGAACCCAGTCTAATGCATGTGAAGTCGCGTGTGCTTATTGTCCAGTATAGTTTAAAGAGAATGGGCCTGGGAGTAAAGTCCTGGGTTTTAGTCCCAGCTGTGCCACATGTCTGCTGAATGATCTTGGTGAAGTCATTTAACTGCTCAGTGCCTCAGTTTTCTTATAGAATGGGTGTAAAATACTTGTTTCCCCTCTCTCTCACTTAGATTGTAAGCCCATTGTGGGATAGGGGCTGCATTTGATTTGATTAACTTCTGTTTATCCCATGGCATAGCACAGTGCTTGACATATAGTAAGTCCTAAATAAGTATCATTATTATTATTATTATTATCGTTATTATTCTTGTAAGCTTCATCAGTGACCACCTTATCCTCATTCTTCCAGGCAGTCTTTGTTTACAAACCATCCCAGTGTTAAACTGGTTCTGAAGGTAGACTCCTGTCCTGTGTTGGCCTGGTCTAACCCCGGTTCCACCATTTGGCTGCTGTGAGACCTTGGTCACGTAATTTCACTTCTCTGTGCCTCAGTTACCTCATCTGTAAAATAGAGATTGAGACTGTGAGCCCCACATGGGACAGGGATTGTGTCTGACCCAATTTGCTTGTATCCACCCCAGCACTTAATACAGTACCTGGCATATTGTAAGTGCTTAACAAATATCACAGTTATTATTGGTGGAAGGTAACAAGATTCTAGATAGGCATCAATCAATCAGTTGTATTTATTGAGCACTCACTATGAGCCTCAATTATCACTTTTGTGCTTTAGCTTCCTCATAAACTCACAGAGTTGGGAGGCCCCTTGTGAACTCACTCGGTTCATCCCAGTAACTTGAGGCAGATCATATTAACACCTCCCCAAGCAGGGAAAAACTTTTTTTCTATTTTAATCGCCCAAGACGTAGATTTCTCACCATCCTTTGGCCAGCCAATCTAATGTTTTAGCAACCCTCACTTCCAAGAGCGTTATGTTTCATCTAGACTAAACCCTCAAACTGCGTCTTCCTGTTCTGTTTTCAGGAAAGATGAAAATTAGGTGATCATCATTTTAGTCCCTCCATATCCTTCTCATCTTCAGCCTAAACCATCTTAGATCCTTATCTTATCTTAGAGCCTTATCTTAGAGGTCTTATTTTCTCACCCTTTGTTATCTTTGTAATTCTCCACTAAACCTTCTCCACATTCCTTCCTCCTTCCCTCCCATAGTGGTAGGACCTGGACTGTGAGCCCCACATGGGAGGATTATGACACCTGTCTACATGTTTTGTTTTGTTGCCTGTCTCCCCCTTCTAGACTGTGAGCCCGTTGTCGGGTAGGGACCGTCTCTATATGTTGCTGACTTGTACTTCCCAAGCGCTTAGTCCAGTGCTCTGCACACAGTAAGCACTCAATAAATACGATTGAATGAATGACAGCCTGTGTCCAACCTGATTTGCTTGTATCCACCGTAGTGCTTGGCTCATAGTAAGCTCTTAATATTTATTACTCTATTAATTTTATTTGTACATATTTATTCTATTTATTTTATTTGTTAATATGTTTTGTTTTGTTCTCTGTCTCCCCCTTCTAGACTGTGAGCCCGCTGTTGGGTAGGGACCATCTCTGTTGCCAACTTGTACTTCCCAAGCGCTTAGTACAGTGCTCTGCACACAGTAAGCGCTCAATAAATATGATTGAATGAATGAATGAATGAATTGAATGGACGCAAAGGTCTGCCAATGGCTGAATGTGAGGGGAGAAGGAATTCTCTTGGCACTGACCACTCATTCTGATATCCAGGACTCAACGTTCTCCTCTTATGCCTTCCCTCCCACTTCCATCTGGTGCTCTTCATTGAACTCAGCCAGGTGAGTAGTAACCCAGAGGTGTGAAACATATTTCCTCTCTGTTACACTTGGGGAATCATCAGAAACTGCCCTCACTGGCCCAGAAAGGTTAGTCTTCCTGGGAGCTGACAGCGGGACTGCTCTTCTTCTTCGTCTTCAGCAGAAGCAACTACACCATCTCCATCCTGATTGAGACTCCCCTCAACGCCTAAGGCCTGTCAGGTGACAGAACAGAATCTCCCAAAAGCCTGTCTTGCCTAATAAGAGATGTCTGGTTAACTTTTATCTCCACTCTCTCTTGTTCTCCTTTTCCTTCTAGCTGAAAATTTGGGGATGACAGCAATACTCATAGTATCTCCTAGTGGAAAGAGCATGATACTGGGAATAAGAGGATCTGGGTTCTAACCCCAGCTCCACCATTTGCCTGCTGTGTGACCTTGGACAAGTCACCTAATATCTCTGTGTTTCAGTTCCCTCAACTGCAAAATGGGGTTCAATACCTCTTCTCCTTCTTACTTAGTCTGTGAACCTCATGTGAGACCTGATATTATTAGTACTCAGTGCTTACTGTACAAAGCACTGGAAAAGAGTACACAGATGGAAATTGGATGTGGTCCCTTCCCTCAAAGATAAAGAAAGATGAACAGTCAAACACTAAAGCAACATAAGACAAGGACAAATACAAAAATAAAAACAAAAAGTAGTTGGGTACCTAGTCTAGAGGAGAAGAATTTCAGGCTCCTTGAGGGTCAGAGTCTACCTGAGAATGGTGAGCAACAGAAGTCTGAAGAATTATAGTTCCAGTGTTGTGGGAGGTATTTACAGTCACTCTGCCCACCTTCAAAACATTACTGAAGGCACATCTCTTCCCAGAAGCCTTCCATGGAAAAGCCCTTATTTCCTCTTCTCCCACTCCCTTCTGTGTCACTTGCACTTGGATTTCCAGCCTTTATTCACCCCTCCCTCAACCCCAAAGCACTTCTGTACACAGCCATAATCTCTTTATATTATAGCCTGTTTCCCCCTCTAGTCTGTAAGATTGTTATGGGCAGCGAACATGTCTACCAACTCTGCTATAGTGTACTCTCCCAAGTACAGTGCTTTGCACATGGTAGGTGCTCAATAAATATCAGTGATTGATCAATTGATTGACCGATACATTCAAATTTGTTCTTTGTGGCCAACTCATTTCCTTGAGGCTCTGCCTAATATTTTTAATCTGTGAGCCTCTGAGGCCCAGTTAATTGTCTAGCTGATTTTAGTGGGAATTTTTTAAATATTTGTTAAGTGCTATGGTTCAAGCACTGTTCTAAGCACTGCGGTAGGTAAAGTTTATCAGGTTGGACACAGTCCCTACCCCACATGGAGTTCAGCCTCTACATTAGATGGAGGAGGATTTAACCCCCATTTTACAGATGAGGTAACTGAGTCACAGAGTCTTGCCCAAGGTCAAACAGCAAGTAATTGGCAGATCCACGCTTAGGACTCAGGTACTCTAACTCCCAGGCCCATGCTTTTTCCACTAAGCCACTCCGTTTCTCAGTGTTGCATGAACCCATGCTGAACCCTCAAATAACTTTATTAAAATCCTCACAGAGTTTAGTGATTCACATGGAGGTGGTTCAGTTTCCAGCTTTTAACTCATTTCTTAACAGAAAAAAATTGGCTTGGGTTTAAATATTTCTGGAATATTAATTTTAAGACCTAGGGATGGGCAACAGAATCGTGAAATACGTGTTTATCAAATGATATCTTTTGGTTGTGAAAATATGTGTTTCTGCATGTGAAAGCCACAAAACACATACCCCACCGATCCTTTGCATAAGCTGTCAGCAATGGAAAGTAGTCACGAGGTTTGAAGGGATTCTTCCCCTCTAGACTGTAAGCTCCTTGCGGACAGGGAATATGTCTACCACATTCATTCATTCATTCAATCGTATTTATTAAGCACTTACTGTGTGCAGAATACTGTACTAAGTGCTTGGGAAGCACAAGTCGGCAACATATAGAGACGGTCCCTACTTAACAACGGGCTCACAGTCTAGTGCATTACACTGAATTCTCCCAAGCACCTAGTTGATTATTCTGCACACAGTAAGCACTCACTAATTATGACTTATTGACTGATTTTCTTTTCTAAAGTTATATGCAGTAGTGGCAAAAAATGTGGGGATGATTAATTTGCTTTAAAGCAGCATTTCAATTTCTCCTCACACATACAGCTTCAAAACTACAGCTTATAAAAGGACAATGAAATAATGGAGAGATTCATATTTCATGTAGCAGATGAAACTACAATTTTGGAAATTGGAATAGAAATTGAATGATTGGAATAAGAAATATGCACATATAAGGAAAAAAACCTATTTGATATTTGGAAATAGATTCAATTTAAAAAAAAACCATCAGAATATGTCAAGCAGCTGAAGTTAATTCGTAACGCATGCAGGCAACGACAAACAGTGGACGAGTTGATAACCAGAACTTGATGGAGAGAATTCAATAAGAAAAAAAATTCAGTGATAATGGAAAAGTATTAAGTTAAAAAAATGCATAGTCTTCAACCAGCAAAGGTCCTGAATTTGGCAAATCCTATTAGTAGCATAAAGTCATCAGTATTTTATCTCAGTTTATTAGAGATAAATAAATATAGTCGAGCGGCTTACCCGAGGTCACCCAGCGGACGGGATCCCCACAGCACCTGCGTATATGTATATATGTTTGTACATATTTATTACTCTATTTATTTATTTATTTATTTTACTTGTACACATCTATTCTATTTATTTTATTTTGTTAGTATGTTTGGTTTTGTTCTCTGTCTCCCCCTTTTAGACTGTGAGCCCACTGTTGGGTAGGGACTGTCTCTATATGTTGCCAATTTGTACTTCCCAAGCGCTTAGTACAGTGCTCTGCACATAGTAAGCGCTCAATAAATACGATTGATGATGATGAAATATAGGAACTGAAAAGAAGCCACTCTAACCATCAATTAAAAATGACAGTTCCCAGGTTACTTCTCCTGGACCAGGAAGTCGGCAGTGACTTAATAAAGACAAACATGATACTAGGAAGTACAAAATTGAATAGAAAAGGTTTAACTTCTAATCAATCATCATCATCATCAATCGTATTTATTGAGCGCTTACTGTGTGCAGAGCACTGTACTAAGCGCTTGGGAAGTACAAATTGGCAACATATAGAGACAGTCCCTACCCAACAGTGGGCTCACAGTCTAAAAGGGGGAGACAAAACCAAACATACTAACAAAATAAAATAAATAGAATAGATATGTACAAGTAATATAAACAAATAAATAAATAGAGTAATAAATATGTACAAACATATATACATATATACAGGTGCTGTGGGGAAGGGAAGGAGGTAAGATGGGGGAATGGAGAGGGGGATGAGGGGGAGAGGAAGGAAGGGGCTCAGTCTGGGAAGGCCTCCTGGAGGAGGTGAGCTCTCAGTAGGGTCTTGAAGGGAGGAAGAGAGCTAGCTTGGCGGATGGGCAGAAGGAGGGCATTCCAGGCCCGGGGGATGACGTGGGCTGGGGGTCGGTGGTGGGACAGGCGAGAACGAGGTATGGTGAGAAGATTAGCGGCAGAGGAGCAGAGGGTGCGGGCTGGGCAGTAGAAGGAGAGAAGGGAGGTGAGGTAGGAGGGGGCGAGGTGATGGAGAGCCTTGAAGCCCAAGGTGAGGAGTTTGTGCCTGATGCGCAGATTGATTGGTAGCCACTGGAGATTTTTGAGGAGGGGAGTAATATGCCCAGAGCGTTTCTGGACAAAGATAATCCGGGCAACAGCATGAAGTATGGATTGAAGTGGGGAGAGACACGAGGATGGGAGATCAGAGAGAAGGCTGATGCAGTAGTCCAGACGGGATAGGATGAGAGCTTGAACGAGCAAGGTAGCGGTATGGATGGAGAGGAAAGGGCGGATCCTTCTAATATAAAGATAATACTAAATGAAACAGAAATAAAATATGCTAGGCATGTGTTCCTAAGTAAATATTCACAAAACAAGGTAGCAAACCAAACCAAACTTTATGAGGCTCAAGTCTGCTCATTGTGGGCAGGGAATGTGCCGGCCAACTCTCTTGTATTGTACTTTCCCAAGCGCTTAGTACAGTGCTCTGCTCATAGTAAGCACTCAATAAATACCACTGATTGATCATAAGCTAGAAGTAACATTCCAATTATGTTTTTATTTTGTAACCTAGTAGTGCCATGTAAAGGTAAAAATAAAACAGTAACATTTATCCTTCTTAAGGGAAATAATGTGGCAGTTTGGACATAATGAAAATGTTTAGCACATTTCGCTGAATTCAGAAGGTGTAACTTGCCAAAGGAAGTTATTGGAAGTTTTGACGATAATTTTAAAAGCATTTGAAGAAAACCGGTAGAATAAGCTAAAAGTCACCCTAATATATTTAAATATTTAAATGATTTATTATTTTTTGAATAGTGAATATCTTAATATTTGTTAAAAGGGGAAGATGTTAGGGAGTTTGTCTTATGCTGTTGAGTCATCTCCAACCCATAGCAACCTCATGGGCACGTCTCTCTCAGAACACCCCACCTCCGTCTGCAATCATTCTGGTAGTGTATCCATAGAGTTTTCTTGGTAAAAATATGGAAGTGGTTTACCACTGCGTCCTTCTGAGCAGTGAACTTGAGTCTCTGCCCTCGAATCTTTCCTGTGCTGCTGCTGCCTAGCACAGGGGAGTCTTGACTCGTAGCAGATCGCCTTCCACTCACTAGCCACTGGCCAAGCTAGGAATGGAATGGGTTGGCCTCTGCTTGACTCTCTCTTCCATAGTCAAGACTGGTAGAGTACTGGAAACTCTCCAGGTGCTACCCTGATAGGGTTGTTAGGCATCAGGAAGCAGAAAAAAAAGCATGAAATACCTTCTTTGTACATCATTTATTCTTTGAGAAGATGAAACTGTTACTTTGTAAAGTATGCAGTGACTTTTTAATTGTTAGTGAAGGCTTACAACTCCCCTCCTCAGAAATCTCCCATGGCTCCTTCTGCCTCTTACATCGTCGAACCAGGTGTCAGAACGCTTGTCTCAAGGCTTTTTATCCATTGACTTCCATTGTCAAGCACTTAGCACGTGCTTTGCAAACAATAAGTGCTCAATAAATACGGTTGAATTGGACAGAGCTGTTCTCTCCTCCCAAGCAACTGGTAATCACCCCTGACTCCAACCCATTGCTCATATCCCATCCTCTCACCTTCCCTCCTTAATAGCCTTAATGAAAATACCAAATCTTAGCAGTTACCCTGGGCTCTGCATCTAATGAGACCCACCCCTTATGGCACTGGGGACTACTGAGAGTCACCACTCATGAGGGGCCACTGGGGAGGAGAAATGGGACAGTAGGTGAAGGGGTTTTCTAAGGACTGCTCCCATCATTCTTCCACTGCCCCTCCAGAGAGGTGACGCTGACTGGTGCTGGCTCTTTGGAATCTCCTTCGGAGAGCCGCGAACTGCTATGCTGCCTACTGTTCTCAGAGAACATGGGGCTCACAGTCAATCAATCAATCAATCAATCGTATTTATTGAGCGCTTACTATGTGCAGAGCACTGTACTAAGCGCTTGGGAAGTACAAATTGGCATCACATAGAGACAGTCCCTACCCAACAGTGGGCTCACAGTCTAAAAGGGGGAGACAGAGAACAGAACCAAACATACCAACAAAATAAAATAAGTAGGATAGAAATGTACAAGTAAAATAAATAGAGTAATAAATATGTACAACCATATATACATATATACAGGTGCTGTGGGGAAGGGAAAGAGGTAAGACGGGGGGATGGAGAGGGGGACGAGGGGGAGAGGAAAGAAGGGGCTCAGTCTGGGAAGGCCTCCTGGAGGAGGTGAGCTCTCAGCAGGGCCTTGAAGGGAGGAAGAGAGCTAGCTTGGCGGATGGGCAGAGGGAGGGCATTCCAGGCCCGGGGGATGACGTGGGCCGGGGGTCGATGGCGGGACAGGCGAGAGCGAGGTACAGTGAGGAGATTAGCGGTGGAGGAGCGGAGGGTGCGGGCTGGGCAGTAGAAGGAGAGGAGGGAGGTGAGGTAGGAGGGGGCGAGGTGATGGACAGCCTTGAAGCCCAGGGTGAGGAGTTTCTGCCTGATGCGCAGATTGATCGGTAGCCATTGGAGGTTTTTGAGGAGGGGAGTAATATGTCCAGAGCGTTTCTGGACAAAGATAATCCGGGCAGCAGCATGACGTATGGATTGAAGTGGAGAGAGACACGAGGATGGGAGATCAGAGAGAAGGCTAGTGCAGTAGTCCAGACGGGATAGGATGAGAGCTTGAATTAGCAGGGTAGCGGTTTGGATGGAGAGGAAAGGGCGGATCTTGGCAATGTTGCGGAGCTGAGACAGTCTTAATCCCTATTTGACAGAGGAGGTAACTGAGGCACAGAGAAGTGAAGCGCCTTACCCAAAGTCACACGGCAGACAAGTGGCAGAGCTGGGATTTGAACCCAGGACCTTCTGAGTCCCAGGCCTGTGCTTTATCTGCTAGTCAAAGCTGCTTCTCAATTGAAGTGAATTGAAAGTTGAAGGTCCTAGGGAACTTTCTGAATTGACGGAGTTTGCTACTAATGTCCTAGACAAACAATAGAGGTAATTTAACCCTGCGTTCATAAATTCAGTCTAAAATTCAGTGCAAGTAACACATCTTCCTTCAAATTGAACTGTTGGGTGGCATAGCTATACAGATGTTAAGTTCATTCATTCAATAGTATTTATTGAGCGCTTACTTTGTGCAGAGCACTGTACTAAGCTCTTGGGGAGTACAAGTCGGCACCAGATAGAAACAGTCCCTACCCAACAGCGGGCTCACAGTCTAGAAGGGGGAGACAGAGAACAAAACAAACCATATTAACAAAATAAAATAGAATGTGTACAAATGAAATCAATCAATAAATAGAGTAATAAATACGTATAAACATCTATACATATATACAAGTGCTGTGGGGAGGGGAAGGAGGTAAGGTGGGGGGGATGGGGAGAGGAAGGAGGGGGATCAGTTTGGGAAGGCCTCGTTCATTCAATAGTATTTATTGAGTGCTTATTGTGTGCAGGGCACTGTACTAAGCGCTTGGGAAGTACAAGTCGGCAACATATAGAGGCAGTCATTCATTCATTCAATTGTATTTATTGAGTGATTACTGTGTGCAGAGCACTGTACTAAGTGCTTGGGAAGTACAAGTTGGCAACTTATAGAGACGGTCCCTACCCAACAGTGGGCTCACAGTCTAGAAGGGGGAGACAGAGAACAAAGTATTCTGTGTACCCCATTAAAGGTGGAGAGATTCAGAGACTACAGATCCTAAGACCTTCGTGGATGAAAGATACTTTACGAATGTGTTATATTTCAAAATGGACAGAAAATAATTTTCTCCTAAAACAAATGGGGACACTTTGTAAACCAGAAGGAAATATTTTAGTAGTAAATGTGCCTTAGAACATTCTGCCTTTGGAAAACATCTGGAAACTGCACATCCAACGTAATGTACTACAAATCAAGTATGAAGTTGTTTATTGGGAAATACTTCAATTTCAGGGCATTTCATTGCAAAAATAAGGTCCTCTGAAGCAAAACTGTGTCTTGAGATGTAGATGAAGCTCATTGTTTTAATTAAAATAATTTCAGATACACGTGGTTCTTTAAAAAAAAAATCCCCTTCCCTTCTAAATTACACATTTTCGGCCTTAAAAGGGGATTTACAGCTTTTGTCTTGTATCCAGCAAGCCAGGTGGTCACACAATCAGTAAACCAATAACAATTACAGACATTACAATTTTCTACATCACTGCCATAAACAAACATTGAGCAATGGGGCAGAGAAAGCCAAGAACATAAGCAACTTGAAGAGAAAAGGAAGACAAACACAACTCTGTCCCTAGGCCTTAGGCATCCCCAGGACTTGAAATTGCTTCCTTCCCTCTTATGCAGAAATGCTCAAATGAAGGATCTCCTAATGCCTCAGCTTAGTGGAGCTTAGCAACGTGTAACAGGCCCAAACAGGGACCTTTCTGACCTCTTCTGTAAATTGCTTTAACAAGAAAATAGTAGAAATATCAGCCACTTGCTCTGTGGAGTCTTCTCTTTTCCCTTTCACCCTGCTTTCCTGGGAACCTCATTTCAGATTCTGAAGTGGCGAAGCTCTAAGTTTCAGTCCTTCTGATTCCAATAATCAACAGTCAGTATGTCTCCCTTGATGATTTCCAAAATTCTCACCATTTGTGAATTTTTAAATACCACATCATCATCATTTGTAAAATGTTTCCGGCTAACAGGTATACGTGCTAGAAATAAAAAGGACAATTTATCCACTCAATTTTAATCAATCTATCTTGGAAGTCCACGGGTAGTAAAATAAACAAAACCAGTGCTGATACTTAGGGACCTCAGTCATTATTTTTTTAAGGGTATTTAAGTGCTTACTACATGGCAGGCACTGGGATAGATACAAGCTAATTGGGTTGGACACAGCCCATGCTCCACATGGGGCTCCCAGTCTTCAACTCCATTTTACAGGTGAGGTAAGTCAGGAAAGTCAAGTGACTTGACCAAGGTCATGCAACAAACAAGTGGCTGAGCAGGACTAGAAACCAGGTCCTCTGACTTGCCTGTGAGGAGTGGCTATTTATACTTGTCATATGCTAAAATGTCAATAGTAACTTGACTAACACTTGCCTCTGAAGACCTCAAAACATTTTCAGATGCATCATATTATCTCTTTAGTCTCACAACCATCTCTATGGAGTAGATACGAAGGCTGCTATCCACATTTTGCTTGAAGGAAAAACTGAGTGAGTCTCAGAGGTTTAATTAGTTTAAGCCTTTCCGTTCAAAGGTTTTATATGTTCAACTGTATATTCTGAATTAAATGTAAATTCATTCAGTCGTGTTTTTTGAGCATTTGCTGTATGCAAAGCACTGCTCTAAGCGCTTGAGAAAGTACAGTGCAACAGTGAACAGTGACATTCCCTGCCCACAACGAGCTAATAGTCTGGCAAATGAACACATATACAAGCTTATGATTCCCACTTACAATATAAGCTCCTTAGGACAGAAATCATGACATCTATAAAAATCACATGAAATCCTTGTACATCTAGTACAGTGCAGTGGCTAAAATGGACAGTGGGAATTGACAAGAATGGCATAGGGAACATGTTTATGTTTAATAACAGTAAATGAACAGTAAATGTTTAGCTCTGTATACTGAAATAAAATTGGCTATTGGGTTGTAGTATTCTTGAAATCAGTAATCAGGCTTAAAGTGTGACTGCATAAAGAAGTGCTCACTGAATCAAATTTAAGATGCAGGGTTAGTGACCTAAAATGTTCCCAGACTCAATCCTCAAATGAATTTTCTCTTGAGTGACACTAATATAACCAGATTTTATTGCTAAATGTAAGACTCACAAGACCAACAATATCATTAGTGGTGAACCTTTATTGTTTTTACAAAGGAGGAAGGTTATTTTGTTTAGCCACTAATCCTTGGAATATCTTTGTTCATTGGAGCTTAACAAGGAGCTAGAGAACTAAGCCATGTAATAATGAGGATACCCTCAAGTTTCTTTAGAAAAGACCCTTCTCCTCTCTTGCCCCTTGTGTACCCCTTCCATGATTATTCAGGTATATCAAGTGAATTCAACAGGAAGAGACACTTATTCTCTTATTTACTAAATATCTGATGTTTTTCACTAGATCTGTTTTCAGTCTGCACCTGGATGCAATCTTTGACACCACAGCCAGCAGTGGTTCTAGTACTTTAATCCCAATATCTAATTCCAGGTTGGTTGGGGGGAGAGCGGGGGGTTGGGGGTTGGGTTGGGGGGGGGGGGGGGGAGAGAGAGAGAGAGAGAGAGAGAGAGTGTGTGTGTGTGTGTGTGTGTGTGTGTGTGTGTGTGTGTGTGTGTGTTTTGGGGTGAGGGGTTTCTGTTCCCCAAGCTTGTCCTTTCTTTCTAAAGCATTTATCCTGACTAATGAGTTAATACTGTTCTAATCATCAGAACATTTTTTTGGACCTCTCCATAGATTCAGAATTTCTGATTGACTAATCCACAAGCAGAAAACCATGTCCCAAACTCCATCTCATCAAGCTTTGTTTGCAAAATTATAAAGTGAAGTTTAACCTAGGGCATCGCACAGACAGCTTTGTTTCAGGAAGGAACGTTCAGTGCCTGAGAGGCAGAATTTGTAGGAGTCACAGGGCCAGCTGCAGAAGTTTGGATAGCCAGAGACAAGGAAAGATTTAGCATCGGCCTCCCCTCAGTATGCATTTCATAATCTTTAAGACTTGATACCTAGATCACTTCTCTAAGGGTTGGGGTGGGGGGGGGGGGGGAAGGAATCCTGATGCTCACTTAACCCCCACCCTTATCTCCAGAGTCACTGTATTCCCCTCCCAGATAGCTGTTCACACAAGAGCCACTTCCAATTCAGGCTGGACACTTTCAAATTTTTAACTGCCGTTGCTTCCAGCACTCCACAGATACTCCTGCTGACAGTGAGTCTAGAGGCAGCCGTCTCAATCATTAACTGATGCCAGCCTTGAGGAGTCAGGGCTCCTGGGTTCTGTTTTACCTCTCCTTTCCTCCAGCCTACTGTTCAAGCTACCCTTTCTCACTGAGAGGGAGACAGGAAGGACAGTTAAATATAATATCAGGTTTATGAAGTGATTTTTATTTTCTAAGACAAGGTGTTTAATAATGATAATAATAATGGCATTTATTAAGTGCTTACTATGTGCAAAGCACTGTTCTAAGCGTTGGGGAGGTTACAAGATGATCAGGTTGTCCCACGGGGGCTCACAGTCTTCATCCCCATTTTACAGATGAGGTAACTGAGGCCCAGAGAAGTTAAGTGACTTGCCCAAAGTCACACAGCTGACTATTGGTGGAGCTGGGATTTGAACCCATGACCTATGACTCCAAAGCCTGCCCTTTTTCCACTGAGCCACGCTGCTTAGGCATGTACTTTGTGCAGAGCACTACATTAAGTGCTGGAGCTTATCATAAGCAGAGAAACCTCTCATCCTCTCAGCTCTCCCTCTTTATTTTTTGCATTTTTTTTGGTATTTGTTCAGTGCTTACTATCAGGCACTGTACTAAGCACTGGGGTAGATAAAAGTTACTCAGGTTGGATATAGTCCATGTCCCATGTGGGGCTCACAGTCTCAATCTCCATTTTACAGGTGAGGTAACTGAGGCATAGAGAAGTTGTGACTTGCCCAAGGTCACACAGCAGACAAGTGGTGGATAAAATTTCTGTGGTAGATAGCCCTATTAAGGGAGGGGGTGGGGACCTGAAAGATGCAGGGAAAGAGGAAACACAAATTTGAGTCACAGAAAAGGTGTGACTTTTGTCAGGCTGTGTGGAACTCCGAGCACAGTTCTTGTGCTTCTGCTAAGTTATCTTGGGCAAAAGGACTTCTCCAAATTTGCAGATAGGAAAACTGAAACAGAGAGATCTTAAATCTTATTCCTTAACTTGTTTTTCATCCCTCCTAGCTCTCCATCAGGGCTGTGCTTTTTTTTTAAAAAAAAAAGAAGATGAAGTGGAAGTGCTCTTTCCACTAAGCCACACTGCTTCTCAGGCAACATTCAAGCAGAGTTCACGGTATCTGAATGTCAAAGGTCAAATTCAACAGTTTGTCATATGTTCATCAAGCTATTTAAAAGTAAAGGAGGAAATATATCATGGACTGATATTAACCAACCATCAGTTGATTTAAATATAGGCTACAATGCATTTCACACATAAAACAGACTTCCAGGGATGTTGTACAGATTAAGGAGATTATGAACATATTGAGCTCTGCCATACTGAGGTGTTAAGTAAAATTTGTTTAATGTACAGTTCTTATAGACTATTTCTCTTTTCAACTGAAAATATGAAGAAAAAAATCACAAAGCCCAAGATAGAGGATTTATTCTCCAAGTTTCAGATTGATTGTTAACATCCCTCCAATTTGCAACTGGCAGATTAATCAGATAACCAATTAAAAATGTAGAGTTCTCTTTAACTAAAGAATGCACTTTTAAAATGATCTGAATGGCATTACTTCCAACTGAATAAGGAGCAAAGAAGATGCTTGCCAGCTCTATAAATACAAAATATCAATACTGCCGAGACTATTTTCAGCCATGATTGTACAGCACTTGCTTGAGTGAAAGTCTATTTGCTGAACAGTTGGCCTGTATGGTAAGAATTCTAAAAGACTTTCATTTAAAAATAAATATCTCAAGTTCCTCTCCTCCAATTCTCTCCTTGACCCCCTCAAATCTGGTTTCCGTCCCCTTCACTCCACTGAAACTGCCCTCTCAGAGGTCACAAATGATCTCCTTCTTGCCAAATCCAATGGCCACTACTTCCTAATCCTCCTTGACCTCTCAGCTGCCTTCGACACTGTCTACCACCCCCTTCTCTTGGCAATATTATCCAAACTCGGCTTCACTGACACAGTCCTCTCCCGGTTCTCCTCCCATCTCTCTGGCCACTCATTCTCAGTCTCTTTTGTGGACTCCTCCTCTGCCTCTTACTCCCTAACTGTGTATGTCCCTGGGTCCCCTTCTATTCTCCATCAACACCCATTCCCTTGGAGAACTAACTCACTCCCTTTTTATATCTGACAGACTATTACTCTACCCCTGCCCCTGCCAAAGCCTTTTTGAAGACACATCTCCTCCAAGAGGCCTTCCTTGACTAAGCCTTCATTTCCTCTTCTCACATTCCTTTCTGCATTACCTTGACTTGCTCCCTTTATTCGTCACCCCAGCCCCACAGAATTTATGTACATATCTGTAATTCGTTGATTGATATTAATGTTTGTCTGCCCCTCTAGAGTGTAAACTCATAGCGGGCAGAGAATGTATCTGGTATATTGCCGTGTTGTACTCTTCTAAGTGCTTAGTACAGTGCCCTGAACACAGTAAGTGCTCAATGAATACGATTGATTTAAACCACTCCCTGAAGAATTCAATCCTTCCATAACAGACTCATCTTTCTTCAGACAGAACTATGTAAACATGACAGTGTGGGGTTCCATATTTATGTTTTCTCAAAGACTTTCAGATAGAATTTCCCTTGCTTACCACACTGAGGCAATTTTTCTAACTGCCTGCATTGCAAACTCTACCAAGGCCCCCAAAATCCAGCTGGGTCTTTTCAGCTTCTAGCTATCATTATTATCTGACAATGTGGTCAGTGAGGTACACAGCAGAGTGGAATCTGCCTCAGCTGCCTTCTGTATACATTGCCTTGGTGGTGCTAAATAGACTCAAGATGCTGGTTAAGAAAAAAAAAACCCTAAATTTCAGTCACCAAGGTTGCATTTTGTGTATGAAGGGGCACATCTCTTTCCTCATTGTAAGCCTGTCAGCACCCTTCAACTCCCACTTCCAATTTCCCTTGACTCCTATTGCCTGCTTAATGTCAAGCCTTTATTGCACCAGATCTTTAGTATGAATTCTACAATACCTCAGAAGAGACTTTCCACCTTAGTCTCACCCACCTTGCCTGTACCCCATATTTTTGAAAGATCTGTGGAAAGACTTTAAAATCTTTCAAAGAACAAATGTTTATAACACAACAGAAATCTAAAATATCAGAAGAAATGTAATTTGACAATAGGACTGTAATCTGTGTCCTAACCCAGTCTGACTGGGGCAGTCCCAGATTATTATAGTCCCAAAGTAATGTTAGAAAAATGTGCAAATGTTCCCAAATTGGGACTGTTTTAACTAGAATGGTCAGTCAATTGTGCACTGACCCACCAAATTGAATTTTTATTGCTTGATTTTTCACATCTGAGCTGGAGCATGCTCAGAACATTTTAGACCCAATTGCATTCTTCCCAACCACTTAGTACAGTGCGCTGCACACAGTAAGCGCTCAGTAAATACGATTGAATGAATGAAATTCTGGGGCTTCTAATACACCCATTCCACAATGCTGAGGACTTAAATCCCTCACTTCTCCCCACTTGCTACCCTTCCACCCACAAGCTCTCACCACTGCCAAGTAGTAAGGAGAAGTTTGCAATTTGTGTTCCCAGGTCCTGGTTTGCAATTTAAATAATATAATTAGCCTAACAACACAGGCCATTCAGTGGGAAAGGTAATGGACCATTGAAATCTCTAATTTGATTTTTGAGCCCAGTAGTTATATAACTAGATATTTCCCCTTGAATTTAAGTGAACATGCTATTTAAGATACTTAGGTCTGGTTGAAGACAAAGAGTGTTCTTTTTTGGCAACTGTGCTAAACTGAGAGAATTAAAAATCCATAACTTTGGCATTTTCTTATTTGAAAAGACAATGTCAACACTATAAACAGGTGTCACATTTGATATCCCTCTGAGTATTTACTGTGCAGAGACCAGTCAATCAATCCTACTAACTGTGTGGAGAGCACTGTAGTAAGTGTTTGAGAAAGTACAAAAGAAATAAGAACACTTGGTCCCAGCCCTCAAGGTGCTGACATTCTGAAGCAGCCTAGCCTAGTGAAAAGTGCACAGGCATGGGAGTCAGAGATCATGAGTTCTGATTGCTGCCCCACCTCTTACCTGCTGTGTGATCTTGGGAAAGTCTCTTAGTTTATCTGTGCTTCAGTTTCCTCAGGCTGTAAAATGTGGAATAAATATCTGTTTTTCCTTCCACTATGGACCCCATGTGGGACAAAGACTATGTCTGACCTGATTGCCTTGTATCTATACCAGCACTTAGTATCCTATTTGGCATGTAGTAAGTGCCACAACTGCAACCCAAACAGAAGCAACAGGTCTATCCCATCCCGGCTACGTTTCTACCAGGGTCACTCCAGTCTATATTTCACTGCTGCCTGGATCATTTTTCTACAAAAATGATCAGGCCACATTTCCCCACTACTCAAGAACCTCCAGTTGTTATCCATCCACCTCTGCATCAGACAGAAGCTTCTCATCATTGGCTTCAAAGCAATCACCCTGCCCTCTCCTAACTCACCCTGCTACTCTCCTCCTAAAACCCAGCCCACAAACTTCACTCCTCTAATGCTAACCGTCTCACCATAAGTAACTCTCCTCTACCTCACTGTTGACCTTTTGACAATGTCCTGTCTCTGGCCTGGAATGCCCTCCCTCTTCATATGTGAAAAACAATGACTCTCCCCGCCTTCAAAGCCTTATCAAAAGCACATCTCCTCCAAGATACCTTCTCTGAAAGCTCTCCTTTCCCCTTCTCCCACTGGCTTCTGCATCACCCTGACTTGCCTCCTTTATTCATCCCCCCTCCCAGCCCTACTGCACTTCTATGCATACCTGTAATTCATTTCTTTACATTAATGTCTGTCTTCCCCTCTAGACTCATGGGCAGGGATTGTGTCTGTTTATTGCTTTATTGTAGTCTCCTAAGTGTTTAATACAGTGTTCTGCACACATTAAGTGCTCAATAAATACAGTTGACTGACTGACTATGACCACTGGGCAAGTTATGAGTTTGCACAGCTCTCAGGCTGGCAGTCCCAGGGTTTTCAAGACAGCTGCAGTCTCTCCTCCTTGCCCTCTCTCTGCACCCCATCTTCCTCTGTGGAAGTGAAGGCTGACAGATCCTACACCTCCTCCTCCTTCATCAGCTGTAATGTCTGCTCATCTTAATCAAGGTTTTTTCCCTTCAGGTTTTTCTGGGACTCAAATATGTCCCAAAGACCCAAAGCAGGAATTGGCACGGAACTCCTAAATGTTGGCACCGCCCCTAAACCATGACATCTGGTCACTTTAATCTCGTAGCATTTAGAATGTTTTGAGATGAATAAGAATGCAACCATGCAGGGCTGTTAATTGCTAGGAAGAAATGTGCTAAACAAGCTCAAGGTGGCATTATTGGATCCTGCTTTTTCTGTACGTAACAAGTACCGCAGGCACGAAAGGCAAGGCCTGAATATGAGCAGTTTTATAGAGACCTTGCTGATGAGAAAAGCATGGCTCAGTGGAAAGAGCACGGGCTTTAGAGTCAGAGGTCATGGGTTCAAATCCCGCTCCGCCAATTGTCAGCTGTGTGATTTTGGGCAAATCACTTAACTTCTCTGTGCCTCAGTTACCTCATCTGTAAAATGGGGGTGAAGACTGGGAGCCCCCCGTGGGACAACCTGATCACCTTGTAACCTCCCCAGCGCTTAGTACAGTGCTTAGCACATAGTAAGCGCATAAATAAATGTCATCATTATAATTATTATTAAATTTAAGCTTTGGATGAGTACATGGACTGCAAACACTTCCTGGCTTACAAGCCACCTCAGTTTACTCCAGTTTGGTAACTGTTGATTGAAAACAGCATGATGGGACTATCTGTCATCATCATCATCAATCGTATTTATTGAGCGCTTACTGTGTGCAGAGCCCTGTACTAAGCGCTTGGGAAGTACAAGTTGGCAACATATAGAGACAGTCCCTACCCAACAGTGAGCTCACAGTCTAAAAGGGGGACACAGAGAACAAAACCAAACATACTAACAAAGTAAAATGAATAGAATAGATATGTACAAGTAAGATAAATAGATAAATAGAGTAACAAATATGTACAAAGGTATATGCATATATACAGGTGCTGTGGGGAAGGGAAGGAGGTAAGATGTGGGGGATGGAGAGGGGGACGAGGGGGAGAGGAAGGAAGGGGCTTCAAGACGACTGCAAAACACAGCAAATCAAAAAAAGATTCCATGGAAGAACTATGCCCCCAGTTTGCCTTGGAAATCATGGAGACCTGAAAATCTTTGATCTGTCAAGGGAAATGTTTCGATAAGATCACCATCCAGTGGTGGATAGCATATACAAATATGTACAAACATATATACATATATACAGGTGCTGTGGGGAAGGGAAGGAGGTAAGATGTGGGGGATGGAGAGGGGGACGAGGGGGAGAGGAAGGAAGGGGCTTCAAGACGACTGCAAAACACAGCAAATCAAAAAAAGATTCCATGGAAGAACTATGTCCCCAGTTTGCCTTGGAAATCATGGAGACCTGAAAATCTTTGATCTGTCAAGGGAAATGTTTCGATAAGATCACCATCCAGTGGTGGATAGCATCCATTGCACAGTCCACCCAGGCCGTTCACGTTCCTAGTCCCATATTACTCCTAGAGTCAATTCCAGTTCCCTTCTTTTAACTATTAACGTTTGGCGATGTATGCGGGATTCTTTCTTCCTTTACCAGGCACATGGAGATGGCACTGGAAAAGTTGCTCTGAAACATTTGTTTATGTTCCCTCATTTACTGAAAGTAAACTTTCCTCCACATTAATAAAACACTTCTCCAGGGGCGCATTATGATTTGGGGTGAGTGAGGTTTGCAATTTAAATGAACGGCTTTTATGAAACTTTCTTTTCTGCTGGGCCAATATGTTACTTTTAAAAACTCCCTTACATATACTTTTTACTAAACTTTGTTTGAAAGTCTGTGCATACTTTGACTAAGGAACATTGTTTTAATTAGTACAAATAATTTTTACTTCTAGTCTGAGAATGATGGGACTTTTTCATTTCTTTCCTGGCTAAGAAGTGTTTAAACGTTCACTACCACCTGGAATAGAAAATAAAATATATCACTGTCAAAATGCATTTATCTTTAGTATAGGAAAGGACCAAAGTCTAGAAAGTAAACGATGGGACTTTTAAATTAAAATGAACTATACTTGCATGACTTGCCTGCTGCTCAGTATGGGTTCAAGTAAAGAATCAATCCTATCGATTATGATACTGAAAACATTCCTTGCCATCTGATAAAATCAAATCATTCTTAATAAAGAAAAATACATTTACAAAGATCGGTCAGGGATATAAGTGCTTATTTTTTCAGGAGGTTTCCAAATTTTCCAAAACTTTCCAAAGTTTTACGTGAGAGGAAGATACCCAGAGCTAATTGTTTTTGGAGAAATAACAGGAAAAGCACAACATTTTAAAACTCATATAAAATGACTATTTAGTAACTCAAATTTGAATGAAACTTTCCAAAATATGTTTAGATATTTCTGACAACCAGAAATCAAAATATTGTCTTACTAATTCCACTGACTAACTCTACCCATTTAAGTTGGCGATGAATCTAAAAATCGAATTCTCAATTGAGGGGATGGGGCTTTCTTTTTACAGAGCACTTTCCAAACAAGACACCCAGCACTTTTTATGTAGCAAAATACCTGATTTTATTTTGCAAGAAGGTGGTCGAGGGGTTAGATCATACCCACTTTAAGAAAAGAGAAATGGAAGCCCAAGGAGAGCGAATGACATCCAAATGAATTGAAAAGGGTGTAGGATAGAAAGAACCCCAAGGACTGCTTTTTTGGACTACCTCCTGGAACGGAGGAGAGTCCAGACCCCAGCCAAACTATGTTCTAGCAGATGCTATTAAAGTTGTCTGATTTTCTGTAGGCAATGGTCAACTGCCCCTCCAATTAGGCTGCTCTCCCACCGCTTTATGGAGCAAACCCAAAAGATCCTTTATTAAGAATCTGGCTGGTAGCTTCCATCCCTGTAACTAAACTTCAGAAACAGTATCGCTCTTACTGGTCTCTCTTCTTGGCAACACTGAAAGCCCTTTGTAAACATCCTCAGGATAAGTCTCTGTAGATCCGCCTGATAAACTCTTAATGGGGGAGAGTTTGAACTTGTGAATACTTTGGGGGCCCAGCTTAAAAGACTTACACACTGAATATCCCCCCCAGAGAAGGAACTGAAAGCAGCGGTTTTGAGAGGTACAAGGAAGTAATAACAACAGCAGCATCAAAAACATCTGGCATATGAATTCAGCACTAAAACGCAATGCACTTTACAGACAGTCCTTAGACTCACAGCAAGCAGCTAGGCCTAGTGGAAGGAGTGCCAGCCTGGGGGTCAGAGCATCTGGGTTCTCATCCCGACTCTGCCATTTCCTGCTATATAACCTTGCACAAGATATTTAATTTCTCTGTGCCTCAGTTTCCTCATCAGTGAAATGAAGAATTACCTCCTTCCCTTCCCCACAGCACCTGTATATATGTTTGTACATATTTATTACTCTATTTATTTATTTATTTTACTTGTACATATCTATTCTATTTATTTTATTTTGTTAGTATGCTTGGTTTTGTTCTCTGTCTCCCCCTTTTAGACTGTGAGCCCACTGTTGGGTAGGGACTGTCTCTATATGTTGCCAACTTGAACTTCCCAAGTGCTTTGTACAGTGCTCTGCACACAGTAAGTGCTCAATAAATATGATTGATGATGATGATGAAATGAGATTTCAATATCTGTTCTCCCTCCTACTTAGACTGTGTGAGCACCATGTGGGACACGGTTTGTGTCTAACCTTATCTTGTATCTATACTTGCACTTAGTACAGTGCTCGGCACATAGTTAGTGCTTAACAAATACCAAAATATTAAGAATATAATAATATTAAGAAACAGCATGTCTTAGTGGAAAGAGCACGGCCTTTGGAGTCAGAGGTCATGGGTTCAAATTGCAGCTCCACCAATTGTCAGCTGTGTGACTTTGGGCAAGTCACTTAACTTCTCTGGGCCTCAGTTACCTCATCTGTAAAATGGGGATTAAGACTGTGAGCCTCCCCCCGGGACAACCTGATCACCTTGTAACCTTCCCAGCACTTAAAACAGTGCTTGGCACATAGTAAGTGCTTAATAAATGCCATCATTAATAATCATCACCATAATAATTTGGTTCCTGAAAATTAGGTCCTTAAGTCATCATGTTGTATGTAAGAAATAATTTTCCCAGAGGAAAAAAAATGCTTATGGGAGAGGCACAGAAATGGGAGACAGGAGGCCTGGGTTCAAATTCCAGTTCTGCCATTAAACTGATGTTTGACTTTGACCAAGTCATTTGACCTTAATGGATTTCAGTTTCCTCCTTTGTAAAATGGCATTAAGATTGACTGTGAATCCTACGTGACACAGAGACTTTGATAATCTCTTATCTACCCCAGGGTCTAGTACATAATAAACAGTACATTAATGCCTTAATAATAAATGAGGGATTTGTTCCTGAAAGCAATGAATAGAGGAGAGATATTAACGTATTAATATTGAGTGAGAGGGATTCCATGATGGGAGAGGTGACCTGTACTCTTGGTGAAGTGAAATGGACATGTTGACCCTGATGAAGAAGCAGCATGGCTTAGTGGAAAGAGCCCAGGCTTGGAAGTAGGAGGCCATGGTTTCTAAACCTGGCTCCACCACTTCTCAGCTGTGTGACTTTGGGCAAGTCACTTAACTTCTCTGTGCCTCAGTTGCCTCATTTGTAAAATGGGGATTAAGACTATAAGTCCCATGTGGGACTATCTGATAACCTTGTATCTACCCCAGCACTTAGGATAGTGCTTGGCACATAGTAAGTGCTTAACAAATACCACCATTATTGTGATTATTATTTTGAGACCAAGGTAGTTTAACAGCCAACTGGGGAATGAGAGAAAGGAGTCCATCAAAGCAGCAGTAACCACCTGGGTTGTGTTTAGTAGGTAGAAACAGCAGGGAAGGGAGAACTGAGTCCAATATACATGGCAGTTACCCCTTTCCATCAATCATATTTATTGAGTGCTTACTGTGTGCAGAGCACTTTACCAAGTGCTTGGGAGAGTACAAGATAGTAGAGTTGGTAGACATGATTCCTGCCCACAATGAACCAGAGGAGGAGACAGATATTAATATAAATAAATGTTATAGATAGGTATGCAAGTGCTCTGGGGATGAGGGAGGGGTGAATAAAGGATGTAAATCCAAGTGCAAGAGAAACTCAGATGGGAGTAGGAGAAGAGGAAATGAGGATTTAGTTGGGGAAGGCCTCTTGGAGTACTTGTGCTTTTAATAAGACTTGGAAGGTGGGGAGAGTGATTGTCTGTTGGATATGAAAAGGCAGGGCATTCCAGGCCAGCAGCAGGACATTTGCGAGGGGTCGGCGGCAAGATAGATGAGATCGAGGTACAGTGAGTAGGTTGGCTTTAGAGGAGCAAAATATGTGGCTGGGTATGAAATCAGGGAAGTAAGGTAGGCGAGGGCAAGGTGATTGAGTGCTTTAAATAATAATAATGATTGTGGAATTAAGTGCTTTCTATGTGTCCCACTTGAGCGCTGGGGTAGATACAGGATAGTCAGGTCCCACATGGGGTTGACAGTCCTCCAGTTCTCACAGAAGGGAGAACAGGCATTGGATTCCCATTTTGCAGATGGGGGAACTGAGGCAGAGGGAAGCCAAGTGACTTGCCCAAGTCCTCACAGCAAAGAAGCAGCAGAGCCGGAATTAGAACTCAGGTCCTCCGACTCCCAGGCCCCCACTCTTTCCATGAGGCCACATTACTTTTTTAAAAACATCTATGATAAGGAGTTTCTGTTTGATGTGGAGGTGACTGGGCAACCACTGGAGGTGAAACCTGGATTGAATGGTTTTGTAGGAAAATGATCTGGGCAGCAGAGTGAAGTGTGGCTTGAAGTGGGGAGAGACAAAAGTGCTCCAGAAGGAGCAAAGACCCAGAAGTGGTGGAGGAAGATGACCCAGTGGACAGATGGGACTGGGGGCCAGTCCTGAGCCCGAAAAAATCATCAAAAACGTGGACCACCCACTTTCAGCTAAACTGCACTGGACTCCCAATTTATTTTGGGCTGTCTAGACTCGGCTACCAAGTCAGTGCTGGAACTGGATGTCGGAGTCAGGCAGACTCCCGGTTCAGTGCTGACCATTAAAGAAACCTTGTAAAGAGTTCTCCAGAATCAACAGGCTGGAAAGGTTTATTCATCCCTCGAGATTTCATTCATTCATTCATTCATTCAATCGATTTATTGAGCACTTACTGTATGCAGAACAGTGTACTAAGCGCTTGCAAAGTACAATTCGGCAACAGATAGAGACAGTCTCTACCCAACAACAGGCTCACAGTCTAGAGATTTGCACTGGACCCATATAAACTTGTCTATAACACCTCTCCCATCCTATTTCTTCCCCTAACATGAAATTCACCATATCTCAATCAATCAACTAAGGGTATTTTTTGAATGTTTACTCTGTGCAGACCACTGTACTAATTCATTCATTCAATCGTATTTATTGAGCGCTTAATGTGTGCAGAGCACAGTACTAAGCGCTTGGGAAGTACAAGTTGGCAACGTATAGAGACGGTCCCTACCCAATAGTGGGCTCACAGTCTAGAAGGGGGAGACAGACAACAAAACAAAATATATTAACAAAATAAAGTAAATGGAATAGTAAATATGTACAAGTAAAATAGAGTAATAAATACGTACAAACATATATACAGGTGCTGTGGGGAAGGGAAGGAAGTAAGGCGGGCGGGATGGGGAGGAAAGAGGGGGCTCAGTCTGGGAAGGCCTCCTGGAGGAGGTGAGCTCTCAGTAGGGCTTTGAAGGAAGGAAGAGAGCTAGTTTGGTGGATGTGTGGAGAGAGGGCATTCCAGGAGAGGGGGAGGATGTGGGCCAGGGGTCGATGGCGGGACAGGCGAGAAAGAGGCACAGTGAGGAGCTTAGCGGCAGAAGAGCGGAGGGTGTGGGCTGGGCTGTAGAAGGAAAGAAGGGAGGTGAGGTAGGAGAGGGTGAGGTGATGGAGAGCCTTGAAGCCGAGAGTGAGGAGTTTTTGCCTGATGCATAGGTTGATTGGTAGCCACTGGAGATTTTTGAGGAGGGGAGTAACATGCCCAGAGCGTTTCTGCACAAAGATGATCCTACTAATGTTTGAGAGAGTAGAGTACAATAGTATTGGTAGTCATGGTGCAGCAGATAGAGAACAGGCTGGGAGGCAGAAGGTCATAGGTTCTAATTCCAGCTCCCCTACTTGTCTGCTGTGTGACCCTGGGTAAGTCACTTCACTTCTCTGTGCCTCAGTTACCTCATCTGTAAAATGGGGATTAAGACTGTGAGCTCCATGTGGGGCAGGGGCTGTGTTCAACCTGATAAACTTGTATCTACCCCTGCGCTCAGTACAGTGGTTGGCACATAGTAAGCACCTAACAAATACTTATAATTATTATGATCCCTGCCCTCAAGGAGCTTACAGTTAAACTACAGCAAGCATACTCAGCACATCTACAGACAAAATTATCCTTAAAAAAAAAAGGTAAATAGAAATAAGCTCTTTTTTGTGCTCTGTGCTTGATTTCTTCCCCCCCTGCCCATCTAATTTTTAAGCCATGAGCATGTGTCTATTTCTCTGTCTACATTAGACTGAATTTTTCACTTCTCTGAGTCAGGCCTGCATCATAAACCACCACTTAGTTCCATAGAGCTCATCAGATCTAGTGCTGTCAAAGAACCCCTTCCATCCGCCTTGGAATGGGGATTATAAAAATCAGTTGCAGTGGAGATTCAAGGCTGCTCTCAGCCCCTCTTAAATATCTAACAGGAACAGTTTCTGAGCTTCATCTGTCAGTTAGCCAACAAGCTAAACTGCTCAACTATGGAGTTGTAACACTAGCAGCATATCCTGTTTTTGCAATTTTAGGTATTGGCAAGAAAATGGGCTGAGTCAGAAAAGCTCTATCAACACATTTACTCCAGGAGTCTATAGAACAGGGCAGGAGGTCCTTCTGGAACTGTTGGCCTATGAAGCAGCCTGGACACAGGTCTAAGAGTCAGATAGTAGGATAATAGTGATAATAATAATAATTATGGGGCTTGTTCAGCACTTACTACGTGTCAATTACTGTTCTAAATGCTGGGGTAGATACAAGTCAATCAGATTGGACACAGTCTCTGTCCCACATGGAGCACATAGTCTTGGCACATAGTAAGCACTTAACAAATACCATTATTATCATTATAATTATTAATGATCCCCATTTACAGATGAAGCAACTGAGGCCCAGAGAAGTTAAGTGACTTGCCCAAGGTCACTCAGCAAACAGGTGGCATGACAGGATTAGAACCTAGGTCCTTCTGACTCCTAGGCCTGTGCTTCATCCACTAGGCAAGGCTACTTCTGGACTGGATCTGCTGTGAATTTTCTGGAAAACTGTGGGCCAGGCCTTTAACCTTTCTTGCCCTCAATTTCCTCTATTTATGAAGGAGAGGAGTTAGAACGTGGCTAGCTATTCCTAATGTACTTGCTTATCAATCAATCATATTTACTGAGTGCTTATTGTTTGTACAGCACTGCACTAAGCCCTTGGAGAAAGTACATTATGGTAGATTTGGTTTTGTTTTGTCTTATGCTGTGGAGTAGGACGCAGCTCTCCTACAACGCCCCACGTCCATCTGCAATTGTTCTGGTAGTGTATCCATTGAGTTTTCTTGGTAAAAATACAGAAGTGGTTTTCTAGACTGTGAGCCCACTGTTGGGTAGGGACCGTCTCTATATGTTGCCAACTTGTACTTCCCAAGTGCTTAATACAGTGCTCTGCACACAGTAAGCACTCAATAAATACAATTGATTGATTGATTACCACTGCCTTCTTTTGTGCAGCAAACTCGAGCCTCCACCCTTGACTCTCTCCCATGCTGCTGCTGCCCTGCACAAGTGAGTTTTGGCTTGTAGTAGATTGCCTTCCACTCATGAGCCACTGGCCAAGCCAGGAATGGAATGGATTTGCATCTGCTTGACTCTCCTTCCTGTAGCCGATTAGAAACTCTCGTGGTGCAATCCTGAGAGGGGTGGTAGAGTTGGTAGACCCTCTGAAAAAATGTTATTGTTGATTTGAAATGACTGGTTGCCTTCTATAACACAGAGAGAAGATATTTGAATTTCAGCAGATTATTTTATTGGGCTTCACCTGTTTCCTTGCATGGATTCCCTGGATTGGATTTTTTTTGTTTTATTTAAATTATGCATCAACTAAAACAGGATCCCACTAGGGACTCTTTCATTTTCAGTGTTGGACTTCGACCTCATTAATGACTTTAACATTACAATTTAAGTAGCTGAATTTCAAAACCAGTCAGTACATAGCTCCTGGGTGATTCAAGGACCTCAATATGTGCTAAAAGACACAGAATTCACTCAACTCTCCCGTGAGCTGACCTGTTCAGCAGACATCTTTGGGCCTAGGTTACAGCTGGGGCAACTGAAATGTGAAATAATTGCAAAGGATTCTGGCTGAGTTGGAAACAAAGAAAAATGCTTTTGAACACCTAGTGTTTAACCCGATTTTTTCCCCATATTTTTAAAGTGCTTATTATGTGCCAGGTTCTGTCCTTAACACTGGGATAGATACCTTCACCTTCCTGAAGCAGTGAGTTAGTTTGGAGCATGTGTTTGCTCAAGGCTGGGCTATGTTTATGGTCAAAGCCCAGCAGATTTCTTCCTAGGAATTGTTCCAAAGCCTCGAGGACTGAGGAGAAACCATCGCTTTGTTTGTTGTGAGCAGGTCTCTGTTCCCCTTGATTTGTTTGTGAAATTCCTATGAGCAGGGAGCAAGCCACCCACAGCCCTGGGCTGAAGTAAATACCATATCCTGAGGAGCTTGGCAAATGATAATACAAACCTCAGAAAAAGAGAGAGAAGGGAAAATTCATTCCCAGCCTGAGCCAAGGAACAGAGTTTAGCTGTGGGGGGAAGGAGGGCCTGCCTGTTTTTTCACCCCTGGGAATAAATCAATTCAGTCTGCCCTAGCTATGTTTAATCCTCCTCCACCCAGGTACATTCTTTTGAGAATGTTGAGGCTCGAATGATCTTAGGTTGTGGGCAGTTCTCACTTAACTTCCTTTTCCTTCACCATCTCCTTAACTAGTCATATTTTTTAAAAAAGATGGTGGGATTTATACTGGGCGAGGCATAGGGGTAAAAATTAAGTCTGGGAGGAGAAGAGGAAATGGTAGCATCAACATCATAATTCTACCAAGAAACAGGATGATTAATAGGAACTGTATAATAATATAATAATAATAATGGCACTTATTAAGTGTTTACTATGTGCAAAGCACTGTTCTAAGCACTGGGGAGGTTACAAGGTGATCAGGTTGTCCCACGTGCGGTTCAAAGTCTTAATCCCCATTTTACAGATGAGGTAACTGAGGCACAGAGAAGTGAAATGACTTGCCCAAAGTCACACAGCTGACAATTGGCGGAGCTGGGATTTGAACCCGTGACCTCTAACTCCAAAGCCTGTGCCCTTTCCACTGAGCCACGCTGCTTCCCTGTATAACCCAGCAGATTCCCAAGGGATATGTAGTGTTTGAAACCCATATAACCCGAGATCTAGCATTAATAGATTCTCTTCAGCTCTGTTCACTGACTACACTGCTGAGTAAGCCTACAAGAACCCTTCCTAGCGCCAAGCAAATAACCTCTCCCTCTAGGCTGTAAGCTCTTTATGGGCAGGGATTGTGTCTGTTTATTGTTACATTGAATTCTCCCAATTGCTTTGCACATAGTAACTGCTCAATAAATACGATAAACTACTACTACTAAATGATCCAGTCAGCAAGGGAAGAGGTAGAGAGGAAGGAAGCAGGGGCGTGAGGTATGAGACGGGGATATCAAAATAACAATTGTTTTGGATCAGTTTGCATGTATATCTTCATAATACAGAGTTCTAGTCTTCGCAGGACTTGTCCTGACAGTCTGCCCTTCTCCTCTAACTCCATGCTACGTTCTTCTCTGTCTGTCTGACCACGAACCCTGGATGACGCACACTCACCCTTTCACACAGGGCCACAACATACTTTTCTGTTTTAGCCGTCTCAACTAGCTGCCCAGGATGGAAATCCTGGTGAAGAAGGAAATGAACATAAGGAGGAGTCCTATCTGAACTTTTAAAAGGATATAGAAGTAACTTCAGAACTAGAAAAAATACTTGACTCTAAGCTGTGCAATTCCTCTACTCATTTCATCCAAAATAAGACATTAAAACCAAGAAGCCCTCAGCTGTGTGTGCCCAGTTTGCAGTATTTCTTTACGTGTGTTGGGGTGCATCTACAGGCACCAGAGAACCCCATAATCCCTGCTATTACAATCGCCAGCACATTAAAGTTGTTGTCCCTCACCTTTTCCCATATGTAAGTTCAATCAGTGAAAAATAGTTACCTCCTCCATGGTACACTTGCAGCATAGCTTATACTCATAAACTCTGTATGCTCTTTGCGGGCAGGGATTGTGTCTACCAACTGTATTGTGCTCTTCCAAGCACTTAATACAGTGCTTTCCACACGGTGAACACTCAATAAATGCCAATGATTGATTAATTGATTGATTGACACTAGGGGGTTGCCAATATACAAGTTAGACAAGAAGCGTAGCCTAGTGGATAAAGCACGGGCCTGAGAGTCAGAAGGACCTGGGTTCTAGTCCCAGCTCCGCCACTTGTCTGCTGTATAACCTTGGGCAAATCACTTAACTTCTCTGTGCCTCAGTTACCTCATCTGTAAAATGGGTATGATGATTGTGAGTCCCGTGTGGGACATGGACTGTATCCAACCTGTTTATCTTCTACCTACCCCGGCGCTTAGAACAGTGCCTGGTACATGGTAAGCGCTTAACAAAGACCTTAAAAAAAATTGGGAGGGTGAAGGGGAATGGGTTTTTTCCTCCTAGTCCTGATTTGAGACTGGACTGCTCAATAGGAGATAGAGCCCAGGCTTGGGAGTTGGGGGTTCTAATCCTGATGGTGCCACTTGTCTGCTGTGCGATCTTGGGCAAACCACTTAAGTTCTCTGTACGTCACTTACTTCATCTGTAAAATGGGGGTTAAAATCATGAGCCCATGTGGGACAAGGACTGTGTTCAACCTGATTATCTTGTATCTACCCCAGCACTTAGTACAGTGCCTAGCACATAGTAAATGCTTAACATAAAAAATGTCAGCCACTAGTGCAGGAACTCTGCAAGTGATAAAGCACTGACAGTTGGCAGCTGCTGTATTATTAAAATCCTAGATGGCCTCAGCCACTTCACACCTAATAATAATGATAATTGTATTTGCTGTACTAAGCTCTGGAGTGTTTACAAACAAATCGAGCTGGATGCAGTCCCTGTCCCATGTGGGCTCATTGTCTCAATCCCAATTTTACAGATGAGGTAACTGAGGCACAGAGAATTAAGGCAACTTGACCAAGGTCACATAGAAGAGAAGCGGTGGAGCGGGATTAGCACCCATGACCTTCTGAGTCCCAGGCCTGTGCTCTTTCCCCCAGGCCACATTCCTTCTTCTGAGATGAGGATAGGTTATTTAATGTCCACTGACCAGTGTCAGCCCTGAAAATGGGCATTAATGGTACCTTCACTCATTATCGTTCCAGATTCTCTTAGGTGACACTGCTATCCCTCCCTGCAGATAGTGCAGAGAAAAGCAAAGTCCCTCGTAATGATGCCCTATGGCACTTCCCACTTTAATTATGTATTTGTATTAATGTTCGTCTCCCCTCTGTACTGTAAGCTCCTTGTGGGCAGGGAATGGGTCTGCTAACTGGCATACTGTACTCTCCCAAGCACATAGTACAGTGGTCTACCATAATTACCATTGACTGATATCCATCCTTTTCCCCTGGTCAAGCCCTAGAATGGTGGAAACATCCTACGGCACTAGAATTTTCCTTTTCACTGGTCAGTAGTTTTGAGTCCCCTTATTTTGCATCCTTTTCCCCCACAATGTCATTCTTCTCATTTTTTTTAAAGATACGACTGATGGTGAGGTTATAGGTCATAAAGGAATGAAGCCAAACAGACTCAGAGAGGATCAGTAGAGGGAGACAAAGGAGGAGGAAATAAGAATTGGGAATCAAGTGTGGGGAGTTGTGGTGGACAAATTACTACAGTTCCAAGAATTTCTGTATATTTGAAGCAAAACATAAGCATTTTCTACAGGCAAAGAATCATAAGCACAAGAAACCTGCAGAGTAACTCTACAGGAAAGCTGACTTTTCCTTCAGAGGAAGGAAAACCATTAACTTGTCCCTCCCCAGGGTCATTGGCCGGTGATACAGTGCTTTGCACACAGTAAGCGCTCAATAAATATGATTGAATGAAAGAAACTTCCAACCCTTCATCCCCGCCATCCTCTCCTACCCTTTCACTCCCCTTTCTACCTTTTCATCCTTTCCCACCCCATTTGGAACTTTCCCTCCTTCTTTCCCCACACTACAGCTTGAAAATTGCTTGTTTGCTTCCCTGCAGATTGCATATGCCATCCCCACCCACTCCCTCAAATCTTCCCTCACTTCATCGCAAAACTTAAATAGGGGCTGGGGGGATTGTCAGCCAGGGAGAACAATTGAACTCCTAGTAAAGCAAAAATTGGCCTGAGTTGTTCCAATGTTGGTTTAAGACTCTCATGGAAATGTGACAGTCTCTTTGGATAGGAACCTTTTTCATCACATAATTCTGTATGTAAGAAGCTGTGTGTGTGTATGTTTGTATATGTATATGTACTAATGGATACCACCAGCTTCATATGTGGTGTCTCTCTCCGGGCTATTATTTATTGCTTTATTATTTATTCCATCCTCACCTATTTGACTGCCAGAAATGAGAGTCTGTGAGTGAAGAAATGTTAGTAATCCATTTTTTAAAATTAAATGATGTTTTTATTTTGAAATTTGAATAGAGATGGGGGAGAGGATATCCTAGAGTGAAAATTTTATTAGTATTTCTTCCTCTTCTGGAATCGTGGGGGGAGAAGTTGGCACACTTAAAAAAAATAAAAACTTGGAAAGGGGTAAATAAAAAGAAAGAGGTGGCATAAAAGAGTGGTGAGTGGAAATAAGGAGAGAGGATTTGAAGTTGACACCTACAAAAAGGCTATATGCAGATATCGTGATGAAAATGTGTGCAAGCAGGAATGAAAGTAAGCCAGAACTTCTGAGAATAGCAAACTGATGAAAGAAAAACTGCTGGTGCAGATGTTCCAGTGTGAATGATTGCAAAGCAGATTTTATTTTCCAGTGCTATCATTTCCCAGAGCATGGGCTCTGGGAGTCAGGGCAACCTGGGTTCAAATTCCAACTCTGCCTTGTGACCTTGGGCAAGTCACCTAGCTTCTCTGTGCCTCAGTTTTCTCAGCTGTACAATGGGGATCAAAT
The DNA here is from genome assembly GCF_015852505.1 of Tachyglossus aculeatus. Lineage (NCBI taxonomy): Eukaryota > Metazoa > Chordata > Mammalia > Monotremata > Tachyglossidae > Tachyglossus > Tachyglossus aculeatus. The sequence continues at coordinate 39,093,814 of NC_052072.1, forward strand.
AACTGTTCTTCCTTTTGCTTAGACTGTTAAACCCCATGTGGGATAGGAACTTTGTCTGACCTGATTATTTTATATCAACCTCAGGGCTCAGTTCTGTGTTTGGCATGAAGTAAACACTTAATCCCAGCTCCACAATTTCTAATCCCAACTCCACCACTCTTAATCCCAGCTCTGCCACTTGTCTGCTATGTAACCTTGGGCAAGTCAATTAACTTCTCTGTGCCTCAGTTACCTCATCTATAAAATGGGGATTGAGACTGTGAACCCCATGTGGGACATGGACTCTGGCCAACTTGATTAGTTTGAATCTACCCCAGCACTTAGTACAGTGCCTGGAACACAGTAAGTGTTTTAATCAATTCCCTCAAAAAATACCATAATAATAATTAATTTTCATTAATTGTAACTGGCAGATTTGATTAGAAACTCTGGACAAGGAACTCTAGGAAAAGATGGCAGCTGAGCTGCCAAACACTGGTCTGGAGACTTCTTGCCTGTTGTATGGGTGAAGAAATGGCCTTGAGCCATTGTGGCACAGACCATCACTGAGGTTCATTCATTCATCACCAGTTCATTCATTCATTCATTCAATCGTATCTATTGAGTGCTTACTGTGTGCAAAACACTGTACTAAGCACCAGTTAAAAAGAATACTCACTGTGGTGTTGGTAAAGTGCTTACTATAGCAGACATTGTACTAAGCGCTGGTGTGGATACAAGCAAATCAGGTTGGATACAGTCCCTGTCCCACGTGGGGCTCACAGTCTCAATCTCCATTTTACAGATGAGGTAACTGAGACCCAGAGAAGTGAAATGACTTGTCCAAGTTCACACAGCTGACAAGTGATGAGGCCAGGATTAGAACCCATGACCTTCTTACTCCCAGGCCCGTGCCCTGTCCACTATGCCATGCTGCATCTCTAAAGTTCTCAGGTGGTGGCAAGAGGGAAATTATTTGATCTTCTATATATTTGAAGTTCAACAATTCATAATAATGATGGTATTTGTTAAGCGCTTACTATGTGCCAAGCACTGTTCTAAGCAGTGGGATAGATACAAGGTTATCAGGTTGTCCCACGTGGGGCTCACACTCTTAATTCCCATTTTACAGATGAGGTAACTGAGGCACAGACAAGTTAAGTGATTGCCCAAAGTTACACAGCCTACAAGTGGTGGAGTTGGGATTAGAACCCATGACTTCTGGCTCCCAAGCCCAGGCTCTTTCCACTGAGCAACGCTGCTTGCTTAGTTGGGCTTTCCCGGCTAGCTCCTTGTGGGCAGGGAACATGTCTACCAAATCTGTTATATTGTACTCTCCCAAGCACTTAGTAATAATAATAATAATAATAATGACATTTATTAAGCGCTTACTATGTGCAAAGCACTGTTCTAAGAGCTGGGGAGGTTACAAGGTGATCAGGTTGTCCCACAGGGGGCTCACAGTCTTAATCCCCATTTTACAGAGGAGGTAACTGAGGCCCAGAGAAGTTAAGTGACTTGCCCAAAGTCACACAGCCGACAAGCGGCAGAGCCGGGATTTGAACCCCTGATCTCTGACTCCAAAGCCCGGGCTCTTTCCACTGAGCCACACTGCTTCCCCTAAGCACCATGTAGTACCATGCTCTACATCCAGTAAGCACTCAATAAATATGATTGATCAATTGATTTGAAAGATAAAAGCAAAACACTAGGGGCTGAGTTGTTCTGACATTAAATGAAATCAAAGAAAAATTTACTGGATCCAGGTATCATCACAGTAGCCCAGAGATCATCAAGAAGTCATTCACTTGAAAACCAGTGGTCTGGCTTCCCATAGAAGTAGATGTCAGATTAGTGGACTCAATAAAGTTCCAAAGAAACAAAATCAACCGTTCAGTAACTCCCACCTGAGTTGACTCCAGATGTAAATCCTAGCATGATTCCTCTAGAGTTACTTAAAAATATGAACCACATCCATAAACTTCCTCTTTAGGGCTTAGAACAATCTATTAACAAGCAAAGGTTATTTATTTTAACTGGATTTTTGTGTGTGACAACTGCTTTGGAAAAAATGTCCCTGCTAAGGTTAGCAATGGGAAGAGCTTATACTCGCCATGACAGAAAATTCTCCCTCAAAAGGTAATTAGCTGCCCCTTATTGGTTTGGGGGCTCTTGCCCATTGTACACTTCAAAAACTGACACCTAAAAAGGGCAAATTGACTGAAACAGAAACACCTTAAACATAATGGGTGATTTTGAATTTTTTTAAAGTACTCCTAATGTACTGAATGTACTCCTAATTTAGAGGCACAGAATAGCACATAAACTATGACTAAATTTATTTTATAAAGAAAAATAACCAATCGTTAAATAATCATCTAAGGGATTAATTCAGAAATAAAATACTGAAAAGATTCTGGGCTTGATCAGAACTGTTTTATAAATTAAATAAAAAAAAGAAAACACACTGTTGTCATTCCTTTAAAAGAAAAACCCCATAGAATTCTTGAAAGCAAAGTACACATTTCCATTTCCATCACCAAACATGCCAGTCTCTGGAGCTCCTGTTCTTAATTCCTGGTGGAAAAGGAAACCCATTCATTCCAAAAGAACCCTCCCTCCCCCACATTCTTCTCCTCTCCGGTTTTATTACTTTATTCGCTTATAGATGATGTTTAGGGACTAATTTACAAGTCTTTTCCATGCTGGAGAAGAGTTACCAGCCATATTGTATAATCCAGTCCCAAATGGCCTTTCTCACTCCATTTTGTTGGTCTATATTGTGAGTAAGGAAGTGGCACTGCAACCATTTGAGACTAAACTGAAAAGACCGTTAGGGTACGACCCTGGTTTAAAAAAGGTTTCCTACTGGAGGAAGGCTTCCCTGAGCCACAGCAGTGATGCAATCAGCTCAGGCCACCTGGTCGATCCCCATATCTCAAGTCCTCCAGTTGACTTGGTGTCATCCTCGACTCCACTCCCTCGTTCACCCCACACATCCAATCCATCGCCAAAACCTGCCGGTCTCACCTCCACAACGTAGCCAAGATCCACCCTTTCCTCTCCATCTAAACCGCTACCTTGCTGGTTCAATCTCTCATCCTATCCCGACTGGATTACTGCATCAGCCTCCTCTCTGATCTCCCAACCTCCTGCCTCTCCCCCACTTCAGTCTATACTTTACCCTGCTGCCCAGATTATCTTTGTGCAGAAACGCTCTGGGCATGTCACTCCCCTCCTCAAAAATCTCCAGTGGCTGCCTGTCAACCTACGCATCAAGCAAAAACTCCTCACTCTCAGCTTCAAGTCTCTCCATCACCTCGCCCCCTCCTACCTCACCTCCCTTCTCTCCTTCTACAGCCCAGCCGGCACCCTCTGCTCCTCTGCCACTAACCTCCTCACTGTGCCTCGTTCTCGCCTGTCCCGCCGTCGACCCCCGGCCCACATCCTTCCCCTGGCCTGGAATGCCCTCCTTCCACACATCCACCAATCTAGCTCTCTTCCTCCTTTCAAAGCCCTACTGAGAGCTCATCTCCTCCAGAAGGCCTTCCCAGACTGAGCCCCCTTTTTCCTCTCCTCCTCCCCATCCTTCCCACCCTACCTCCTTCCCCTCCACACAGCACCTGTGTATATATTTGTACAGATTAATTACTCTATTCATTTTACTTGTATATATTTACTATTTATTTTGTTAATGATGTGCATATAGCTTTAATTCTATTTGTTCTGACAATTTTGACACCTGTCTACATGTTTTGTTTTGTTGCCTGTCTCCCCCTTCTAGACTGTGAGCACATTGTTGGGTAGGGATCATCTCTATATGTTGCCAACTTGTACTTCCCAAGTGCTTAGTACAGTACACAGTACTGCACACAGTAAGTGCTCAATAAATACGATTGAATGAAATGAATGAATGAATCCAGGATGAGAGGAGGCCTTGAGCTCACTAGTCAAGCCATCCCCAGCCCTGTTATGCTATCCCATTCCCTCTCCCAGCCAGCTGTACTCACCAGTCATCCAGCCCTCTGATTAGAGAGGGTATTGCCTCTTCCAGTGAAGCACGGCAGGAGACAGACTCTGAACTGTCAACAGGGCAGCAGGCCAAAGCGCTGTCTGTAAACCACTTCTAAATATGGCAGAGTGCACTGCTTTGATTTGAGAGAATGTTTTGTCAGGGGGATTCTGGCTTTGCTATTAAGAAATGACCATTCACCTCTACAGGCACCGATTTGTGCATATTTCTTTATATTATTTTAGTTACAGTAATCACGGTGGTAGATTCGTTGATGATGATGTATTTGTTAAGCGCTTACTATGTGTGAAGCACTGTTCTAAGAGCTGGGGTAGATACAAGCTAATCAGGTTGGACACAGTCCCTGTCCCACATGGGGCTCACAGTCTCAATCCCCATTTTTGCAGATGAGGTAACTGAGGCCCAGAGAAGTGACTTGCCCAAGATCTCACAGCCGACAAGTGGTTGAGCTAGGATTAGAACCCAGATCCTTCTCAACAAGCCCTTGTTCTTTCATTCATTCATTCATTCATTCATTTAATCGTATTGAGCGCTTACTGTGTGCAGAGCACTGTACTAAGCACTTGGAAAAAAGAGAGACAATCCCTGCCCCCTAAAGGGCTTACAGTCTCTAGGCCATGCAGCTTCTCATGTGCTGAGCACTATACTAAGTCCCGAAGTAGATCTAAAGCAATCTGTTCTGACACAGTTTCTTTCATACCTATTTCTTTTTGAAAGTCCAATCAATTTTCTTCAGTGGTTATGGAAGTTATAAGCACGGGCAGAAGTAAGTTAGTCCAGTGATTCGGTAACTGTGGGACCGACCCTGGGGCTTGGAAAGATCGTTCAGGGTACCCAGTGGCTCTAGGGAGCCCACTCAGGGACCAACAAGATCATCTTCCTTCTTTCCAGAATGCTGAAATCATTGAGATTAAATTCTGATCACGTAGAGTGTCACTTCTGAGGTGGGCGGAGGGGGCCACTCTAGAAAGCCAGCGTCTAAATTCATTGGTTAAGTTGCACCAGAGGTGGGAGGCAGGAGAAGGAGGAAGGCCGAATGTCTTGTCAACATCCTCCCGCCCATGTTTGCTGGCCTAGAGCAGATCCGCTGAAGCGGGAGTCAGTCCGTCACTCAGTCATATTTATTGAGCACTTACTGTGTGCAGAGCACCTTTCTGAATGCTTGGGGAGACGATGGTGGCTGTGGCCTTGGGAGCTGTATGGGGCTAGTTGTCCGCTGACAGGGGGCTCCTTGGAGCGAGGATCCCCCACTTCCCCATGAAGTTAGTACTTGTAATTGAGGACCCTCTGCTGCTAATCTCCTCACTGTGCCTCATTCTCCCCTGTCCAGCCATCGACCTCAGGCCCACGTCCTCCCCCTGGTCTGGAATGCCCTCCCTCTGCCCATCTGCCAAGCTAGCTCTCTTCCTCCCTTCAAAGCCCTACTGAGAGCTCACCTCCTCCAGGAGGCCTTCCCACACTGAGCCCCCTCCTTCCTCTCCCCCTCCTCCCCCTCCCCATCCCCCCCACCTTACCTCCTTCCCCTCCCCCCGGCACCTGTATTTATGTATATATGTTTGTACATATTTATTACTCCAATTATTTATTTATTTTATTTGTACATATTCTATTTATTTTATTTTATTAATATGTTTTGTTTTGTTGTCTGTCTCCCCCTTCTAGACTGTGAACCCACTGTGGGTAGGGACCGTCTCTATATGTTGCCAACTTGTACTTCCCAAGAGCTTAGTACAGTGCTCTGCACACAGTAAGCACTCAATAAATACGATTGAATGAATGAATGAATGAGGACCCCCACCATGACCAAATTGTTCAGGGCTCATGCCTCTCACCTTATCTCTCAGAGAAGCAGTGTGGTCCAGTGGAAAGAGTGCAGGCCAGGTCCTCTGGGTTCTAATTCCGGCTCTGCCACTTACCTGTTGTGTGGGCAAATCACTTAAATTCCTCATGTCTCAGTTCCCTCATCTGCAAAATGGGGATTCAATACCTGTTCTCCCTCCTACTTGGTCTAAGAGTCCCCTTTGGGACCTGATTATCTTGTATCTACCCCAGTACTTACTACTGTGCTTGGCACATAGTATCTGCTTAACAGATGCCATTAAGAAGCAGTGTGGCTCAGTGGAAAGAGCATGGGTTTGGGAGTCAGCGGTTGTGGGCTCTAATCCTGCCTCTGCCACTTGTCAGCTGTGTGACTTTGGGTAAGTCACTTAACTTCTCTGTGCCTCAGTTATCTCATCTGTAAAATGGGGATGAAGACTGTGAGCTCCACATGGGGCAACCTGATTACCTTGTATCTCTCCCAGCTTTTAGAACAGTACTTGGCACATAGTAAGTGCTTATTATTATTCCAGCTCTTCTGGGAAACAGGAGCTGGTAGTTCTGCCAGTGGTTTACTGTTTTGTTTCATATCTGCCTACATTTCCCTTATTTTGTTATACGAATTGAATTGGAGGAAAACCCGTTCTCATCTTTCTAGTACCTTCCCAATACAATACAGCTGTTTACAGACATTCTCATTTTTAACCTTACCTCACTTGGTGATCCATCAACCAGTGACATCTCTTGAATGCCCAGACTAAGCCCCCCTTTTCCTCATCTGCCCCTTTCCTCCCCTCTCCCTTGCCTCAACTCACTCCCTTTGCTCTACCCCCACTCCCTGCCCCACAACATTTGCGTATATGTGTACATATCTATAATTCTATTTATTTATATTAATGCCTGTTTACTCATTTTGCTGTGTATATATCTATAATTCTATTTATTTACACTGATGCTATCGATGCCTGTTGGCTTGTTTTGTTGTCTGTCTCCCCCCCTTCTACACTTTAAGCCCGTTGTGGACAGGGACTGTCTCTATTGCTGAATTGTACTTTCCAAGTGCTTAGTACAGTACTCTGCACACAGTAAGCGCTCAATAAATACTATTGATTGAATGAGCGCTAGACACTGCACGGAGCACTTGGGAGAGTTCAGAAAGACATATGTTACCCGCTCTAAAATAATTTACAATTTAATAGGTGGGAAAGTGGGTACCAAGTACAAAAATAATAATGACTGTGATATTTGTTAAGTGCTCATTTAGTGTCAGGCACTGTACTAAGCACTGAAGGGATACAAGCAAATTGGGTTGGACGTAGTTCCTGTTCCACAGTGGACTCACAGTTTGACTCTAGACTGTAAGCTCATTGTGGGCAGGGAGTGTGTCTGCTTGTTGTTGTATTGTACTCTCTCAAGTGCTTAGTACAGTACTCTGCACATGGTAGCCGTTCAATAAATACAAATGAATGACTGAATGAATGAAAGAAAGACTATCTTAAGTTTCTCAGGTTCTGAGAAGCAACGTGGCATAGTGAATGAGCATGGGCCTAGGCGTCAAAAGGTCTAGGGGTTCTAATCCCAGCTCTGCCACTTGTGTGCTGGGTGACCTTGGGCAAATCACTTCACTTCTCTGTGCCTCAGTTACCTCATCTGTAAAATGGGGATTGAGACTGTGAGCCCCAGCTAACCAAATTTGCTTGTATCCACCCCAACGCTTAGTACAGTGCCTGACATATAGTAAGTGCTTAACAAATGCCATTATTAATATCATTATTATTATATTATCATAATCAACTTCAACAGTGAACTGAAATATCAGTAGTGAAGAGAGGAATGGGTTCCAGGTGCCTTGTCTTTCAGTGTTGGGTTTTTAGAACGTGTATATGGCCAGATTCAGGATCAGCGTTCCCATAACGGAGGTGATAATGTAGCCTGTGAAAGGTGGTCCGTGGAGTCAGGTACTGAATGCACTTTCTTTTGGAGAGGTCTTTCCTCCCCATACCAGAGGCCATCAGTGAATTGACTGTGGGGAATTGACATTCTAAATCTGCCCAGAGGTAGAAGTGACTTGTGACACTTCACGGTTTCCTGATAGAACAATCTTTGCTTGCATAAGCTCCTTGCATATTTTTTGTGTGTGTTGCCTTTGTTCATAGTTTTATTTTTCATTTCTTGCTTTTGCAATAGGAGTAGACTGTCCCGGCCTTTACTTAACCACTCCAACTATCCATGCTGAAATATGTTTGATAAAATGGGCCAGGGCCCAGTTCTGCGTGCTGTTGTTGTGGGCTCAGAAATATTTTGTTTGGATACACCCATATCCCTACTAGGCGTCTTGCCATGCATGTGGCTGGGGAGTGTGGATCTCAGCTTGAACCACCACTCTGACTGCAAAAAAACCTCAAATGCATGTCTTGCTGGTGGTTGGGAACATGCCTTTCCCCTCTGAACCACTGGTGTCTGAGCAGTGCTCATCCTGAATCCATATAAATGTGTCTTTTTACATTTCCCGTCCTGTTTGACAGGTCCCATGTCCCCAGTTTTGAGTTTAAACATCTAAATATCTTCCAGATCAAACTTAGACTGCTTAAAGAAATAAACTGTGTCTTTGAGTTCAACCCATCAGGAATCCTGCCCTCTAAATGAAGTCTAAATCAATCAATCAATCAATCGTATTTATTGAGCACTTACTGTGTGCAGAGCACTGTACTAAGCGCTTGGGAAGTACAAGTTGGCAACATATAGAGACGGTCCCTACCCAACAGTGGGCTCACAGTCTAGAAGAACTGAGTCTTTAGTTTGATTATTGTTTCTACAGATTCCCTTTTCGACTGTAAGCTCCCCTTTAGACTGTAAGCCCATTGTGGCCAGGGAACGTGACTCCCAACTCTGTTATACTGTACTCTACCAAGCTCTTAATACTATGCTTTGCATCCAACAAGCCCTCAATAAATACGATCGATCGATTGTTTTAAGTAAAACCTGTTGTTAGAACCCAATTTTGTAATCCCCGTTAAGAAGTTTGATTTTAAATAAAAGTATTTTTGAGGCACTCTATAAAGTTCTGTTTGTAGGGAAATATGTGCTTGGTCCAACTTAATGAATGTGGTAAAGGGTAGAAGAACTCGGCTGGCTAGTGAACATTTATCCTTGGCAAGTTCAGGTTGTGTAAAATGTTCCTCCAAGTTCTTTGAAAATTCCCGTGTCTCTACTAAGCAATCCCTGAATGGAGAACTGTTACAGTACTTTTGTAGTTACCTATGAGTTGAGAAAGGATTAAATGCAAAGTTAGTTCCAGATGTTTCCTTATCTTATCACATGAAACAGTTCTGCTAGCTGCAAAGATACTTTAGTGACATATATTACTTCTACGAGGCAGTTGCCTCAAAAATGATTTTGATGTATATCACCCCGGATCTGTCCCTGTTCTACCATGGAATTACATCACAGCTTTTGGTTTTGGTTTTTCCAAAACCAAAGTTTTGTAACCTTACTAAAATAACAAAGCAGGTGGAATTGAACTGCTGGGAGAAAACTTAATTTTAAAGTGCTTATTAATATAGTGTAGTTGTCTTTTTTACTATATAAGGATATTGAGGATTCATGATTTTGAAAAAAAACGGAATGCATGTAAATCAGGGCTGTTTTTAAACCAGTTTCTCAGATCAATATCCAAACTTTTATTCATTTGAATGGAAAGACGATTAAGTGGTGATTGATGTTGCACCTGAGAGAAATTATATGTTGCCAATAAGGATCATAGAAACTATTTTTAAATTCATGGAGTACTTAAAATATTAATGCCAATGGGAAAACTAGAAGTTCAGGGTCCTAGAAAGAATAATTGAATCACCCATGATTACTTATGTTTTGCAAGCCTAAATGGGGCCCTGCTCCTATAATCCTTTACAGACACCAGAACAAATCTGTGCCCTAATGCACAGTAGCTTATCTTCTCACCACATCAAACTCCTTTTGTGTCAGTGGGCACAATACCTTAAGTGCAAACACGAAGCTTGGGCAAAGGAATGAGATTGGTTAATTCCAAAAGTGGGCAATTTGCTCTCCTTTTCTAAATTGTAAGTAGCCTGAATTGCCAAGAAATCTCAACTCTCTTGGAGAAGAATATGTGTTAGTATATTGATTCATTCAATCGTAGTTATTGAGCATTTACTGTGTGCAAGAGCACTGTACTAAGCACTTGGGAAGTACAAGTCGGCAACATATAGAGACGGTCCCTACCCAACAACGGGCTCACAGTCTAGAAGGCTAGTATAGGCTAGTATGCATGTTAGCAAGAAGTTCATGTGTGAGCTGTCTGGTTTCCAGGCAGAACATCATGGCCATTAATACCATGGCACGCTATATAATGTGATCAAAAATGGTGAAGTGGAAGAGGCCAGATAGGATTCAGAGAACAGCCACTGCCGGTTGGTCTGTGCCCATCCTCTCTACTAGAGTCCTATTTTACCAATATTCTGGCTGTCAGCTGGACTCTGAATTTCTGGGGGAACTTGGCAAAAATCTGTAGGACCCTAATTGAGGTCAATTCTTTGAATGGCATTTCTTCCATCCACAGACCGAGCTCTAATGAACATCTACTGCGCCTTGGTTTCTCTGTCTTGAGTTGCAGATAAAAGCATTTAATTTAGTTAAGGTCCTTTACTGAAAAACAGTAAAATGAAAACAGTGGAGCAAGTAGGCATAATATTTAGGAAATAATAGGGACATAGCGTAATAAATGTAAATGATAACGGTTTGGAGTATTCTGGAGGAGTTTGGGCTTGTGAAATCATTACTGATTTAGAAATGAAGAAGTTGGGTGGAATTTGAGGATTTACTCTTTGAGGGGTTTAATGTGCCTTTGGATCCTGAGAATAGATCAGGCAATCAGGAGGCCATTCTGAAGCACAATGACTTGGTCTATGCCTCAGTTATCCCATGTGAGAGACACGGTGACATGGCGTAGTGCATAGAGAACAGGCCTGGGAATCAGAAGGACCTGGGTTCTCATCCCAGCTCTGCCACTGCTGTGTGACCTTGGGTGAATCACTTAACTTCTCTGTACCTCAGTCATCTCATCTGTAAAATAGGGATTGAGGCTGTAAGCTCCATGTGGGACAGGGAATGTGCCCAACCTTATTTACTTGTATCTACCCCAGTGCTTAGTACAGTGCTTAGGATATAGTAAGTGCTTAACAAATACCACAATTAATATTATTACAGAAAGAACATAAGGCTGGAAATCAGGAAACCTGAGTTCTACTTCCAGCTCCACCACTTGTCTGCTGTTATGTCACCTTGGGCAAGTCTCTTACCTTCTCTGGGCCAATTTTTTCTTGTGGCTGTTTACAGAGGTTACCTCCAATGGTTGTCAATCTATTTCTGCAGCAAGCAGAAACTCATCACCAACAGCTTTAAGACACTCGTTCTGCTCCCTCCACCATTCTCCTGTATTTACCCTCACTCCTCTCCCACTACAACTCAGCTGCACACTTTGCTGTTCGAATACCAAACTATTCACTGCACCTCACTCTCATCTCTCTCACCACCTACCCCTTTGCTCACGCCCTCCCTATAACCTGAAACTCCTTCCCCCTTCCCAGTCAGCAGACCACTCTTTTCCCCACCTGCAAAGCCCTTCTAAAATCACACCTCCTGCAGGAAGCCTTCCCTGACAGATCGCTCATCTCACCACCCTATTTCCATTCCCACTGCATCACCTATGCATTTGTCAGCCATTTGTATATACTGAGCGCTTACCGTGTGCAGAGCACTGTACTAAGCGCTTGGGAGAATGCAATTCAACAATAAACAGACACACTCCCTGCCCACAAGGATCTTTCATTCTTCACCCAGTAAACACTCCGCCCTCCACCCCGACAGCACTTGGATTGCACATCTTTATACTTGATTGCATCTACCTCTTTATTTTAATGTCTGTCACTCCCTGTATTATTATTATCCTTTATGGTATTTTTTAAATGTTTACTGTGTGCAAAGCACTATACTAAGCACTTGGGAGAGTACAATATAACATCAAACACATTTCCTGCCCACAAGGAGCTCACAGTCTGGGTAGATGGTAAAATCTTTGAGTACAGGAATTGTGCCTACTTACACTATTGTACTCTCCCAGATGTATACAATGTTGCACTGAGGAATAAGCTCTCAGTAAATATCAGTGATTGATTTTCTCATCTCTCAAATGTGAATGAACTACCTGTTCTCCCTCCCTCCTAGACTGTGAGCCTCATGTGGGACAGGAACTGCATCTGATCTGATCTTGTTTTGACACATTAAACACACATGTAAGGGTTAGGGTTTATTACAATGCCACCGTCAGTTTTGTAGTGGTCAGGGAACATGTCTTTCAACTCTGGGATTGTACTCTCCCAAGCGCTTAGTACAGTGCTCGGAACACAGTAAGTGCTAAATAAGTAAGATTGACTGTAAAATAAGACTACAGAGCCTGCTTCTCCCAGGGGAAAAGTTGCTTTTGAGAGCTGCATTAAACCTGCCTGGCCAATAGAGAACCATTCAGCGTTTACGCTCCTGGGAAGGTTCATGGCTAGATTATAGTAAAGAACTATGAAAATATCCCTACCGTTAAGTATAAATAATCATGATTTGCCTATTAAATAGTGATACTAATGCACACCTTGCCTATGCACCCGATTACGTTTTGAGATTTCTTTTAAACAAGCTCTAGTAAAACGAGGGTAGATATTGTAAAACAAAGCGTTTATTTTTTTTTTCAAGCATATTTTAGATTCCTGGGAAGTAACGGCTATTTGCCGGTACAATCTGGACTGTAATCGGTCTCTTTCCGATTGTAAATCACTGGACGAAGCTTCGCTTAATTCCGGGGTTTGAGCTCCGTGCCAGCCTGCCTATTTTTTTTTAGGCTCCAAACTGAAGGGCATCTTTTTTGAAGTTAGAGAATCTCCGGTCGATTAATTTTCCGATCCTGGTGGCAGCCGGATCCAGGCGGGTCCAGGAGCTCAGGATGGGAGCCCCCAACATCTAAGGTGGAGGGAAGAGGCGGGGGAACCCCCTCCCCCCCATCCTTCCGGCCCCCTCCTCACATCTCAAACTCTTCTCATCTCCCCAGTCCCTTCCCCCCACCCTGGCAGCCCCCTCCCCACCTCTCCATCCCGCCCAACCTCCCCTCATCTCCCCAGTCCCTTCTCCCGACCCTTGCAGCCCCCTCCTCACCCGTCCAGCAACCCAACCTCCTCTGATCTCCCCAGTCCCCTCCCCCAACCCTCCCAGCCCCCTCCCCACCCCTCCATCACCCCCAACCTCCCCTCATCTCCCCAGTCCCCTCCCCAACTCTTGCAGCCCCCTCCTCACCCCTCCAGCACCCCAACCTCCCCTCATCTCCCCAGTCCCCTCTCCCCGTACAGCCCCCTCCCCACCCCTCCATCACATCCAACCTCCCCTCGTCTCCCCCACCCTTCCAGCCCCCTCCTCACCCCTCCAGCACCCCAACCTCCCCTCATCTCCCCAGCCCCCTCCCCAGAAAGCCCCCTCCCCACCTCTCCATCACCCCCAACCTCCTCTCATCTCCCCAGTGCCCTCCCCCAACTCTTGCAGCCCCCTCCTCACCCCTCCAGCACCCCAACCTCCCCTCATCTCCCCAGTCCCCTCTCCCCGTACAGCCCCCTCCCCAACCCTCCATCACATCCAACCTCCCCTCATCTCCCACACCCTTCCAGCCCCCTCCTCACCCCTCCATCACCCCAACCTCCCAGCATCTCCCCAGCCCCCTCTCCCCAGAGAGCCCCCTCCGCACCTCTCCATCACCCCCAACCTCCTCTCATCTCCCCAGTGCCCTCCCCCAACTCTTGCAGCCCCCTCCTCACCCCTCTAGCACCCCCAACCTCCCCTGATCTCCCCAGTTCCCTCCCCCCACCCCTGCAGCCCCCTCCTCACCCCTCCAGCACCCCCCAACCTCCCTTGATTTCCCCAGCCCCCTCCCCACCCCCTAGCACCTCTCCCCAGCCCCCTCCCCACCTTCCCAGCCGTCCCAGCACTTTCCCCACCCCACAAGTGGCACTCCAGCCCCCCTCCCAAGACCCTTCCCCCTTCCCTGCCTCCATCCCTCCAGCATTCAGCCCTGACCCAGTGTTCCCTCCCTGTTTCCTGCTCTGCCCCATCATCCTAAATCCAGCTGCTGACTCTAGAGGAGCTGGAAAAGCAGCCCGCCCCCCTCCCAGCCCCCAGCCCCCAGCCCCCTCCTCCCTTCTCTTCCTCCCTTCCCCTCCTCCTCCTCCTCCCTCTCCTCCTCCCTGGGGGTGGCCTTGCTGGCCTGTCTGTGGCTTTGCTCCCTCTGCCTGGGAGGCAGGCCGACCTGGGGGCGAGGGGGAGGAGATTCCCGTGCAGGGTAGACAGGCCGCAAGCTGCAGGCCTCAGGCCGCAGGCAGGTCCCGAGCCCTGCCGGCTGCCTGTCAGCAGGAGCAGGAGTGGATTCGTGTGTCAGAAACGCGCTCCATCCCGCCTTTCCCCCCTGGTGCCTGGCAGCTCGCCCGCTGCACAAGAGGTTCGCTCCGTTCTCACGACCTCTCAGGTTCCCTGAGCTCATCTGGGAGCTATTCATTTCCTGCCAGAAAGCAGCCTGGCCTGTTAAAAAAAAAAAAATAACAAAAAAAACACCCCACCTTGGCCACAGAGCCGCCCAGGGCTCGATACGGGGGCGCTCGGCTTAAATCATAAAGCTTGGGCTGTCTCACTGTAATCAAAGGCAGCAAAGAAAAGGGGGAGGGGGGAGGGAGAGAGAGAGGAGAGAGAGATTGCACCATATGGTAGCACTTAAGAGCCAAGGAGGAAGCAAGGAGCGGTTTGTTACAGGCACCAGGAGTGTGGGAAAAGTTAATTGACTTTAATGACAGGTTTCCTTGGATGATGATGTCGATGTCCAATTTAACCCAGAATTAAGATACAAGTGGCAAAAAAACCCTGGGGGAGTGGAGGGGTAAGGAAGAGAAAGAGGTCAGTCAGTCAGTTGTATTTATCCAGAGCTTACTGTGTGCAGAGCACTGTACTCAGCCCTTGGGAGAGTACGATATAATAATAATGATGATGATGATGATGATGATGGCATTTATTAAGGGTTTACTGTGTGCAAAGCACTGTTCTAAGTGCTGGGGAGGTTACAAGGTGATCAGGTTGTCCCACGGGGGGCTCACAGGCACATCCCCTGCCCGCGGTGAGCTTACAGTCTAGAGGGGGAGACAGGCGTTAGTAGAAACAAGTAAACTTACAGATACGCATTGATGATGATAATAATGCATAAGTGCTGCGGGGGCTGGGAAGGGGGGATGGATAAAGGGAGCAAGTCAAGGCGACCCAGAAGGAAGCGGGAGAAAGGGAAAGGAGGGCTTAGGCAGGGAAGGCCTCTTGGAGATGTGCCTTCAAGAAAGCTTTGAAGGTGCAGAGGATAATCGTCTGTCGTATATAAAGAGGGAGGGCATTCCAGGCCACAGGCAGGATGTGGGCTAGAGCTTGGCGGTGAGATAGATGAGATGGAGGTACAGTGAGAAGGTTGGCAGTAGAGGAGCAAAGTGTGCGGGCTGGGGTTTAGTAAGCGAGTAACCAGGTGAGGTAAGAGGGAGCAAGGTGATGATTGAGTGCCTATGCTAGATCACGGATCAGTGAAGCAGAGATGCTTCATTCCTTTAGATTGATTGTGAAAATGTTCTCATACTTTACTATTTCTCCTCTCCCTAATCTATTTTAAAGTCCTCCTCTCCCTGTAGACTCTAAGTACCTTGTGGACAGGAAATAGCATCTTCCAATTCCATCGTATTGGGCTTTGCCAAGCACTTAGTACGGTATTCCACACACGTTAAGTGCTCAATAAGTACCATTGATTGCCTGATTACTTGTTTTTCCCTCCAGAATAACGTCTTTAGTGAGGGGCTGGATGCTCCCGGGTCCACAGAAAGATTGGGGTGAAGGGAAAGGATGGGGAGAAGGTTACCCTGCTATCCTTAAAAGATGGAATAACGGGTTAACTTTATTCAGCTTAGGGTTACTGCTTTTTATCTCAACCCCCTCCAGATTGTAAACTCGTGGTGGGCAGGGAATGTGTTTCTTGTTATATTGTACTCTCCCAAGTGCTTAGTACAATGCTCTATGCAGAGTAAGCACTCAATAAATATGACTGAATGAATTAAAAACTGGGCAAGATAGGCTTGCTGTGTGTTGCTTGGCCCAGACAGATTAATTAGGCCAGGAAGAGGAAAATAAGGTGGTTTGGGGGGGAAAAAACCTCCTGGGGACAGAATAGAGTTACTGATGACTTCATCTCTCCTTCAGTCACTTATTTCAAGAGTGGAAGGCCTGCACAAGGTCTCTCTCTCTCTTTCTCTCTCTTTCTCTCTCATATATAGTGGGGGGAGAGAAAAAGAGAGAGAGAGAGAGAGAGAGAGAGAGAGAGAGAGAGACTTGTCCAAATATTCTTCCTCCAAAATTCAGAATGGAAGGATATTCTGATTTGTGGATCTGAGCCATTTAAAATGTCTTTTCTGACCTCTTTAATCACTCCACTAACCTCATTTTCTTCTATTGCATTCTCCAATTCCTGATTTTCTGCATTGTAGAAGGTATTTGGGAATAAGACCATCCGAGTACTGAGGAGAGTAGTGATGCTAGGCTTTCATCCCATCCAACCCACAGCAAGACAAAACAGCTTATTTGTAGTTGGTAAGTGAAGTGTCAGATAAATAGATTCAGCAGCGAGGCTCTGCATATTTTGAAGAAAAAGAGATGATTTAAAATCAAACTCTGATGCCTCCGATATTTTAAACAGGAACTTGGGTGGTTGAGGGTAAGAGAGAAAAGGGAAAAGGGAAGGGGAGTTGATCACCAAACAGAGCATTCCAAAGTTGGTGCTGTGCTTTTAGTGATGTAATTAGTTCTTGAACGTTTTGTGCAAAAACGAGAGAGAAAAAGACAATGTGTCGAAGGGAGACAGAACTTTCACTTGCAGAGAGACTGGTAAGAGCCAATATTGAATTTTTTTTATCACTTCTGGAGTTAAAAACCAACTGAAACTAAAATTTAGCCATGTGGATTCCTAAGGCTTTTCGTGTTGCCCTTTAAGATGCTTTTTTAGCCAGACATAGGGGCAGCTACACAGATTAGGGCAAGAGGTATTTGAAAAGGGGAAAATGATTGCTCCCTGCCAGCTCTCTTCTGCTATGCTGGATGCTCAGTTCTGGGGTGTGGGAAAGAGTGCAAAGACGGCGGAGGAGGAGGGCTAAGCCTTTGTATGTCCTTTGAAATAAGACAGAAAATCGTTGGCTTTATCTTTGTTAGAAAGCCCTGCAAAGATTGATCCCTTGTGCCTCATCCTCCTCCTCCTCCCAAAAGGCATTCTGAGGAGGGAAGAAGAGAGGAAGGGAGGGAGGGAGAGGGGGCAGGACAGGGGGCTTGGGGAGGAGGGGTTCTTTCTCCCAGACCCACAGCAGGGTTGATGTGTCTGGTCTCGCACTCCTTGTGGTTTTCATTTCCCCAACACCTGGATGCAGTCAAGCACCTGGCCAATCCAGACAAAATCTGACAAGCCTTTGTGGTGGGATTTGGAAGAAATTCCCCGCAGATCCTGGCGCAGTTTAAAGCTGTCCGCTTTGAGTTAGGACTTGTTAAGGAGGGTTATGTGAGCTGAAACCCGAGACGGGCCGTTTGCTTCTATCTGGAGCCCACATCTCGCCTGGAAATGGGGCATGGCCAAGTCAAAGGGGTCGCTCGCTGCTTGGATTATAAGGAGAAGATAGTCCGTGGAAGTGCCAAACCGACAACCCACATGTTTTCTGTATTAAAACACAGCACTGAAACTTATCGAAAGCACAAGCCTATCATTAATCATCTGTGTGTGTCCCCCCACCCTTGATTTAGGGTTCCGGATAGACTAGCTGAAGGAATCTATTGACCTTTTAAAGCTTGCTCGGAGAGGGGAACAGGGACGTGTGAAATCTTCTGGATCTTCAGATCGAAAGTCCGCTAGTTCAATCTAAGGATTAACTAATCACCACCAACTCAAATCGAAGTCACGAAACCGCAGAAATTGCGGGGAGCTTTTCTTCATTTTGAAAATTGTTATTCAACTATCTCGTGGGGGTGAGAACTGCTATAGCGCTCAGTACAGTGCTCTGCACACAGTAAGCGCTCCATAAATACGATTGAATAACAGCTCTCGGTATCTGCTTGTTGGACACTTAGCTTTTCTTCATTTTGAAAATTGTTATTCAACTATCTCGTGGGGGTGAGAACTGTTGTGGCGCTTAGTACAGTGCTCTGCACACAGTAAGCGCTCAATACGATTGAATACTAGCTCTCGGTATCTGCTTGTTGGACACTTAGCTTTTCTTCATTTTGAAAATTGTCATTCAACTATCTCGTGGGGGTGAGAACTGCTATAGAGCTCAGTACAGTGCTCTGCACACAGTAAGCGCTCAATAAATACGATTGAATAACAGCTCTCGGTATCTGCTTGTTGGACACTTAGCAGCGATTAAAGCATTACATTATGCCGTCAACTATAATAGTGGGGATTCGGTGTCTCTCCTGTGGAATTTTGTTTCCTTATACACTGGGGACCAAGGAAGACTTAAATCGTCAAAGGAACTTATCAAAAGACGATGTGGTCAAATGCACTGTGTTGGATGCACCGAATCAGGAGCTGAGCAGTGTTTGTTCTAACCAAAACCAAGCCAGCGATTTCCTTCACGCTACCGAATAGTAGTTTATTTGGTAGTTTACGTTCCTTTGTCTCTCGTCAATCAATCAATCGATCGTATTTATTGAGCGCTTACTGTGTGCAGAGCACTGTACTAAGCGCTTAGCACTTCACAAGCACTTCACAAGCTAAGCGCTTCACAGATTCAAACTCTTCAAGATCAGAGGCGGATTTTTTTAAAACTTGGATATTCCCCAGTGCCCGATGCCACGCTCCGCGTACGGTAGAAAATGCTGTTGATGTTGGACGACGACGACATAGACTGCGCATCCTAGGGGGAGATCGCGTGATCGGGACCACATCACCCTCGGGCCACTTTTTCTTTTTATTAATTCTCAAATAAAACTTCCCCCAGAGGAAGCCGTTTAAGAGCACTGTCAAACGTCTTTGGCATCACATAAAAAAAAAGGGAATCTCGTGTAAAAAACGAAACGTTGTCCGAACTCTTATCGTACAGAGGCGCGATCCAATATGAACGTATAAAATATGTACAAATATAGTGCACGGTCAGTCGCTGCATCCGACCCTCTACAGAAAAAGGTAACTTTTTTGGGAAGGGGGGGGGAAAGGCCAGGGAGCCTGGGGGTGGGAGTTGGAATGGAGAGTGTGGAAGGAGGTTCACCAGGGCCTTCACACGGAGTCAGCGGTGATGGGCGACGGGACGCTGGGAGCCTGGGGGTGGGAGTCGGAATGGAGAGTGTGGAAGGAGGTTCACCAGGGCCTCCACACGGAGTCGGCGGTGATGGGCGACGGGGCGCTGGGAGCCTGGGGGTTGGAGTCGGAATGGAGAGTGCGGAAGGAGGTTCACCAGGGCCTCCACACGGAGTCGGCGGTGATGGGCGACGGGGCGCTGGGAGCCTGGGGGTGGGAGTGGGAATGGAGAGTGTGGAAGGAGGTTCACCAGGGCCTCCACACGGAGTCGGCGGTGATGGGCGACGGGGCGCTGGGAGCCTGGGGGTTGGAGTCGGAATGGAGAGTGCGGAAGGAGGTTCACCAGGGCCTCCACACGGAGTCGGCGGTGATGGGCGACGGGGCGCTGGGAGCCTGGGGGTGGGAGTGGGAATGGAGAGTGTGGAAGGAGGTTCACCAGGGCCTCCACACGGAGTCGGCGGTGATGGGCGACGGGGGCGCTGGGAGCCTGGGGGTTGGAGTCGGAATGGAGAGTGCGGAAGGAGGTTCACCAGGGCCTCCACACGGAGTCGGCGGTGATGGGCGACGGGGCGCTGGGAGCCTGGGGGTGGGAGTGGGAATGGAGAGTGTGGGAGGAGGTTCACCAGGGCCTCCACACGGAGTCGGCGGTGATGGGTGACGGAGCGCTGGGAGCCTGGGGGTGGGAGTTGGATTGGAGAGTGTGGAAGGAGGTTCACCAGGGCCTCCACACGGAGTCGGCGGTGATGGGTGACGGAGCGCTGGGAGCCTGGGGGTGGGAGTTGGATTGGAGAGTGTGGAAGGAGGTTCACCAGGGCCTCCACACGGAGTCGGCGGTGATGGGTGAGGGGGCGCTGGGCCCCGCGGGATGGAGGCCGCTGTGGGGGTAGAGGGGGAGGACGGGTCCGTTGGGCGCGAAGGCCGCGTTGGGGATGAGGAAGGCGAACTGGCCGTCCGGGGCGGGGACTACTTGGAAGCCGCCGAGCATCTTCCCGGGGTCCGGGTTGGGGCTGGTGGCCTTGCAGGGCATCCCTGCTCCTCCTGCTCCT
This sequence comes from Tachyglossus aculeatus, assembly GCF_015852505.1. Lineage (NCBI taxonomy): Eukaryota > Metazoa > Chordata > Mammalia > Monotremata > Tachyglossidae > Tachyglossus > Tachyglossus aculeatus. Next base: position 39,114,086 of record NC_052072.1, read on the forward strand.
GCTCCTCCTCCTCCTGCTGCTCCTGCTGCTCCTCCTCCTCCTCCGCCGGCTCCGCCCCCGCCGCCAGGGGGCGCGGCGGCGGCGGCGGCGGCGGCGGTCCCGGGGAGCTGTACCAGGGTGTGCCCGAAGGGGGCGTGCGCCGGGTAGCCGATGGCGTTGATGTGGGCGACGCAGCTGTCCAGGTGTCCCAGCAGCCGCGTGCGGACGTCGGCGTTGACGCCCTCGCAGGTGGACAGGAACCGGGTCACCTCGTTGATGCACTGGCTGAAGCCGGCCCGGTACTTGCCCAGCACCGTGGGGTCCGAGCTGAGGGCCGCTGCGGGGACACGGGCCGGGAGGGGTGAGGGGGGGCCTCGGTCATCGACTCCAAACCGGGCTCCCCTCAACCCAATCTGGCTTCTCGCCCTTTCCCCTTCCCCCGTCCTGCCTCCCCAACTTTGCTTCTCTCCCTTTCCCCTTCCCTGCCTCCCCCCAACTTTGCTTCTGGCCCTTTCCCCTTCCCCCTTTCCTGCCTCCCCCCAACTCTGCTTCTCTCCCATTCCCCTTCCCCCTTTCCTGCCTCCCCCCAACTTTGCTTCTCTCCCTTTCCCCTCCCCCCTTTCCTGCCTCCCCCCAATTTTGCTTCTCTCCCTTTCCCGTTCCCCCTTTCCTGCCTCCCCCAACTTTCCTTCTCTCCCTTTCCCCTTCCCCCTTTCCTACCTCCCCCAACTTTGCTTCTCTCCCTTTCCCCTTTCCCTTCCCTGCCTCCCCCCAACTTTGCTTCTCTCCTTTTCCCGTTCCCCCTTTCCTGCCTCCCCCCAACTTTGCTTCTCTCCCTTTCCCCTTCCCCCTTTCCTGCCTCCCCCCAACTTTGCTTCTCTCCCTTTCCCCTTCCCCCTTTCCTGCCTTCCCCCAACTTTGCTTCTCTCCCTTTCCCCTCCCCCCTTTCCTGTCTTCCCCAACTCTGCTTCTCTCCCTTTCCCCTTCCCCCTTCCTGCCTCTCCCCCCACTATACTTCCCAAGCGCTTAGTACAGTGCTCTCCGCATAGTAAGCGCTCAATGAATAAGATTGAATGAATGAATTTTGCTTCTCTCCCTCCCCACCACTTTGCTTCTCTCTCTTTCCCCTCCTGCTCCCTTTCCTGCCTCTCCCCCTCCCCATTTTGAAGGATTAAAACCGCCCAAAACCCCTTTTCCCGCCCAGATCGCCTCCAGGTTCTCCTCGACCCCGAGACAAGCCGAGTGGCCAAGACGGCCCCTCTGGTTCTGATTATCTGATATCCTGCCTCGCCACCCCATCTCCCTCCCCCCCCCCGCCCCCCGGCTTCCATTCTCCCTCTACCCACCCGCCACCCTCCCCGCTTCGGCCTCCCTCCTTTTCCGGAACAGTAACAGCTTGAAGTTGTGGCTATAAATAAGCCCCGGACCGTGGGAAAGGCAATAGGAGCCAAGACAGTAAAATGTAGCTGAATGCCATTCATAACCACAGACGGAAGTCTGGAAGAAATCACCGCAGAAAATGAGGAATACGGAGGGATGGAGTTGGGGGGGAGGAAAAAAAGAATAATCGGATCACACTCACCGGTCATCTGGGCTCTCTGCAGGTTCCGGAGATGCTTTACTGTCATTTCCAGAATATCGGCCTTCTCCAGTTTGGAATGCCTCGAACTCTACGGAAGGGGAGAAAAGAATGAAAACTTCGCAACCTTGAAGGTCTGGGGGCCAATACGCGGAACTAGAGCTTTTATATGCCTTGAAATTGGATAAGGGTCCCTCCCCTTCCAAGCATCCCCCCCACCGTGAAAAGAAGGAGACTGTAAGTTACTGTTACGTGGAAGTCTGCCCGGCCCTCTGGCAGCTCTAAGGATTCCTACTGAATAGTGTGTTTAGACCTTACCCCCACCCCAAAATACTAATACTAATAATTAATAATAACCATCCCCTCGATTATCCGAGAAAAACTTTCAATCCAACCCACTTACATCTTTCTTAAGTGCATCCAAGATCAGTGTTTTCAGCTGGCTGAGACTCTCGTTAATTCTCGCTCTTCTTCTTTTCTCCATGATGGGCTTAGATGACTGCAAGGGAACGAAAGAGTGTCCGATGAGTACCGGTTTGACCTTCTAATAACTCAATCGCCCCACTGTTGGGTAGGGGCCGTCTCTATATGTTGCCAACTTGTACTTCCCCAGCGCTTAGTGCAGTGCTCTGCACACAGTAAGCTCTCAATAAATACGACTGAATGAATATGTTGCCAACTTGTACTTCCCAAGCGCTTAGTCCAGTGCTCTGCACACAGTAAGCGCTCGATAAATACGACTGAATGAATGAATAAGTTGCCAACTTGTACTGCCCAAACGCTTAGTACAGTGCTCTGCACACAGTAAGCGCTCGATAAATACGACTGAATGAATGAGTATGTTGCCAACTTGTACTTCCCCAGCGCTTCGTAGTGCTCTGCACACAGTAAGCGCTCAATAAATACGATTGAATGAATGAATATGTTGCCAACTTGTACTTCCCAAGCGCTTAGTAGTGTTCTGCACACAGTAAGCGCTCAATAAATACGACTGAATGAATGAATATGTTCCCAACTTGTACTTCCCCAGCGCTTAGTACAGTGCTTCTGCACACAGTAAGCGCTCGATAAATACGACTGAATGAATCAATATATTGCCAACTTGTACTGCCCAAGCGCTTAGTAGTGTTCTGCACACAGTAAGGGCTCAATAAATACGACTGAATGAATGAATATGTTGCCAACTTGTACTTCCCAAGCTCTTAGTAGTGCTCTGCACACAGTAAGCGCTCAATAAATACGACTGAATGAATGAATATGTTGCCAACTTGTACTTCCCAAGCTCTTAGTAGTGCTCTGCACACAGTAAGCGCTCAATAAATACGACTGAATGAATGAATATGTTGCCAACTTATACTTCCCAAACGCTTAGTACAGTGCTCTGCACACAGTAAGCGCTCGATAAATACGATTGAATGAATGAATATGTTGCCAACTTGTACTTCCCAAGCGCTTAGTAGTGCTCTGCACACAGTAAGGGCTCAATAAATACGACTGAATGAATGAATACGTTGCCAACTTGTACTTCCCCAGCGCTTAGTACAGTGCTCTGCACACAGTAAGCGCTCGATAAATACGATTGATTGAATGAATGAATATGTTGCCAACTTGTACTGCCCAAGCACTTAGTACAGTGCTCTGCACACAGTAAGCGCTCAATAAATACGACTGAATGAATGAAAATGTTGCCAACTTGTACTACCCCAGCGCTTCGGAGTGCTCTGCACACAGTAAGCGCTCAATAAATACGATTGAATGAATGAATACGTTGCCAACTTGTACTGCCCAAGCGCTTAGTCCAGTGCTCTGCACACAGTAAGCGCTCAATAAATACGACTGAATGAATGACTATGTTACCAACTTGTACTTCCCAAGCGCTTAGTCCAGTGCTCTGCACGCAGTAAGCGCTCCATAAATACGACTGAAGGAACGAATGAATCACCGGGACGCGGACCTTAGCACAGTGCTAAGCGCTTAGTACAGTGCTCTGCACACAGTAAGCGCTCCATAAATACGATTGATGATTGATGATGACCTAATACCCAACTTTCCTGCCACCCTCGAGTATCAACTTGGGAGAGCGGAGGAAACAGCCGGTTACCTTTCTGTGCTCGGACGCGGTCTTTGGCTTATCGGGCGTCGTATTGACACTGGCTGGGGTGGCAGCCACGGGGGAGGAGGAGTTTTTCTCCATTATGTCCGCCGGCATCTTCTGTTTCTCGGAAAGAAGAAGAAAAAAAAAAATTCCCCGGAGAGTTACGACTTTAGAGTCCTCGAGTCTTCATCGGAGTGGGGTGTGTGTGTCCGTTTTCCACGGCAGATTTTGGCAACACTTCCAGGCGACTGTTTTTAGACTGTTGGGTAGGGACTGTCTCTAGATGTTGCCAATTTGTACTTCCCAAGCGCTTAGTACAGTGCTCCGCACATAGTAAGCGCTCAATAAATCACCATCATCATCAATCGTATTTATTGAGCGCTTACTATGTGCGGAGCACTGTACTAAGCGCTTGATAAATATGATTGATTGGTTGACTGTTGCCAATTTGTACTTCCCAAGCGCTCAGCACAGTGCTCTGCACATAGTAAGCGCTCAATAAATATGACTGATTGATTGATTGACTGTTGCCAATTTGTACTTCCCAAGCGCTCAGCACAGTGCTCTGCACATAGTAAGCGCTCAATAAATATGATTGATTGATTGACTGTTGCCAATTTGTACTTCCCAAGCGCTTAGCACGGTGCTCTGCACATAGTAAGCGCTCAATAAATATGATTGATTGATTGATTGACTGTTGCCAATTTGTACTTCCCAAGCGCTTAGCACGGTGCTCTGCACATAGTAAGCGCTCAATAAATATGATTGATTGATTGACTGTTGCCAATTTGTACTTCCCAAGCGCTTAGCACAGTGCTCTGCACATAGTAAGCGCTCAATAAATATGATTGATTGATTGACTGTTGCCAATTTGTACTTCCCAAGCGCTCAGCACAGTGCTCTGCACATAGTAAGCGCTCAATAAATATGATTGATTGATTGACTGCTGCCAATTTGTACTTCCCAAGCGCTCAGCACAGTGCTCTGCACATAGTAAGCGCTCAATAAATCCGATCGATTGATTGATTGGTGGGAGGGTGGGGACCGTCTCTTTTTTTTGCCTTTTCCCAGCGCCCAGTCCAGTGCTCCGCACCCAGGGAGCGCTCGGGAAGTCGAGTGGGGGTGAGTTTGGGGTTACCTTCGGAGAGGGAGGGTGTTCCAGGAGGAAGGAGGGGGTGGGGTGGTCCGGTGGGATGGGATGGGATGGGATGGGATGGGATGGGGGGGAATTCCCGGGTCGTCAGCAGCAGCAGCAGCAGCTCCGGTCCTTGTCCCGTGTGATCCCGCGGTGGCCCTGGCGGCGCCTATTTATAGGCGGGCCCGCACGCGAACGGCTCGTGTGAAACTTCCCCAACTTTCTTTCCCACAGTAACTTTCAGCCAATCGGAGCGCGGGGCACGCGGCCCCGCTCGTGGACGGCGCCCGCCCATTGGCCGCCGGGCGCGAGGCCGGGCGCGAGGCCCGGCGGCGCCCGCCCATTGGCCGCCGCCCGCGACACCGGCCCGCCAATGGCGCGCGCCGGGCCCGGGGCGCCGGAGGCGACGCTGTCAATCAAAGCCCTTTCGCCCCCCTCCCACTCGGGGGGGGGGGCTGCCTTGGATAGCCGTCATTCATTCATTCATTCATTCATTCATTCATTCATTCAATCATCATCAATCGTATTTATTGAGCGCTTACTATGTGCGGAGCACTGTACATATTTATTACTCTGTTTATTTATTTATTTATTTATTTTACTTGTACATTTCTATCCTACTTATTTTATTTTGTTGGTATGTTTGGTTCTGTTCTCTGTCTCCCCCTTTTAGACTGTGAGCCCACTATCGGGTAGGGACTGTCTCTATGTGATGCCAATTTGTACTTCCCAAGCGCTTAGTACAGTGCTCTGCACATAGTAAGCGCTCAATAAATACGATTGATTGATTGATTGATTGATACTAAGCGCTTGGGAAGTACAGATTGGCAACATCTAGAGACAGTCCCTACCCAACAGTGGGCTCACAGCCTAAAATCGTGCTTATGATACTAATGGTGGCATCTGTTATTAGGTGCCAAGCGCTGTTCTATCAGTCAGTCAATCAATCAGTCGTATTGATTGAGCGCTTACTGTGTGCGGAGCACTGGACTAAGCGCTTGGGAAGTACAAGTTGGCAGCATAGAGAGGCAGTCCCTACCCAACATTGGGCTCACAGCCTAAAATCGTACTTATGATGCTAATGGTGGCATCTGTTATTAGGTGCCAAGCGCTGTTCTATCAATCAGTCAATCAATCAATCGTATTGATTGAGTGCTTACTATGTGCGGAGCACTGTACTGAGCGCTTGGGAAGTACTGATTGGCAACATCTAGAGACAGTCCCTACCCAACAGTGGCCTCACCGTCTAAAAGGGGGAGACAGAGAACAAAACCAAACGTACTAACCAAATAAAATGAATAGAATAGATATGTACAAGTAAAATAAATAAATAGAGTAATAAATATGTACAAACATCTAGACATATATACAGGTGCTGGGGGGAAGGGAAGGAGGTAAGATGGGGGGATGGAAGGGGGACGAGGGGGAGAGGAGGGACTTATAATACTTATAATATAATACTAATGGTGGCATTTGTTATTAGGTGCCAAGCGCTGTTCTATCAATCAATCAATCAATCACATTTATTGAGCGCTTACTGTGTGCGGAGCACTGGACTAAGCGCTTGGGAAGTACGAATTGGCAACATCTAGAGACAGTCCCTACCCAACAGGGGGCTCACAGTCTAAAACGGGGAGACAGAGGACAAAACCAAAGGTACGAACAAAATAAAATGAATAGAATAGATACGTACAAATAAAATAAATAAATAGAGTAATAAGTATGTACAAACATATATACATATATAACATATAAACATATATACACATATATATACATTCATTCATTCAATCATCATCATCATCAATCGTATTTATTGAGGTATTTATTTATATACCTGTATTTATATACAGGTGCATGGGGAGATCAACTTTTTGAGTGCTTACTGTGTGCAGAGCGCTGTAATGTTAATAATGATGATGGTATTTGTTAAGCACTTACTAGGTGCCAAGCGCTGTTCTAAGCGCTGAGGGGATCAGGTTGTCATCATCATCATCATCAATCGTATTTACTGAGCGCTTACCGTGTGCAGAGCACTGTACTAAGCGCTTGGGAAGTACAAATTGGCAACATACAGAGACAGTCCCTACCCAACAGTGGGCTCACAGTCTAAAAGGGGGAGACAGGGAACAAAACCAAACATACTAACAAAATAAAATAAATAGAATTAATATGTACAAGTAAAATAAATAAATAGAGTAATAAATATGTACAAACATATATACATATATACAGGTGCTGTGGGGAAGGGAAGGAGGTAAGATGGGGGATGGAGAGGGGGACGAGGGGCAGAGGAAGGAAGGGGCTCAGTTTGGGAAGGCCTCCTGGAGGAGGTGAGCTCTCAGTAGGGCCTTGAAGGGCGTGGGGCTCACAGTCTTCATCCCCTGGAGCCCCTGTCCCAGGGGACATGGGGAGATCAACTTTTTGAGTGCTTACTGTGTGCAGAGCACTGTAATAATAATAATAATGATGGTATTTGTTCAGCGCTTACTAGGTGCCAAGCGCTGTTCTAAGCGCTGAGGTGATCAGGTTGTGGGGCTCACAGTCTTCATCCCCTGGAGCCCCTGTCCCAGGGGTCATGGGGAGATCAACTTTTTGAGTGCTTACTGTGTGCAGAGCACGGTAATAATAATAATGATAATGACATTTGTTAAGCGCTTACTAGGTGCCAAGCACTGTTCTAATTGCTGGAGGGGGATACAAGGTGATCAGGGGGTCCCACGGGGGGATCCCAGTCTTCATCCCCATTTGACAGATGGGGGAACTGAGGCCCAGAGAAGCAAAATGACTTGCCCAAAGCCACACAGCTAAGAAGTGGCGGAGCCGGGATTAGAACCCATGGCTATTCCCCCTTTTAGACTGTGAGCCCACTGTTGGGTAGGGACTGTCTCTATATGTTGCCAACTTGTACTTCCCAAGCGCTTAGTACAGCGCTCTGCACACAGTAAGCGCTCAATAAATACGACTGATAATGATGATTTATTTATTTTACTTGTACATATCTATTCTATTTATTTTGTTAAAATGTTTTGTTTTGTTGTCTGTCTCCCCCTTCTAGACTGTGAGCCCGTTGTTGGGTAGGGACCGTCTCTATATGTTGACAACTTGTACTTCCCAAGCGCTTAGTACAGTGCTCTGCACACAGTAAGCGCTCAATAAATAGATTGATTGATTCATCCCCATTTTACAGATAATGATAGTAATAATAATAATGACATTTATTAAGCGCTTACTAGGTGCCAAGCGCTGTTCTAAGCGCTGGGGGTGATACGAGGTGATCAGGTTGTCCCACGTGGGGCTCACAGTCTTCATTCCCATTTTACAGATAATAATAGTAATAATAATCATGACATTTATTAAGCACTTACTAGGTGCCAAGCGCTGTTCTGCTGGGGGGGATACGAGGTGATCAGGTTGTCCCACGTGGGGCTCACAGTCTTCATCCCCATTTTACAGATAATAATAGTAATGATAAAAATGACATTTATTAAGCGCTTACTATGTGCCAAGGGCAGTTCTAAGCGCTGGTGTGATACGAGGTGATCAGGTTGTCCCACGTGGGGCTAACAGTCTTCATCCTCATTTTACAGATAATAATAGTAATAATAATAATAACATTTATTAAGCGCTTACTATGTTCAAAGCACTGTTCTAAGCGCTGGGGGGGATACGAGGTGATCAGGTTGTCCCACGTGGGGCCCACAGTTTTCACCCCCATTTTACAGAGGCGGGAACTGAGGCCCAGAGAATGATAATGATGGCATTTGTTAAGCGCTTACTATGTGCCAAGCGCTGTTCTAAGCGCTGGGGGATACGAGGTGATCAGGTTGTCCCACGTGGGGCCCACAGTTTTCACCCCCATTTTACAGAGGAGGGAACTGAGGCCCAGAGAATAATGATGGCATTTGTTAAGCGCTTACTATGTGCCAGGCGCTGTTCTAAGCGCTGGGGGGATACGAGGTGATCAGGTTGTCCCACGTGTGGCTCACAGTCTTCACCCTCATTTTACAGAGGAGCGAACTGAGGCTCAGAGAATGATAATGATGACATTTGTTAAGCGCTTACTAGGTGCCAAGCGCTGTTCTAAGCGCTGGGGGGGATACAAGGTGATCAGGTTGTCCCACGTGGGGCCCACAGTTTTCACCCCCATTTTACAGATGAGGGAACTGAGACCCAGAGAATGCTAATGATGTTAACCGTTTACTAGGTGCCAAGCGCTGTTCTAAGCGCTGGGGGGATACAAGGTTATCAGGTTGCCCCACGTGGGGCTCACAGTCTTCATCCCCATTTTACAGATGAGGGAACTGAGACCCAGAGAATGCTAATGATGTTAACCGTTTACTAGGTGCCAAGCGCTGTTCTAAGCGCTGGGGGGATACAAGGTTATCAGGTTGCCCCACGTGGGGCTCACAGTCTTCATCCCCATTTTACAGATGAGGGAACTGAGACCCAGAGAATGCTAATGATGTTAAGCGCTTACTAGGTGCCAAGCGCTGTTCTAAGCGCTGGGGGAATACAAGGTGATCAGGTTGCCCCACGTGGGGCTCACAGTCTTTATCCCCATTTTACAGATGAGGGAACTGAGACCCAGAGAATGCTAATGATGGTAAGCGCTTACTATGTGCCAAGCGCTGTTCTAAGCGCTGGGGGAATACAAGGTGATCAGGTTGCCCCACGTGGGGCTCACAGTCTTTATCCCCATTTTACAGATGAGGGAACTGAGACCCAGAGAATGCTAATGATGGTAAGCGCTTACTATGTGCCAAGCGCTGTTCTAAGCGCTGGCGGGGGGGGGGTACGAGGTGATCAGGCTGTCCCACGTGGGGCCCACAGTCTTCACCCCCATTTTACAGAGGTGGGTATTGAGGCTCAGAGAATGATAATGATGACATTTGTTTAGCACTTACTATGTGCCAAGCGCTATTCTAAGCGCTGGGTGGGGGGATACGAGGTGATCAGGTTGTCCCACGTGGGGCCCACAATCTTCACCCCCATTTTACAGAGGAGGGAATTGAGGCCCAGAAAATGATAATGATGGCATTTGTTAAGCGCTTACTATGTGCCAAGTGCTGTTCTAAGCGATGGGGGAGAATACAAGGTGATCAGGTTGTCCCACGTGGGGCTCACAGTCTTCACCCCCATTTTACAGATGAGGGAACTGAGACCCAGAGAAGTGAAGTGACTGGCCCATAGCCGCACAGCTGACAATTGGCGGAGCCGGGATTTGAACCCATGACCTCTGACTCCAAAGCCAGGGCTCTTTTCCACTGAGCCACGCTGCTCAATTTAGAGATCTTTCAGTGGTGTCTTTCCATCTGGGGAGTCATACACCTTGGGTGACCAACTGGAATCATCTCTGGGGATTAAGACTGTGAGCCCCACGTTGGACAACCTGAACACCTTGTATCCCCCCCAGCGCTTAGAACAGTGCTCTGCACATAGTAAGCACTTAACAGATGCCATTATTATCTCTGAGGGGTATCTAGATGCAGACATCGGGGAACCTGGGATAAGAGCGAATGACTTACCCCGTCTTACCTCCTTCCCTTCCCCACAGCACCTGTATATATGTATATATGTTTGTACATTTTTCTTACTCTATTTATTTATTTTACTTGTACATATCTATTCTATTTATTTTATTTTGTTAATATGTTTGGTTTTGTTCTCTGTCTCCCCCTTCTAGACTGTGAGCCCACTGTTGGGTAGGGACTGTCTCTATGTGTTGCCGACTTGTACTTCCCAAGCGCTTAGTCCAGTGCTCTGCACACAGTAAGCGCTCAATAAATACGATTGATTGATTGATTGACTTTAATTAGGAAAACGAGAAATCGCTTCCCATTCTCCACTGGCTTTGCGGGGACTAGCGTCGCGATGGTGGCTTTTTTGGGAAAACCATCATCATCAATCGTATTTATTGAGCGCTTACTGTGTGCAGAGCACTGTACTAAGCGCTTGGGAAGTACAAATCGGCAACACCACCCACAGACTTCCCATCCCTCATCACCCGAACCTTTCTGAAACTCCGTCTCGGGCCTCCCCAGGCTCCCGGACTAAACTGACCAGAGATTTCCAACCGTGACAGCCTGAATGAAGGAGATTAAGGGAGTGGAATGCCAAAAGAAAGCTGGAAAAAGACCTTGTTCTTTGAATAAACGAGATTTGAGGGCCAGGGAAACGTTCACATCTGCCCTCGAAACAGAGAAGCAGCGTGGCTCCGTGGAAAGAGCCTGGGCTTTGGAGTCAGAGGTCATGGGTTCGAATCCCGACTCTGCCACATGTCTGCTGTGTGACCTTGGGCAAGTCACTTCACTTCTATGAGCCTCAGTGACCTCATCGGTAAAATGGGGATGAAGACTGTGAGCCCCATCTGGGACAACCTGATCACCTTGTATCCCCCCCAGTGCTTAGAACAGTGCTCTGCACATAGTAAGTGCTTAATAAATGCCATTATTATTATTATTATTATCCCAAACCAGCTTCTCTACCCCTGAAGGGAGTGAGGCAGAGCAGTCCTACCCCTTATTTCCTTTTCCACCACCAAGGCTGCCTTTCTTTTCTGTCCATCCAGCCTCGCGCTCCTTTAGAGAATAATAATAATAATAATAGCATTTGTTAAGTGCTTACTTTGTGCAAAGCACTGTTCATTCATTCATGCCATCGTATTTATTGAGTGCTTACTGTGTGCAGAGCACTGTACTAAGCGCTTGGGAAGTACAAGTGGGCCACATATAGAGACGGTCCCTATCCAACAACGGGCTCACAGTCTAGAAGGAGCAGACAGACAACAAAACAAGTGGACAGGTGTCAAGTCATCAGCATGGCTCAGTGGAAAGAGCACGGGCTTTGGAGTCAGAGGTCATGAGTTCGAATCCCGGCTCCGCCGCATGTCTGCTGTGTGACCTTGGGCAAATCACTTAACTTCTCTGAGACTCAGTTACCTCATCTGTAAAATGGGGGTTAAGACTGTGAGCCCCACGTGGGGCAACTTGATCACTTTATAGCCTCCCCCCCAACCCAGTGCTCTGCACATAGTAAGCGCTTAACAAATGCCATCATTATTATTATTATTACCAGAATAAATAGAAATAAAGCTAGATGCACATCATTAACAAAATAAATAGAATTGTAAATATGTACAAGTGAAATAAGTAGAGTAATAAATCTGTACAAACATGCATACAGGTGCTGTGGGGAGGGGAAGGAGGTAGGGCAGAGGGGATGGGGAGGAGGAGAGGGAAAAGGGGGCTCAGCCTGGGAAGGCCTCCCGGAGGAGGTGAGCTCTCAGTAGGTGGTGGTGGTGGTGGAGGAGGTGAGCTCTCAGTTCTCACTGTTCATTCATTCATTCATTCAATCGTATTTATTGAGCGCTTACTGTGTGCAGAGCACTGCGTGGCTCAGTGGAAAGAGCCCGGGCTTTGGAGTCCGAGGTCAAGGGTTCAAATCCCGACTCCACCAACTGTCAGCTGTGTAACTCTGGGCAAGTCACTTAAATGCTCTGTGCCTCAGCGACCTCATCTGTAAAATGGGGGTGAAGACTGGGAGCTCCCCCGTGGGACAACCTGATCACCTCGTAACCTCCCCAGCGCTTAGAACCGTGCTTTGCACAGAGCAAGCGCTGGATAAATGCCGTTATTATTTTTTTATTATTTTAGGACTGGCGGGGGCCCTTTAAGGATTGCCCAAGCAAGGCCGCAGTTTGACATCAGTCGGCAGGCCAGGGCGATTCTGGAGCTGTAGCACGTGCCAAGATGTTTTATTGCTGCGGAGGCTGAGGTTCGGCTGGAGGATGTGTGTGTGTGTGTGTGTGTGTGTCTGTGTGTGTCTGTGCTGGAGGGAGGGAAGGCGGCGGAGGAGCGCGGGGGATGGTTTATATTATACAGAAGAAGCCAAGAAGGTAAATAGCAGCTGCTGTTAAAAGCCTGGGAAAACCACTCCCCCTGAAAGTTGGATCAGGCTTAGTGGGGCGACTGTGTGTGTGTGTGTGTGTGTGTGTGTGTGTTTTGTGTGTGTGTCCAGCCGCCCTGCGGGAAGGAAGGAATCCAAGGGAGAGGAAAAGACCCATCTCTCACCCTCTTAGCAGAGAGAGGGCCTTCTCTTCATTCATTCAATCGTATTTAATAATAATAATGGCATTTATTAAGCGCTTACTATGTGCCAAGCTCTGTTCTAAGCCCCGGGGAGGTTACAAGGTGATCAGGTTGTCCCACGGGGGGCTCACAGTCTTTTAATCCCCATTTTACAGATGAGGGAACTGAGGCCCAGAGAAGTTAAGTGACTAGGCCAAAGTCACACAGCTGACAATTGGCGGAGCCGGGATTTGAACCCCTGACCTCTGAGTACAAAGCCCGGGCTCTTTCCACTGAGCCAAGCTTACTGTGTGCAGAGCACTGTACAAAGCGCTTGGGAAGTCCAAGTCGGCAATAGAGACGGTCCCTACCCAACAACGGGCTCACATCTGCCTGATCACCTTGTTACCTCCCCAGCGCTTAGAACAGTGCTTTGCACATAGTTAGCTCTCTTCCTCCCTTCAAGGCCCTACTGAGAGCTCACCTCCTCCAGGAGGCCTTCCCAGACTGAGCCCCCTCCTTCCTCTCCCCTTCACCCCCCTCTCCATCCCCCCACCTTACCTCCTTCCCTTCCCCACAGCACCTGTACATATGTATATATGTTTGTACATATTTATTACTCTATTTATTTTATTTGTACATATTTATTCTATTTATTTTATTGTGTTAATATGTTTTGTTTCGTTCTCTGTCTCCCCCTTCTAGACTGTGAGCCCACTGTTGGGTAGGGACCGTCTCTATATGTTGCCAACTTGCACTTCCCAAGCACTTAGTACAGTGCTCTGCACACAGTAAGCACTCAATAAATACAATTGATTGATTGATAGGAGGGGGGGACAGACCACAAAGCAAAACATGGGAGACAGGTGTCAAAATCGTCAGAACAAATAGAATTAAAGCTCTATGCACATCATTAACAAAATAAATAGAATAGTAAATATGTACAAATATGTAAATATGTACAGGTCCTTATCTCTTCTAAGATAAGGACGGGGAGGGGGTTCTGCAGCCCACACAGGCCTCCCCAACATCCGCCTTTTCCTCCCCTCCTTTCATTCAGTCGTATTTATTGAGCGCTTACTGTGTGCAGAGCACTGTAATAATAATGCTGATGGCGTTTATTAAGCGCTTACTATGTGCAAAGCACTGCTCTAAGCTCTGGGGAGGTTACAAGGTGATCAGGTTGCTCCGCGGGGAGCCTCCAGGCAATCCCCATTTTCCAGATGAGGTAACTGAGGCCCAGAGAAGTGAAGTGACTTGCCCAAAGTCACACAGCTGACACTGGACGGACCCGCAACTTGAACCCATGACCTCTGACTCTAATGCCCGGGCTCTTTCCACTGAACCACGCTGCCTCTCAACTAAGCGCTTGGGAAGTACAAGTCGGCAGTGTGGCTCAGTGGAAAGAGCCCGGGCTTTGGAGTCAGAGGTCATGGGTTCAAATCCCGGCTCTGCCAATTGTCAGCTGTGTGACTTTGGGCAAGTCACTTCACTTCTCTGTGCCTCATTTACCTCATCTGTAAAAGGGGAAGTAAGACTGTGAGCCCCCTGTGGGACAACCTGATCACCTTGTTACCTCCCCAGCGCTTAGAACAGTGCTTTGCACATAGTAAGCGCTTAACAAATGCCATCATTATTATAGCCAGAAGCTGCGTGGCTCAGTGGAAAGAGCCCGGGCTTTGGAGTCAGAGGTCAGGGGTTCAAATCCCGACCCACTGTTGGGTAGGGACTGTCTCTATATGTTGCCAACTTGTACTTCCCAAGCGCTTAGTACAGTGCTCTGCACACAGTAAGCACTCCGTAAATACGATTGATGATGATGATGATGACTCTGCCATGTGTCAGCTGTGTGACTTTGGGCAAGTCACTTAACTTCTCTGTGCCTCAGCGACCTCATCTGGAAAATGGGGATGAAGACTGTGAGCTCCCCGTGGGACAACCTGATCACCTTGTAACCTCCCCAGCGCTTAGAACAGTGCTTTGCACATAGTAAGCGCCGAATAAACGCCGTTATTATTATTTAATAGACTGTGAGCCCGTTGTTGGGTAGGGACCGTCTCTATAGGTTGCCGACTTGTACTGCCCAAGCGCTTAGTACAGTGCTCTGCACGCAGTAAGCGCTCAATAAATATGATTGAATGAATGAATGACCCTAGCTCCTCTAGCTGCAGGGGAGAAGGCGCGATCCCACGTAGCCGTGGCCTAGTTCAGGCTGGGATTTTAAACTTCTGAGCGGGGCAAACGTCTTAAGAAGCGTTTGTATGCTCATTCAATCGTATTTATTGAGCGCTTACTGTGTGCAGAGCACTGTACTAAGCGCTTGGGAAGTACAAGCTGGCAACATATAGAGACAGTCCCTACCCAACAGTGGGCTCACATATTTGTTACTCTATTTTATTTGTACCTATTTATTTATTTTATCAATGATGTGCGTATAGCTATGATTCTATTTATTCTAATGGTCTTGACACCTGTCGACTTGTTTAGTTTTGTTGTCTGTCTTCCCCTTCTAATCAATCAATCAATCGTATTTATTGAGCGCTTACTGTGTGCAGAGCACTGTACTAAGCACTTGGGAAGTACAAGTTGGCAACATATACAGTCCCTACCCAACAGTGGGCTCACAGTCTAGAAGGGGGAGACAGAGAACAAAACCAAACATACTAACAAAATAAAATAAATAGAATAGATATGTACAAGTAAAATAAATAAATAAATAGAGTAATAAATATGTACAAACATATATACATATATACAGGTGCTGTGGGGAAGGGAAGGAGGTAAGATGGGGGGATGGAGGGGGGATGAGGGGGAGAGGAAGGAAGGGGCTCAGTCTGTGACCCCTTCATTGGGTAGGGATTGTCTCTATTTGTTGCCGATTTGTACTTCCTAGGCGCTTAGTCCAGTGCTCTGCTCACAGTAAGTGCTCAATAAATCAATTGAATGAAAGAATGAATATGTTTAAGGACCATATACGTTCACCACGTTGGATAATAATAATAAATAATAATAATAATAATGATGGCATTTGTTAAACGCTTGCTATGTGCAAAGCACTGTTCTAAGCGCTGAGGAGGATACAAGGTGATCAGGTTGTCCCACGTGGGGCTCCAAGTCTTAATCCCCATTTGACAGATGAGGGAACTAAGGCACAGAGAAGTTAAGCGACTTGCCCAAAGTCACACAGCAGACAAGCGGCGGAGCCGGGATTAGAACCCATGATCTCCCACTCCCAAGCCCGGGGAGATGGAATTTAAAAAAAACTAAAAAAGGAAGGCCCCAGATTTGAACCAGTTCCCAGTCCGAAAAGGAAAAACAGACCAGCCACTTTGGGGTGGCTACCAAGTAAACTCTCAAGAGAACTATTTTGTCTGAAGATCAATCAATCAATCAATCGTATTTATTGAGCGCTTACTGTGTGCAGAGCACTGTACTAAGCGCTTGGGAAGTACAAGTTGGCAACATATAGAGACAGTCCCTACCAAGCAGTGGGCTCACAGTCTAGAAGGGGGAGACAGACAACAAAACCAAACATACTAATAAAATAAATAGAATAGATCATCATCATCAATCGTATTTATTGAGCGCTTACTGTGTGCAGAGCACTGTACTAAGCGCTTGGGAAGTACAAGTTGGTAACATATAGAGACAGTCCCTACCCAACAGGGGGCTCACAGTCTCAAAGGGGGAGACAGAGAACAAAACCAAACATACTAACAAAATAAAATAAATAGAATAGATCATCATCATCAATCGTATTTATTGAGCGCTTACTGTGTGCAGAGCACTGTACTAAGCGCTTGGGAAGTACAAGTTGGCAACATTTAGAGACAGTCCCTACCCAACAGTGGGCTCACAGTCTAAAAGGGGGAGACGGAGAACAAAACCAAACATACTAACAAAATAAAATAAATAGAATAGATATGTACAAGTAAAATAAATAAATAAATAGAGTAATAAATATGTACAAACATATATACATATATACAGGTGCTGTGGGGAAGGGAAGGAGGTAAGATGGGGGGATGGAGAGGGGGACGAGGGGGAGAGGAAGGAAGGGGCTCAGTCTGGGAAGATTACTTTTGCAAAGGAGAGAGGTGTGGATTAAGAAAGGAAGAAAGGGGTTTTTGGGGGGAAGAGAAAGGGGGATCAGGGTAGGTTCGACCAAGAACCCTGCCTGAAACTGAATCCACTGCTGGACAAGCCGTTGCTTTACTTGATTCAGAGGTCAGGATAAGGGTGTTGCAACGGGGCAATAATTAACCCCTTATCTCCAACCGGAAAGCAGGTGGGCTCCGGGCCCAGGGGACGAGCGGGCCATCAGTAAAAAGTTAGCCACCCCCTTTCCTCCTCCCCTCTAAACTTTCTTTTTTTGGGGGGGGAAGGGTGAGGCCTTCCCAAACTGAGCCCCCTCCATCCTCCCCTCCTCCTCCCCATCCCCCCCGCCTTACCTCCTTCCCTTCCCCACAGCACCTGTATATATGTATATGTGTCTGTATGCATTTATTACTCTATTTATTTTATTTGTACATATTTATTCTATTTTATTTTGTCAATTTAATATGTTTCGTTCTGTTCTCCGTCTCCCCCTTCTCGACTGTGTGCCCACTGTTGGGTAGGGACGTCCCTATACGTTGCCCACTTGTACTTCCCAAGCGCTTAGTACAGTGCTCTGCACACAGTAAGTGCTCAATAAATACGATTGAATGAATGAGAAGGCTGCAGAACACTTATTCGGGCCTTTCTTGTCGGCTGAAATGAGTTATTGCGTTCCAAAGAATTTACTGAGCCCTTACTGTGTGCAAAGCACTGTACTAAGCGCTTGGGAGAGGACATTGCATTGACAGGCATATTCCCGGACCACCACAAACTTCGTCTGCCCCACATAGGTTGGGGTGCCCTGTCTACACTGGTTCCACAAATGGCCTAGACGATGGGGAAGAGGGACGGGAGGCTGGCGGGCGACCACCCTCAAATAATAATAATGGCATACTACTAATAATAATGGTGGCATTTGTTAAGCGCTTACTATGTGCGCTCTCTTCCTCCCTTCAAGGCCCTACTGAGAGCTCACCTCCTCCAGGAGGCCTTCCCAGACTGAGCCCCTTCCTTCCTCTCCCCCTCGTCCCCCTCTCCATCCCCCTCATCTTACCTCCTTCCCTTCCCCACAGCATATGTATATATGTCTGTACATATTTATTACTCTA